>NC_091986.1:188687454-188987454 GCF_044704955.1 Pristiophorus japonicus | reverse complement strand
TGAATGCAGTACTCGAGGTGTGGCCTCACCAATACCCTGTACAGTTGCTGCAGGACTTCTCTGCTTTTATACTCCATCCCCCTTGCAATAAAGGCCAACATTCCATTTGCCTTCCTGATTACTTGCTGTACCTGCATGCTAACTTTTTGTGTTTCATGTAAAAGGACCCCCAGGTCCCTCTGTACTGCAGCACTTTGCAATTTTTCTCCATTTAAATTATAATTTGCTTTTCCTACTACATCAGCTCATGACTTGTTACAGCAACCAAAGATACCAAGCTACATTTTACCTGTGGGTAAAATTAGGATTCCGGGACACACGGAGTAATCTCCTCCCAGGCCACCTTTTTCCTACTTTATAGGTCTGGTGATTAATTTCATTTCCAAATATTGACAACCTCTTGGCAATAGCCTCCTCTACATCTCAATCCATCTGTTGCCTTGCAAATCTGAGCTTTGGATGGCCGCTCTATATCTGCCGCATCCATCACAACTCAGTATTATTCTGGTCACACTTGAATGTGCCACACATGCAAACTATATGTCACATTTGCACCTGTTTGGCTCAACTCTCATACTTACATAACAGTAATAAATTACAACTGAACAATCTTAAAAGATTTTTTTTTAAAGAGAAAGTCAGCCGTTTTCTGTAAGTTTCTACCGACCTTGATAAAATGGCCTCTCTCCAAATGGAGGGGCCAAGGATTAGCACCTACTAATCTGCAGCATGATTAGGCCAATGTAAACCTTCTGAGTCTCATGAAGAAGTTTTATTTTGACAGAGAAAACAGTTTCACACCCTGTTAGCACCCTCCTACCCCGAGAGGCACTAATGGGTGGGGCACAACAGGGGAATTTCGGCCCCCTGAAGTTTAGGCGCGGTTGTTATATGGGCACTTAATGAAGCCAATAAACGCACAGGAAAGTCTCACAAACAGCAATGTGATAAATTACCAGATTATTTTTTATTAATGGTGTCAGTTGAGGAACGAATGTTGGCCAGGACACCGGGAGAAAACCACTGCTTTTCTTCGAATAGTGAGGTAAGAACAGTTACATCCACTTGAACAGGCAGATGGGGGGGTCACAGTTTAACATAAGAACATAAGAAATAGGAGCAGTAGGCCATACGGCCCCTCGAGCCTGCTCCGCCATTTAATAAGATCATGGCTGATCTGATCATGGACTCAGCTCCACTTCCCCACCCGCTCCCCATAACCCCTTATCGTTTAAGAAACTGTCTATCTCTCTTAAATTTATTCAATGTCCCAGCTTCCACAGCTCTCTGAGGCAGCGAATTCCACAGATTTACAACCTTCTGAGAGAAGAAATTTCTCCTCATCTCTGTTTTAAATGGACGGCCCCTTATTCTAAGAACGTGCCCTCTAGCTCTAGGCGCCCCCATCAGTGGAAACATCGTCTCTGCATCCACCTTGTCAAGCCCCCTCATAATCATATACGTTTTGATAAGATCACCTCTCATTCTTCTGAATTCCAATGAGTAGAGGCCCAACCTACTCAACCTTTCCTCATAAGTCAACCCCCTCATCCCCGGAATCAACTAGTGAACCTTCTTTGAACTGTCTCCAAAGCAAATATATCCTTTCGTAAATATGGAAACCAAAACTGCACGCAGTATTCCAGGTGTGGCCTCACCAATACCTTATATAGCTGTAGTAAGACTTCCCTGCTTTTATACTCCATCCCCTTTGCAATAAAGTCCAAGATAGCATTGGCCTTCCTCATCACTTGCTGTACCTACATACTATCCTTTTGTGTTTCATGCACAAGTACCCCCAAGTCCCGCTGTACTGCGGCACTTTGCAATCTTTCTCCATTTAAATAATAACTTGCTCTTTGATTTTTTTCTGCCAAAGTGCATGACCTCACACTTTCCAACATTATACTCCATCTGCCAAATTTTTGCCCACTCACTTAGCCTGTTTATGTCCTTTTGCAGATTTTGTGTCCTCCTCACACATTGCTTTTCCTCCCATCTTTGTATCGTCAGCAAACTTGGCTACGTTACACTCGGTCCCTTCTTCCAAGTCGTTAATATAGATTGTAAATAGTTGGGGTCCCAGCACTGATCCCTGCGGCACCCCACTAGTTACTGGTTGCCAACCAGAGAATGAACCATTTATCCCGACTCTGTTTTCTGTTAGTTAGCCAATCCTCTATCCATGCTAATATATTATCCCCAATCCCGTGAACTTTTATCTCATTGGAAAGATGGGGCATCTGACAATACAGCACTCCCTCTGTAATGCAATGAATTCTCAGCCTAGATTATGTGATCTAGATCTGAAGTGAGGCTTGAATCCATGGCCTCTGACTCAGAACTGTGAATATTACCACTGAGCCAGTTATACTTTGTGATCTTAACAGGGCAGGCCAAGTTAAACTCCTGCAAATAGCTTACCTCAAGCAGTTCCTTTATGTCTATTAGGAAAGGGCTATTAAGATATCAACAGTCCCTTAATTTTAAATATAATACATTGTGCATTACATGTTGTAGGACTTTGACATTATAAAATAGTGGGGCTGAAATTCAGTGCAGCAAAATCATCATCATAGGGAGTCCCTTGGAATCGAGGAAGACTTGCTTCCACTCTTAAAATGAGTCCTTAGGTGACTGAACAGTCCAATATGAGAGCCACACACAGTCCCTGTCACAGGTGGGACAGATAGTTGTTGAGGGTAAGGGAGGGTGGGACAGGTTTGCCGCACACTCTTTCGCTGCCTGCGCTTGATTTCTGTATGCTCTTGGCGATGAGACTCGAGGTGCTCAGCACCCTCCCGGATGCACTTCCTCCACTTAGGCCAGGGACTCCCAGGTGTCGGTGGGGATGTTGCATATTATCAGGGAGGCTTTGAGGGTGTCCTTGAAACGTTTTCTCTGCCCACCTTTGGCTCGTTTGTCGTGAAGGAGTTCCGAGTAGAGCACTTGCTTTGGGAGTCTCGTGTCTGGCATGGCCTACAGGGCTGTAGTTGGACAGGGTTAGATGCAGGAAGAATGTTCCCGATGTTGGGGAAGTCCAGAATCAGGGTCACAGTCTAAGGATAAGGGGTAAGCCATTTAGAACCGAGGTGAGGAGAAACTGCTTCACTCAGAGTCGTGAGCATGTGCAATTCTCTACCACAGAATGTTGTTGAGGCCAGTTCGTTAGATATATTCAAAAGGGAATTATATGTGGCCCTTACAGCTAAAGGGATTAAGGGGTATGGAGAGAAAGCAGGGGTACTGAAGTGCATGATCATATTGAATGGTGGTGCAGGCTCGAAGGGCCAAATGGCCTACTCCTGCACCTATTTTCTATGTTTCTATGCGGACAATGTGCCCAGCGGAGCTGATCAAGTGTAGTCAGTGCTTCAATGCTGGGGATATTGGCCTGGTCGAGGACGCTAATGTTGGTGCGTCTGTCCGCTAATGTTGGTGCGTCTGTCCTCCCAGGGGAGTTGTAGGATCTTGCGGTGACATCGTTGGTGGCATTTCTCCAGCGACTTGAGGTGTCCACTGTACATGGTCCATGTCTCTGAGCCATACAGAAGGGCGGGTATTACTACAGCCCTGTAGACCATGAGCTTGGTGGCAGATTTGGGGGCCTGGTCTTCGAACACTTTTCCTCAGGCGGCCGAAGGCTGCACTGGCGCACTCGAGGTGGCGTTGAATCTTGTCGTCGATACCTGCTCTTGTTGATAGGAGGTTCCCGAGATATGGGAAGTGGTCCATGGTGTCCAGGGCCACACCGTGGATCTTGATGACTGGTGTGGGCAGTGCTGTGCGGTGAGGACAGGCTGGTGGAGGACCTTTATCTTACGGATATTTAGCGTAAGGCCCATGCTTTGCGGTGGTCATTGGAACCAAATTCAGCTTTTTGACCACAAAAAAGTGTCCGGTCTTATCAGCCCTTCAAACCTGAAAGTTTGCAGTCTTAATTGGGGCGGTATTCACACGGGAAATTCACCCTTAGGGTGATGTGGCAGCTGCCATTGCAGAACATGCGTGAGGGAACGAGCGTGTCAGTGCTGCTTTGGTGAGAATGACCGCGGCTCTGCAAGAGTCGACGGGGCGTCTTAAGTGCGGTCATATCTGGTGGTTTTCAGACTGTGGCTGCTCGCATGCAGTCTCTGCTGGATGCCCCTGAGACCTCAGTGTTGCTTTCGTGGCTGGGTCCACCACGGGCCACGGGGCGCCACAGCACCGACCTGAGTTTCCTCAGATTGGTGGTGGTGGTATTGTGCTGCCCCTGGTGAGTTATTCAGGCTCCTCGGGCCAGGATACGGATGATGCGCTCCCTCCGGCTCACTGCATTCCTGGCCCCAGACCTGTCACTCTGCCAGCGTCTCCACGCATGGCCTCGCCTTAGCCAAGTCAGACTGAACCATCCCAATCTCCAGTCAGCCCTTCCAGGCCCAAAGCTGCTCGAGGGCATCCTAGAAGGACATCTGCAGCTTCCACACAGGGAACACAGCAGCCTTCCCAGACCCATGAGGCAGCCACAGGGGAGACACTGAGGTGAAGTCACAGGTTAGGCATGTGTAAGATCATCATAGGCAGTCCCTCGAAGTCAACGATGACTTGCTTCCAAACTAAAAGTGAGTTGTCAGGTGGCTGAACAGTCCAATGCGGGACCTACAGTCTCTGTCACAGGTGCGGCAGACAGTGGTTGAAGGAAAGGGTGGGTGGGGAGCCTGGGTTGTCGCACGCTCCTTCTACTATCTGCGCTTGGTTTCTGCATGCTCTCGGCGACGAGACTCGAGGTGCTCAGCGCCCTCCCGGATGCCCTTCCTCCACTTTGGGCAGTTTTGAGCCAGGGACTCCCTGGTGCTGGTGGGGATGTTGCACTTTATCAAGGAGGCTTTGAGGATATCCTTGAAGCGTTTCCTTTGCCCACCTGGGGCTTGCTTGCCGTATCGAGGCTCCGAGAAAAGCGCTTGCTTTGGGATCTCGTGTCAGGCATGCGGATGATGTGGCCCGCCCAATGGAGCTGATTGAGCGTTGTAAGGGGACAAATAGATGGTCACCAAAGCGGCTACTGAAGGAAGGTAGTGAATTGATCTGACACATGATCCAGATTGAAGGGTGCATCAGTATTAGGAGGTTCTGAGGAATCGGGAGTTCCTCTACCTTATGGTAAGGATTGTAATATTGTATGTAAACTCGCTTATTTATGTAAGGCACGCGTATAACACTCACTTACAATGGGTTTTAAGAAGGGGAAGCAGCAAAGCTTTCTCCATAACAAAGCTTGATGGTTAATGAACCATCCGTTGTGTTAACCTTAATACAGACTGAGGGAAACTTACATAACACACCCACCAAGGACAGGAGGGAGTCAACAGTCTATTGTAGCAACATCTGAAGGGATGTTTGGGATAGCAAACCCTGGGAAACAAGGTTAATTCACACGTCATGAGGATCTGAGGCAAAGTTGACACCACTGAACAACACATTCCGGAAGGGTGACATGTGATGGGAGATGGACAGGTGGGAGGAACCACTCAGAGCCAGTCTGATGTAACTTCGGCGATAGCAGTAGGCCAATCGGTGGTTTTGTAGGAGGTCGCACATCTTGGAAACTATATAACTCTAGATGTAAAACCTTTGTTCTTAGGTTAATCCGTGAACACTTCCCCTGCATGCTTGAATAAAGACCGGTTGAACCGAGGTTTCGTCTGAGTGATTCCGTGGTTGCTCTACGGGCAGGGATACGGGCGGGTGTCAATTCCTTATATCAGGGAGTCCACCTTGAAGAAGAGAAGTCTTCTTTTTACCCCAATAAGTATGGTCAGTGCTTCGATGCTGGGGATGTTGGCCTGAGCGAGAACACTGACATTGGTGCATCTGTCCTCCCAATGGAATTGCAGGATCTTGCGGAGGCAGTGTTGGTGATACTTCTCCAGTGCTTCAAGGTGTCTGCTGGAAATAGTCCACGACTCCGAGCCATATAGGAGGGCGGGTATCACTATTGCCATGTAGACCATAAGCTTGGTGCCAGATTTGAGGTCCTGGTCTTCAAAAACTCTCTTCCTCAAACGACCGAAGGCGGCACTGGCGGAGCGGCAGTGGTGCACACCTTTAGCGCGTCACTGCTGCAAGCCCCAAACCACCACGAGAGTCGGCGGTGGCCCACACCGCTGCAAGACCTCTGGGACGAATCTATGTTGGGGCAGCCAGTTGAGTGCAAAGTGGCAGCCATTCAATTTTGACGACTGGCCGCCGCAAACGGGCAGTAACGGTCCTTCCCGGGACCATGAATTTCGGGGCCAGTGTCCCCTCTGACTTACTGTGAGCAATGCCCCAATAGATCCACCAGACCTTTAAAAGCACATTTCCCTATTGGAACAGCTGGTCATGCCTGTGATTCTGTAATTTCAACCCTCCTGCCAGTAGAACTGACAAATAGAACCCATATGGTTCCTCACAAGGACAGAAGGAAAAATCATAGGGTGATTCACCCCTGATCACAACTTTTTAGCCAGATTGATAGGCTGGCTGTCTTGTTGGGCTGGAAAGCAACTGGGGAGCGGATGGCAGGTAAGTTCGACATTGCGGAGGGAGGGTGGTGGGTGGGGAAATCGCAAATCGATGGGGATGGAGGGGAGAGGGGATTGATCGACATCGGAGGGGGAGGGGTTGGAGGTTGGCTTGGTGGGCTGGGCTGGGCTGGGGTTGGGGGGGGGAGCACTCCTGCTCCTCCTGGCTCACAAACAGTGCAATAAAGGCACTTATATCACCCTTATCACCTCCTTTCATCTGCCAGGCCTCGAGAAGTTAAAAATAAAACATTAGTTAAAGCTAGAAGTGGGCAAGTTGGAGTCGGAATTCCCCTTAAAAACATTTTTTAACCCCTCACCCACCCTGGGGGGGGGTTAAAATTTCCCCCCTTTACCTCTGAGCCATTCAATGTTTCTCCCCCTACCCATTTGATCATATCTTAAATTGCTTCCTTATCAGTGAGTAAATAAAGAACAATGCTGTGATCTCTAATGTCAGTGAATCGCCTATTGTCTATGGCCAAAAAGAGAGACCAAATTAATGCAAAAACTGTCTTTACTGCAGTAAATATTCCTTCTGCTGCAGCACAAACCTTCCCCGAGCGCCAACATGCAGTGTTGAAACAGAAGAGGCTGTTCCTGGCTGTGTCAGGGACTGAGCTTGTCTGAAAACTTCCAATGAGGAGACAAGCTCCTTTTGAAGTCAGTAGCAGACTGTAAAAAGGAAAGGATGGAGAATGTTTCCTCGTATCAGGTAATTGAGATCTAATGCACCGGCAATCTAATTTGATAACAGGGCTGAATTTCACAGGTATGATGAGACATTGGCTTTTTTTTTGTAGAGGGAAAGTAACAATTGATGACATCTCAAGCAATGTTCATTTTTATTGCTGAATGGAAAAATTGAGCACCCCATAAACTGAAATAACTATCAGCTGTTTATAATTAAAGCCACTAGCTTATGTTGACTGGTATAAGTAAAATGCCATGTTTTTATTACTTGAAATCATGGGATTTTTCAGGGATCGCATTTTACAATTCCATCAATTTTTCCTTGAAAACCATAGATAGATCCGTGGTCTTGGTCATTATCTGCAACATTTTGGAGGAACAAGAAAACAAAACAGAATTTGACACTGGAAGGCAGGGGTGGGCAATATATGACAATTCAGAAGGTAAAGTAAAACACTGTACAAATTGCAAAATGCAACGCTTGCATTAAACACACAAAAACAGGATAACGAAAACATATTTTCAATTTAAGGAAAAAGCAGACACTCCCAACTACAGTCCACAAATATGAAGAATCAGCCGCTGGTGAGAAAAGCTAAGAGCACGACTTCAAATACGTTTCAAAGAGCTCCTTTATTTATAACTTCAATTCAATCCACAGGGATGGGAAATTAGCAGTATAACTCTGGTCTGGTGGTGGTCGTGCATCAAACTCCAAAGCAACCATTTACTGTGGCCACAGTCTCAATCATGTAGGGATGTACCTGTCAAAAACTGACTGAATGTGGCTGGAATATAAGCGATTTGAATCCACCCTTATCCTAGCCCAAAACGTGACATGTTCTGGTTTTGACCTCTCTGGTCAGGCCATCCAAATTGGGATTCATTCAAAGATGTACATATTCATTCACCTCTACCTGACCACTGAATATACTGAATACTCAGTACAATCTGAAAAAAATTAACCTTGTTGTAAAATAGCAATCCAAGTACAGGTTGAACCTCTCTTATCTGGCACCCTCGGGTCCTGGCCTGTGCCGGATAAGGGATTTTGCCGGATGAGGGGTGGTCACGTTAAATTGGATGGTACAGGTACTGAGCAAGGGGTTATCGGGGCTGGCTGGCTTGAGGCTGGGAGTGCGGCAAAGAGATCATTGCGGGGGGGGGGGGGGGGGAGGTGGGAGTGGTGGATCACGGGGTCAGGCCAGAGATTGCGGGAGTCAGCAGCGAGGAAGGACTTCAATTTGTTCATGTTGGAGTTCTGCGCATGCGCCAGTCCGGGAATAGTGCCGGACGAAGGGTGGTGCCGGAGAAGGGAGTCCCGGATAAGGGAGGTTCAACCTGTATTTAAAAAAAAATTCTTACCGAGTTGGATTTAGTTTCCAGGAAAGCCAGCTTCCATGCCCTGCGACACACAAGAACAAATGAATTTTCAGAAGTTGTTTCATAGATTTGGATTGAGAATTTGTTCACATATATCAAGAAAATACATGCAGGACTTCTGCAGACCTTATATTGACGACCTGGTGATTATCACCGGCAGAAATAAAGGCAATTTTAGAACTGGAAGGTATTTTAGACTGTTACACGACAGTGTATAAATGAATTTGATAGCCATAAGTTAAGGCCCAAAATTCCTACCCAATTTTAGTGCAAAATCTGTGCAATGTGTGTTGGGGGGAGGAGTTTGTTTGGGATTAACATCCTTTCTCACCTGATGCAGAATACAGACGGTGGGAGGCGATGGGGGTCAGGTGGTAGGTGCCTGCCCCTTTTATGTTAATGACTCCGTCCCCTGATTTTGGGACAGGGTAAGGAATGGGGGCAGAATGGTGGAGGTCCTCCAGTGACATGCCAGGAATGTCTAGCCCCCAATGTCAGTTGATAATATTTAAATTTACCACCTCAGCAAGCGTGAACAAGATACTTGATGTGTGATGTTAAATGTGATGGCATGCACTGTTAATAATAAAAGGAAGGAAATGGAGTACAGGTACCAAGCTAAGGTGTAAAGATAACTACAGCCTAGATATTGTTGTTGCCTTATGCCCGTGGGAATTGTGATACTAGCTTGCAAAACTTGGGTTATTCTGAAATTTCTAATCTTCCAGCCCACTGAGCATCTGTCATCAAATTGCAGGAAGGTTTCTCAGCAGACAGTTAGCACACTGACTGAATGTCAGCACTATTTAATCTTGCAAATTGGGAGGATTAGATGCACTTAAGGAAAGATCTTGCAGAATTTGTCTTCATGCATCACACGTGCAGTGTACTAATCTTTCCCAAATGAAATGAGACCATGGAGCGCCTTCTGAACCTTTTCTCGCTAAGATTCTTCCCCGGTAAAATAGCTTCACCAGAGGCCACAGAGTGGATGATGAATCTGGATGTCGACATTTAATGTTGCTGTTCAAGCTACCATATAAAAGATTGTTAATGCATTACATTGCTGATGGAGTTACACCACGCAACTAACTAGAACAAGAAAAATGACTTAATTGGATTTATTTCCCAGCTGGCTTCTCATCCACTAGCACAAATTACTGACCACTGTCTTTTAGCTCGATTGGAATTCGGGAATCAAAGTACCCTCTGACTCTTCCAAAAGCCACCCTGGGCATTGTATTCCACACACACCTACCATCCCTGCGCATGCCAATCTATACTGGAAGTGGGCAAAAGAACACCCCTCCCCTCGCCCATTAACATTCCACAGGCTCTGCTCATTGGGGAAAGCCGGGGAAACCTGGGACACTCTAAAGGGGGCGGAGAGCCAGTATAATGCGATCCCACCCACTTTTTCTCTCTATTGCACCGGGGAACTGAGCACTCCTCAGGCACTACAGTGAGGAATATTTTAAACATGGGGATGGCAAAGTGTGGAAATTACTCATATTACGAATATAGATCTCCAGTCTACAACTCTCTTTCTGCCTCTAGCTACGAGAAATTCCTGGTGAACCTGCAAATTTGTACAAGAAATATAGCATCAGTGAGTATATTATTGAAGTGTTGTATATCATAAACTGAAAAACATTTAGTGGCTCATGAGGTAGAAACTGGCCCTCATTACGACCCGATATTGGGTCGGGCTTTTGTTCAGGCATCCCTGGCAGCCATCTAAAACAGGAGTTATGTCTCCTACATATATAAATGGGGGGCTTAACGCCTGTTTTAGGTCCCCTCTGGGAACTTCGATAACAACGAGCAGAGCAAAAGCCGGGCCTGCTCCGCTCACGATCCTTCGGCAGTCGATGAGTTTTCTTTTAAAAAACTTTTGAAAATTGCTCGTGGAGCTAGGATGAGCATGAGAGCTCCCCCAACTCCATAATATTACTAATCGTGCCCCCCCCGACCCCCGCTCCTCGTTGCCGTTCCACCTCTCTCCCCTCCTGGGGCATAACTTTGGTTTAATGCCAGTAAGGCAAGCGGCCTTATATTCGTCGTCTTAAAATGGGCCAGCTGCCTGTGAAGGTACGTCAGGCACTGACTGACAAGTTGTCCAAATAATAATAATGAGGCCCAAGACCCAAATTCAACCAGTTTTGGGTGCAAGGGTACGGTAGCATAGTGGTTATGTTACTGGTCTAGTAATGCAGAGGCCTATACTAATAATCCAGAAATGTGAGTTCAAGTCCCACCATGGCAGCTGGGGAATTTAAATTCAGTTAAACAAATTTGATATTAAAAAGCTAGTATCAATAAAGGTGAGCCTGGAACTATCAGATTGAAAACCCAACTACGGCTCAATAATGTCCTTTAGGGAATGAAATCTGCAGTGACTCCAGACCCATAGCAATATGGTTGACTCTCAACTGACCTGTGAAATGGCCTAGCAAGTCACTCAGTTGTACCAAACTGCTATGACAAAGTCAGCACTGTGGGAGTACCTTGTGGACTGCAGTGATTCAAGAAGGCAGCTCACCACCACCTTTTCAAGGGCAAAGATTGGCAATAAATGCTGGCCTTGCCAGCGATGCCCACATCCTGTGAATGAATAAAAATAAAGCTCTGTGCCATTTCAGATTCAACAGTAGGGCTAAAGGAATTTCCACCCCAATATGACAAAATTAAATTGCGTAATAAAATATTTGTAATTGCAAATTAAGGTCTGTATTTTCCTCTGTGCATTAATTTTCACAAAAGTTGATGAGTTATCAGGGCACAATAGTGAAAGAAAGTGGCAGTGCACTATACATTTGTCTGTACATTCAAAATATGGATTCAGAGAACTCAGCAGACAATGCAGGCATGTTAAAGGGTAATCAGTAGTAACTCAACTGAATTACATGGGAGGGGGTGGTGAGAAGGTCATGAAACAATGGTAAGTAGCTCCAGATTCAGACTTCATTAGGAAAATTTTAACGTTCCATCACAGCTTTTACAGAGTACAGTCACAGAAGCTAAGGCAGTGCAGCATAATAAATGTTGACACTTGTGAAAATACAATGGAGCAGATTTTCCTCTTGTTGTGCTTGAATGGGAATGGTGAGCGAGTGGCTACGTTATTGGACGAGCAACCCTGGCCCCTTACAAGGTAAGTTGGAAACTCCCGGACCAGGTCGAGGCCTGCTGCAATTGGGTCTCTGCTGTTTTCCAGGGGATCCCGCCAGTCTCCTGCTGGTGAGTGACTCGCTGAATCCCTTGGCTACATATTCTGCGCAGAATTAAATTGTGCCTTTTTAGAAAAAGCAAAATATATTATTCCGTTTCTTAATCATTTCCATAATTTCAGATCATACAATCATAGAATGGTTACAGCACAGAAGGAGACCATTCGGCCCAGCAAGCCCATGCCGGCACTCTGCAAGAGCACTTCAGCTAGTCCCACTGCCCCACCCTTTCCCCGTAGCCCTGCAAATCTTTTCCTTCAGGTACTTATCCAATTCTCTTTTGAAAGCCACAATTGAATCTGCCTCCACCGCCCTTTCAGGCAGTGAATTCCAGATCCTAGCCTCTCGCTGCATAAAAAAGTTTTTCCTCATATCGCCTTTGGTTCTTCTGCCAATTACCTTAAATTTGTGTCCTCTGGTTCTCGGCCATTCTGCCAATAGGAACAGTTTCTCTCTATCTGCTCTGACTAGACCTTTCATGATTTTGAACACCTCTATCAAATCTCCTCTCAACCTTCTCTGCTCTAAGGAGAACAACCCCAGCTTCTCCAGTCTATCCACATAACTTAAGCACCTCATCCTTGGAACCATTCTTGTAAATCTTTTCTGCACCCTCTCTAAGGCCCTCACATCCCTCTTAAAGTCCGGCACCCAGAATTGGACGCAATAATCCAGTTGAGGCCAAACCAGTGTTTTATAAAGGTTCATCATAACTTCCTTGGTGGGTAAGGGGAAACCAGTGGATGTGGTGTATTTGGACTTCCAGAAGGCATTTGACAAGGTGCCACATTAAAGGTTACTGCACAAGATAAAAGTTCACGGGGTTGGGGGTAATATATTAGCATGGATAGAGGATTGGCGAACTAACAGAAAACAGAGAGTCGGGTTGGCAATCAATAACGAGTGAGGGGCCGCAGGGATCAGTGTTGGGACCCCAACTATTTACAATCTACATTAACAACTTGGAAGAAGGGACCGAGTGTAACATAGCCAAGTTTGCTAACGATACAAAGATGGGAGGAAAAGCAATGTGTGAGGAGGACATAAAAAACCTGCAAAAAGACATAGACAAGCTAAGTGAGTGGGCAAAAATTTGACAGATGGAGTATAATGTTGAAAAGTGTGAGGTTATGCACTTTGGCATTAAAAAAAAATCGAAGAGCAAGTTATTATTTAAATGGAGAAAAATTGCAAAGTGCTGCAGTACAGCGGGACCTGGGGGTCCTGGTGCATGAAACACAAAAGGTTAGTATGCAGGTACAGCATGTGATCAAGAAGGCCAATGGATTCTTGGCCTTTATTGCAAAGGGGATGGAGTATAAAAACAGGTAAGTCTTGCTACAGTTATACAGGATATTGGTGAGGCCACGCCTAGAATACTGCAGTTCAGAGAAGGTTCACTAGGTTGATTCCGGAGATGAGGGGGTTGACTTATGAGGAAAGGTTGAGTAGGTTGGGCCTCTACTCATTGGAATTCAGAAGAATGAGAGGTGATCTTATCGAAACGTATAAGATTATGAGGGGCCTTGACAAGGTGGATGCAGAGAGGATGTTTCCACTGATGGGGGAGACTAGAACTAGGGGGCATAATCTTAGAATAAGGGGCTGCCCATTTAAAACTGAGATGAGGAGAAATTTCTTCTCTCAGAGGGTTGTAAATCTGTGGAATTCGCTGCCTCAGAGAGCTATGGAGCCTGGGACATTGAATAAATTTAAGACAGAGATAGACAGTTTCTTAACCAATAAGGGAATAAGGGGTTATGGGGAGCGGGCAGGGAAGTGGACCTGAATCCATGGTCGGATCAGCCATGATCGTGTTAAATGGCGGAGCAAGCTCGAGGGGCCGTATGGCCTACTCCTGCTTCTATTTCTTATGTTTTATACCCAATGCCACTAGTTATGAAGCCCAGGATCCTGTAAGCTTTATTAACCGCTTTCTCAATCTGCCCTGCCACTTTCAACGATTTGTGAACATATGCCCCCAGGTCTCTCTGTTCATGCACCCCCTTTAGAATTGTACCCTTTAGTTTTTATTGCCTCGCCACATTCTTCCACTTTGTTCAGCCATGAACTCATTGAATGGTGGTGCAGGCTCGAAGGGCCGAATGGCCTACTCCTGCACCTATTTTCTATGTTTCCTACCAAAATATGTCACTTTGCGCCTTTCTGTGTTAAATTTCATCTGCCACATGTCCGCACATTCTACCATCCTATCTATGTCTTTTTGAAGTCTATCACTCTCCTCCTCACTGTTCACTATACTTCCAAGTTTTGTGTCATCTGCAAATTTTGAAACTGTGCCCTGTACTCCCAAGTCTAAGTCATTATTGGCCCTGAATTCGCAGCCCCTATGTACGCGTATGAGGTGTGCACATGCTCGTGGGGGCCCCGCAAGTTCCAGGTTTAGGCATACAAAGTGCATGCACCTAAACCCGGAACTTGCGATCTGTCAGGAACGCTTTTGACAGATCCACCACATCCGAAGGTAAAGGGCCTCCGCAGATGGAGAGTTGGGCTATTACCCAGCGAATGTCCTTGAAATGCCTACGACTGACAAAAGCAGGTGTAAGACCTACTTTTATCAGCGCAAGACTTTTAAAGCACAGAATAATAATTTTTTTCCAATAATTTAAACAATTAAAATCCTGTTAAATAAGGTAAGTTTATTTTTAACGACAAGTAACATAAATAAACCTTTAAAATAAGTAAATTTATTTTTCAAAAAATTTAATTTTTGTTTTAAATAATTCATTAATTTCTATTTTGATTAATTTTAAACATGTGATGTTTTTTAAAAAATTATCTTAAGTCATTGGAATCACCCCAAGTATGAATGGGAATACCTCTACTCTGATAGGCTGGGCCGACCCACGTGATTCCATTGATGGGTACGAAGCGCATAGGCTGCTGGGATACATGGGCCTCTAAGCAGGCCTTCACATAGAGGCCCAGGACCAGAAGTCTCCGAAACTCCGGGAACAACAGGTATTTTCGTAGAAACTTTTGCAGTCGGAGGGATCCGTCTGAGGGAAGCCTCCGACCTTAATTCTGGGCCAATGTATTTCAAGAAAAGCAGTGGTCCTAGTACCGACACCTGGGGAACACCACTGTATATCTTCCTCCAGTCCAAAAAACAACCGTTCACCACTATGCTCTCTTTCCTGTCACTTAACCAATTTCATATCCATGTTGCCATTGTGCCTTTTATTCCATGGGCTTCAACTTTGTTGGCAAGCCTATTATAGAATCATAGAAGTTTACAGCACGAAAGGAGGCGATTTATGTGGCACTTTATCAAATACCTTTTGGAAATCCATGTACACCACATCAACCGCATTGCCCTCATCAGTCCTCTCTGTTACTTCATCAAAAAACTCAATCAAGTTAATAAAACACGATTTGCCTTTAACAAATCCATGCTGGCTTTCCTTAATTAATCCACACTTATCCAAGTGACTGTTAATTTCATCCCGGATTATCGTTTCTAGAAGTTTCCCCACTATGACTAGCCTGTAGTTATTGTGTTTATCTTTACACTCTTTTTTGAACAAGGGTGTAACACTTGCAATTCTCCAGTCCTCTGACACCAGCCCCTTATCCAAGGATCATTGGAAGAATATGGCCAGTACCTCTGCAATTTCCACCTTTACTTTCCACAGCATCCTAAGATGCATCCCATCTGGTCCTGGTGACTTACCTGCTTTAAGTACAGCCAGCCTTTCTAGTACCTTCTCCTTATCAATTTTTATTCCATCCAGTTTCTCAACTACCTCCTCTTTCACTATGACTTTGGCAGCATCTTCATCCTTTGTAAAGATTGATGCAAAGTATTTATTAATACTAGCCATGCCATCTGCCTCCATTTGCAGGTTTCCATTTTGATCTCTAATCAGCCCCACCCCTCCTCTTACTACCTATTGACTATTTATTATGCCTATAGAAGACTTTTGGATTCCTTTTATGTTAGCTGCCAATCTATTCTCATACTCTCTCTTTGACCCCTTATTTCCTTTTTAATTTCCCCTTTGAACTTTCTATATTTAGCTTGGTTCTCACTTGTATTCTAAACTGACATCTGTCATACGCCCCTTTTTCTGCTTCATTTTGCTCTCTTTTTCATCCAGGGAGCTCTGGCCTTGGTTGCCCTAACTTTCCCCCTTATGGGAATGTACCTCGAGT
Source organism: Pristiophorus japonicus (assembly GCF_044704955.1). Taxonomy (NCBI): domain Eukaryota; kingdom Metazoa; phylum Chordata; class Chondrichthyes; family Pristiophoridae; genus Pristiophorus; species Pristiophorus japonicus. The sequence continues at coordinate 188,971,427 of NC_091986.1, read as the reverse complement.
TTACCCGAACCATCTCCTCTTTAAAGGCAGACCATTGTTCCACCACATGTTTGCCTGCAAATCTTTGATTCCAATTTACCCGGGCCAGATCCATTCTCAACCCACTGAAATTGGCCTTCCTCCAACTAATTTTTTTACTCTAGATTGCTCCCTGTCTTTTTCCAACCTAGTCTGAACCTTATGATACTGTGATCGCTGTTCCCTAAATGTTCCCTTACTGACACTTGCCCTACTTGCCCCATCTCATTCCCTAGAACCAGATCCAGCAATGCCTGCTTCCTCATTGGGCCAGAAAGGTACTGATCAAGAACGTTCTCCTGAACACATTCAGAAATTCTTCCCCTCTCTGTCCTTAACATTATTACTATCCCAGTCTATATTAGTTGAAGTCCCCCATTATCACTATTCGATTGCTCTTGTACCCTTACGTAATCTCCCTGCAAATTTGCTCCTCTATATCTTTTCCCACTAGTTGGCGGCTTATAGATTACACCTAGTATTGTAACGGCACCTCTATTGTTTCTCAACTCTAACCAAATAGATTCTATCCTTGACCCCTCCAGGACATCCTCTCTCTCCAGCACTGTAATATTCTCCTTAATCAGTACCTCCAGTCCACCTCCTTTCTTTCCTGAACACTTTATATCCAGGAATATTTAGTACCCAATCCTGCCCTTTTTTGAGCCAGGTCTCCGTTATCGCCATGGCATCATATTCCCATGTATCTATTTGTACATGCAGGTCACCAACCTTATTTACCACACCGTGCATTCACACACATGCGCCATAAACCTATCTTAGACCTTCTTGTATTCTCTCTTAGTCTGATCCTACCTAATATCGCACTATTTCTTACTCTTGTGCCATCGTCTCTCTCATTCCTTGGGCACCGTGTTTCTCCTTTCTAATGAAAACATAGAAATCTACAGCGCAGAAGGGGACCATTTAGGCCCATCATGTCAGCACCGGCTGACAAAGAGCCACACGGTCCTCGGTCAGCAGCCCTGAAGGTTGCATAAACCTATGAACAATGAACAATGGCAGAAAGGTAAAGAGCATCTGGCCCAACCAGTCTGCTCCACACAACTGCAACACCCCTTGCACCACAACATTCTACACTCCACCCCAACTGGAACCATGCGATCTCTGGGAGAGGCAAAAAAAGATTAAAATCCAGGCCAAATGGGGAAAAAAATCTGGGAAATTTCCTCTCCGACCCATCCAGATGATCGAAGCTAGTCCAGGAGATCACTCTGGCCGCATTCAATTCCCTGCAGTACTTACCATTGTATCTGCACCAGTCAACAAGAGGTTACGGCACTTCAAGTGCCCATCCAAGCACCTTTTAAATGTGGTGAGGGTTTCTGCATCCACTACCCTTCCAGGCAGTGAGTTCCAGACCCCCACAACCCTCTGTGTGAAGAAGCTTTCCCTCAAATCCCCACCAACCATCTTAAAACTATGCTCCCTCGTAATTGACCCCTCCACCAAAGAAAATAGGCCCTTGCTATCCACTATATTCAGGCCCCTCAAAATGTTATACACCTCAATGTGGTCTCCTCTCAGCCTCCTCTGTTCCAATGAGAACAAACCCAGCCTATTCAATCTGTCCTCATAGCTCAGATTCTCCATTCCAGGCAGCATTCTGGTAAATCTCCTCTGCACCCTCTCCAGTGCAATCACGTCCTTCCTATAATATGGTGACCAGAACTACACGCACTGCATCCTGGTGCCCATCCGCCTGCCAAATTAGTTTAAATCCTCTCCAATAGCACTAGCAACACCCCCGCCCCCCCGCAGCCCCTCCTGAGGACATTGGTCCCAGCTCTGTTGAGATGCAACCCGTCCAGCCTGTACAGGTCGCACCACCCCGAGAACCGGTCCCAATGTCCCAGGAATCTAAAGCCCTCCCTCCTGCACCATCTCTCCTGCTCTATCCTGATATTTCTATACTCAGATTGGGTTTATTTATCCGGAAATTAAAAACTCAATCATTTCTTGCATGTTTCTACCCTAAATTCTTACTACATGAGGGGTCTTGTGCGTAAACCAGGAATGACACTGGAGCAACAATTGCTCACACACAGGATGCCCTCGACCAGGTCTTCGAATCTCAGATTCAGGGAGAAGAGGGAGAGATTTAAAGATTATAATGCAGTTTTAAACTTCAGGTGCAGTTTATGAGGCTGAGAATTTCCTCCGAGCTGCTACCGTTGTACTGATGTGAATCTTTTGAGTTGCTTTACAAGTATCCATTATTCTACATTTGGCATTACCTGAAAATAAGTCAGTGCCTGGAGCAACAAAATGTTACAGCTGGATGTAAAAGGAAATTAAGTGAGCAGTGTAATCCCTTGGTGACTCTGCCCACAACTACACAGCTCATCAGTCTACAGCATACACACAGTAACACACATCTCACAATAATAAACTAATATCATGATTTATAAACAATTCTCCAACAGAAAAGAAACAGAGGTGCAAGAAACACTGTGTGGCCTTCCTAACATGAAGATTTCAAAAAAACAGCTTATGTGGGCAGTCAGGTTTATTTAATTTGGTTGAGTAACATTTTTGACACAGCAGCAGTGGTTTGCTAATTTTTTTAAAAATGCAACATATGTTATTACTAAACCTCACTTAGACATCAAGCTGCAAACAATTTAACAGAAAAATACCACTTCCACACAATGGCCCCAAGTTTCCACATGATTTGCTCCTGATTTTTAGGAGCAACTGGTGGAGAACGGAGTATCTTAGAAATCGGAATTCTCCACATTGAAGTTTTCTGCAGTTCTAGTCAGGTAGAACAGTTTCACTTTTGAACAGAATTTTTTTTTCAAAAGGGGGCGTGTCCGGCCACTGATGCCTGATTTCAAAGTTTCCACAGTGAAAACATACTCCAAACTAAATTAGAATGGAGCAAGTGAAGATTTTTGTAGGCTTGAAAAAACCTTGTCTACACATTAAAAAATCAGACGCAGGTTACAAATTAGGCGTCGGGAACGAGGGGGGGGGGGGGGAAGGGGGGGGAAGGGAAGTAATTCAATTCTACAATAAATCCTTAGTTATACTTATACAAATATTATACAAATAAATCCAACCTGAATAAACATTTATAAGCAAAGGAAAGATTAAATAAACCATGTTCCTACCTGTGTGAAAGTGCTTCAGGCAGGCCTTTCAGGCAGCGGTTTGCCGTCAGGCCCGACCGACGGCAGGGGAGGGAGGGAGGGAGGGAGGGAGAAAGCTGCAAGAAGCCTCAATGCTGATCATGGAAGGGCAATGTGGTTTTATTAAAAAATGTTAAAAATTGAACAGCTACAAAGAATTTGAATAGTCTCAAACAAGTGCATGTGTCCCATTTATCACAGTCTATCTTTAATTACAGAATGCACTCCCTCACACACAGAAATATCAAGAAAATTAAAATACAAGCCTTTGCAAGGGTTCAATAAACAAATTTTCACTTTTTCTGCAGCACTTTTTAAAATGGCCGAGTGCCAATGTTTACTTCAGACTGCGCGTGCGCGAACGCTCCAACGCGCACGCGCAGGGTTGCCGGCACGAAAAAACTCATTTAAATTATACCTGCCCCCTCCTATTTACAAAATCGGCACGCGTGGTAGGCTCCGCCCCCTGTGCGCCACGCCAAGCAGACATCGAGCTGCAAGGCGCTCGAGAATACCGCGTTTCTTTTCAGGTGCCGTTTTCGGCACGAAAAACGGGCGCCCAGCTCGGAGGGGTGCCTGTTTTGCCGCATGTGGAAACTTGGGGCCATTGTGAGCATTTACATATACTCCACTTGTAATAGGCTGCAATTTGGGTTATATTTTGACAAGGTGAGTTCCAAGATATATGAATATATTCAATGTCAATTCCCAAACTATCAGCCACTTTAACACATGTCTGAAAAAGATATCAGATGTATCTGGAGCAGCACATGGGAAAAAGATTCTAGTGCTGTAATCTATTAAAAAGGAATACTTCAATGTGGAACAAAATATTAGGAGACCGACACATTTGTGGGAATAAGGTCAGCGTAGACTTTAAAACAACAAAGAAGCAGCAGTATTGCAGTCTGGTTATATTTAAGGAGGCTACAAATAAACATTCCGCATTTGATCAACTGTAGACAGGTAAATAACCGGATATCTAACTAGGTATCCAATAACCTCCTTTGGAATGGAAAGACATTCAACGTAATTCCTATTTTTGCTGCTGAAGCTGTGACACATTTTAGCAATCTCCCACTGTTTCGAAGATTATCTTTCAATTAAGTAAAAAAAATCAGCTGATTAACATCTTGCAATGCCATTACAATCCGTCCTCTTTACACCTTTCTAAAGGATGCAGGGCTACATTTTCCAGTTTTTTTGCATGTTTAACGTCCACTTAATCGTCCATTTTACCGCTGAAATGACGTATAACGCCCACATAGCCACAAAATGGAAACTAACGGGCATTTTTCGGACACTTATCGGCGAGCGTTACTTTCCCCATGTGCGTAACGCCGGGAAAAAATATTTTTTTGGGAGGAATCATCAGAATGGGCGAAATCAACGCCTATAATATCGCCCAGCGTTAGTTTCTGCATGGAATTAACGCCGAGATTCAGTAATACCGCCTGCCCACTTTTTTTTGTCGTAAAGATCACATTTGCCAAAACTAACGCCCTGGAGATCGCCCAGCGTCACTTTTACCACCTTGCATACATATCGCCACAATATTGCTCGCCCGAAACACTGCTCAGAAAAAGTGGATCTGTTCTGAACGAATCACAACGGTGTGGGCGCCATGTTCAAAATCGCATTCAAAAGGCTGCTTCAACTTCGGGGGAGTTTGGATTGACTCTGGAGTTCTTCTCAGGTGAAGTGACCATCTCAACAGACATATTTTCAGACTCTGGACTATTGGGGGTTTACTGTAGGTGTATTTTAGTGAGGAAATTATTGCTTCTGATCAATCGCTATTATATTTTCATTGCAATGGGGCCAGCCATTCCTCAGCCTGCATTGATTAATACGCAGATGCTGCAGAGTGCAGATGGCTCAATGTGTGATGCACAATTTAAGACATGTAAGAATGAGGAGGAGGGCCAGACCATACACACCCCGCACATACAGGGAAAGAGGTCTTATCTCGACATGTCCAAGCACACCTGCGTTCGGAGACTGCGCTTCCACAAGGTGGAGATCAATGAAATATGTGAGCTCATCAGGCTACATATGCAGCCTGCCATCACAACGTCAATGTTGGCCGAGGTCAAGGTCGCCGCAGCACTGTTTTTCTACACGTCCGTTTCCTTTTGGGTCTCCGTGGTTGTGATTTGCCCTCTGTCTCACAATATCACCCATCGCTGCATTAGACAGGTCATAGAGGCCCTGTACGCAGGAAGGATGGATTTTATCAGCTTCCCCATGACCATGTAGGCTCAGACTGACGGGGCTGGAGCATTCTACCGCATAACTAAGTTCCCCAGAGTGCAGAGAGCTATACAGTGCACTCACATCGCCATGCGGGCACCTTCTTAGGACCCAGAGCTTTCTCGTAACAGAAAAGGATTTCACTCCTTGAAGGTCCAACTAGTTGTCGACCACAACCAGATCATAATGGCAGTGAATATCAAATGTCTGAACGATTTGCCTGAAAGAACGTTGCTGTGAGTGACAACGCTGACACATTGTTGTGTGTTTGCAGCTCAGACATCAATGGTGCCCATCACCTTGGTGCCAGTTAAAGTTTACGTTGATTGACGTTAAGTTGTATTTAACCCTTTCATGGTAAGGAATCACCAGTGTATAACAGTCCAACTATCTGAGACAATGCACAACAAGGTATGTTCAATAAAAACATTTTTATACCAACATTGGTCTGAAATCATAAGTATCACAGGCAAAAACACCCAACCATCGCCCACACCCCACTTTTTCCACCATTGACATCAATCAAATGTTCAACATGTCCAGCAACACAGAATACAAAGGCAAAGCAGGAGGGTGGTCCCCTCCCCCCATACATTACAACAAATTGCATTCATTCAGATGGAGATATAACACAGCCATCACTTGCGCACATGCACCTCACTTTCCTTCCGCCCTCCCCTTCTTCTCCCCACCTCTACTCCTTCCCCTCCTTGCTCCATGCCGCCTGGCCGAAGAGCTCCTCAGGCGGTGCCTCATTGGGGGGGATGAAGGCAGAGGCGGTGGTTGCACGAGTATGGGAGCTGGGGGGGTGCCGATGGGGGAACATTATCTGATCCAGAAGCAGGATCTTGGTCCTGCCTCTTATCTGTCGTTCGCAGTGGTGGTGCGGAACCTAGTGGAGGAGTGAAGCGCTCCGGGACCACAGGGAGGCCTGTGACAGCAGTGTTCCTGTCTATCGTCTCCAGGGCCTCTGCCATCCGCGGAACGTACTCAGTCATGGTGGCCAGCTGTCGGGATACGCCCCCCAATGCTTCGAGGAGCTGGTCACCAATGTCTACAGTCCTCCTGGACAACTGTACCATCTCTCCGCTCTCATGTCACGCCCGTGGACCAGACCTGCCGCGTCCATGAAACCTCCGCGGGGTCAGTGCCGTCCTGGGGACAAATGGGATGCCCTGTGGCGAGGTGCTTGGGGCCGGTACCTCCAGAATGGAGGCGGGAATGACCGGAGGAGCACTAGATGGCCTTGGGGTGGAATGGCTTCTGGAGCATGGCGATGCAGGTTCCTCGGAGTCAGCACTCTCATCCATAGAGAACAGACCCAGTGGATTGACGGGCGAGAATCGGAGCTCCTCAGCAGATGTAGGATCGTCTGCCGACTCCTGCCCTGGCCCCCATCTTCTGGCCTCTGTGGTCTTGCCTCGGGCCGCGCTGCTGGCTGAGCTGCAAAACACAAATGAGGTTATTAGAGGAGAAAGGGGGTGCTAGGGTCACAAGGTGAGTCCAGCGCTACACACAGCATATGTACCGACAAAAGCACCACCGCTATCAAAATCATCACATTTCATGACCATCAACACATGGTGCATTGCAATGATTTTCATTAGGCCAGAATTATTTCTAGGACAATTTTAGAAATCATCTATCATATATGATTGTTTGGATATGAGTGAGTGTGGCATCTATTGAATTACATCACACAATGGTATAAACTTTACTCACGTTGCATCATTTCAGGGTCTGCAGATGCTTGCGTGGCTGTCCGGGGGCTGCTTCCCCACGAGTGCGAGCACCCACTCCTCCATCTCAATGATGTCGCTGGGGACTGGTGGCCCCCCACCCGTTCGCCTCTGCATGGACCTCATCGTCAATAGCTTCTTCTGTAAAAGGTGACAGGACGACATGGCATGAGATCATTGCATGATATCATTGCTAGGTACTGTCACAGAGACTGATACAACACAACCGACAGATGTAATCATGATTATTATGATAATTATCATTCTTTAACTAAAGACGTGCACCGTGACCACAGGCTTTGAGTAAAACATTCCCGGTAAAAGTGAAAGATCTCACATCTGCTGATAGTCACTCATGACTGTTACAAATCAAATGATATAAATACATAAGTACATGTAAATCAATGTAATACTTACTCTTGCAGATCCCACAAGGTCGTTCCAACGTTTGCAGCATTGGTTGTCCTCACGCACCTCGTTGGTCGCCAACAAGACTGCTATCTCAGTCCATATCTTCTGGTAGGCCTTCCCACGCCCTCCCTGGGTCAAATCACCCCAGCGTGACTCGACCTGCAGAAGAGAAGCATTTGTCTCGTCCGAGAACCTCCTCGCTCTTTTGCGCCCTCCAATGTGCTCCTCTCCGAGCTCACTGCTCTCTCCAGCATCAGTCTCCACAGTGTGCTGTGATGCCTCCTCCTCTCTCTCCAGTATAGGCCAAATTAGGGCAAATATGTGGCTGGTAACAGCTAATTCTTGTTTCCCTATTTGCTCTAAAGCTCTGAACTCTCCCTTCCTCCTCCCAAAGCAGCCACACCACACACCACACCCACACACGCCTTCAGTCCTTCTCAGCTCCCTCTCTCTCTCTGTCTCCTCTTCTGTGCATGTCATGACCCTTGACCTCCTGAATCGCAGGAATCGAGCATTGCTATGCCGTTGCTAAGGACGGCAACACTTTACTGCAGAAGGTCAGAGAGATTTAATGCTACCACCCATTTCATATCGCTCGTGGTAACGCCCAATTTCAAAAATGGTGACGAGGGGCTTTGAGAATGGGCGAGAAGCCAGCAATCTGAAAATCCATTTTTACCGCCCACGCCAGAAATAACGCCCATTTTTGTAAAATCTAGCCCGCAAACTTTAACCAGCAAAGTGACCTCAACGGGACAAAGACTGGTGAGATGTCAAACTGGGCCTTGTTTAAATGGACTTCTTTGTTTATTCCTTAATAACACAATGGCCCTGAAATTCCATCCTCCCCAGGACCATATGAAGTGTGTACGGACCCGGGAAGGCATCGCAAAAGCCGGTTTGCAGCACGCAATGTGCACGTGCCGAAAACCAGCTTTTCCGATCTGTCAAGTTTCTGGCTTGACAGATCGGAAAAGCTGGTTTTCGGCATGTGCGCATCCCGGGGAGAAAGACATTCCTATGGCAGAGATTAGGCTATTTGCCGATCTCTTGCCCTGCGAATGTCCTTAAAACTCTTGCGCCTGGTAAAAGCAGGCGCTATTGATATTTACATTTAAACATTGCAAGTACATCCTAGAGCCAAAACTCATTTTTAATCTTTTGTTTCTTGTTTTTTTTTTATTCAGTGCAGTGCTGAGAATATGTGTCAGATATTGATTGGTTAAATTGTGTGATAGATTTGATGAATTTGCACTCCTGGCATGGAGCATTCTATGCTGGGATATGCTGCATATCAGGGATTCACATGTGGAAATCAGCATATGCCACAAGATTTTCTGTCTTTTATTTTTTCTTACTCGTGGAATGTGGGTGACACCAGTGATGGTACATATATTGCACACATGGTGCTTTAAAATTGACTTGCTGGAAGCACCATGGGGGTCAGGAATTGAACTATCAGGCACCAGCAGCAATCAAAGGGCTGTTGGATGCCCTTGATGTTGAAACATTTTTGAAGGGAGAAAAATGGCTCAGGCCAGAACAGCCCATTCACCGATCAACCTCTGGTGGCCAAACGAGAGGATGTGCAGCGATGAAGGGTGGCCCTATTTCAAAGAGTGGCTCATCCGTTGGGGAGGGGAGCGGGGAGGAAATGAAATATTTTTTAAAGCTCTCCCTCGAAGCATTCATTTGAAACAGGCATTGAGCGATTGAGGCAATTCTTAGATGATCCAGCTGCATCAATCAAGAGCTCCTTTAACTTGAACAGAATTGTAACCTCGATAAGCCTTGAAACAGGCAGTGCACAGGCTCTACATGCTTAAAGCATTTGCACATTGTTGGGCATTGTGCACATCAGGAGCTGAATGAGCCTCAGCATCCGAAAACACGGCCGGGCTAACGTGGCCAAAACTCTGCAGTGTTTCGGTCACCGATGCTCACATTATGCTCCCCGTCTTGTCCATCCTGCATCAATTCCTACAAATTGGTTTAAAAATTACAACTGTGGGCTCAGCTAGTTAAGCAACTGAGGAGAGTCAGACAGACCACGAAGGTCCTAGGCTTGATGAGGTAGCTGATCTCAGTAGGTGTTATGTAATGATGTGTGTATCGTCCCAGTACCTTAAATGTAATGTAAGTACTATGCCACCACCACAGAGGGCGCTGCGGTGGGAAACCCTGGTAGTACCTGTAATAAGGACTATATAAGGGTGACCACCACACCTGGGAGGCACTCTGGAGCTGAACAATAAAGGACGAAGGTCACAACAGTTAGACTTACACCAGACCGTGTGGAGTCAGTAATTTGTGTGCTACATACACCACACTGGCAACGAGGAAGCGGACAAACTCCACGCAACCATGGCTACTCTGGGCTCGCTAAAGGATTTTACCGTGGGCAATGATTGGGAGGCCTTTACGGAAAGGCTCGAGTACTACTTCACAGCTAATGACCTGACGGAGGACACATACGCAATGAGAGAGAAGCGTAAGGCGATATTGCTCTCCATTTGTGGAGATGGGGTTTACTGTCTCGTCAGGAATTTGCTGGCACCTGGGAGCGCCAGGGACAAGTCATACGAGGAGCTGACTGAACTCATTCGTTACCAGTTGAAACCGAAGGAGAGCATCCTCATGGCCAGATACAAATTTTACCATCACTGCAGATCTGAGGGCCAGGATGTCACCAAATATTCTGCGGACCTCAGGAGACTCGCGGCGCCGTGTGATTTTGGGGCACACCTTGACGAGGTTTTGCGGGACGTTTTCGTTATGGGGATTGGCCACGAGGGCCTCCTTCACAAGCTGCTGGCCACGGAACCCACAGTCACTCTGACAAAGGCCATCGCCATCAGCCGGGCATATATGACCTCGACTTGCAGCACCAAGCAAATGATCCACACAGTCTCGAACCCGGCAGGCACTGTCCACAGGATAGCTCCCATCACGGACAAAACTGCAGAACGTGGCTCTGCCCGGGGCAGAGAGCACGGACCTCGAGGTCCTGGAACTCAGAGTCCGCCGAGGGGGGCCAATCAAGCAGCACCATGCTGGCGCTGTGGATGAAGCCATGGGGCTCACCGGTGCAGGTTTGCGGACTACACGTGCAATACCTGCCATGTTAAAGGCCACCTTCAGCGTATGTGTAAAAGAAATCGGACTCACCATGTGGCTGAGGAGATGGGGGATGATCCACTGTTCAGCGAGGAGCAGGTAGAAGATGAGGTGCTTGGACTGTATACGTGCACCGACAATTCGCCCCCAGTGATAAGTGAAGTAAAAATCAACGGAGTCCCTGTGAGTATGGAAGTGGACACGGGCTCGGGTCCGTCGTTGATGAGTCGGATAAACTGTGGATTAACCCAGCTGCACGACCCAAGCTGGTCCCGGTCACGGCGAAGCTGCGTACCTACACCAGGGAACTAATACCTGTTCTCGGCAGAGCGATGGTGCAGGTATCCCACGGGGACGAGACACACGCTTTACCTTTGTGGGTCGTTGCAGGCGATGGGCCGACACTCCTCGGCCCGAGGTGGATGGGGAAGGTCCGTGGGAGCTGGGAAGACTTCATTCCTCCACAGGCTGCTGCTCCCTGGGGTGCTGCCGTGCCCCGGGTCCCCAGAGAGCAGCGCCGACCGAGCTGGAGCTGCAGCCTCAATCCACCCACAGGCAAGTCCCAGGCCCGGACCTCACACAGAGACCCTGCAGCCCCAGCCCCCACAGGCAAGCAGCCCTGCACAGAGGGGCCTAGTGGGGGGGGGGGGGGAAATGAGCCGGCGGGGCACTGCGGGCGGGGTGCTGAGGGATCCAGGGGCCGGCGGTTCGGAAGGGCCCCGCAGAGGAAGAGGCCCCGCCGAGGAGCTGGTAGCGTCGGGCGGCGGCCATGGCAGCCGCAGGGGAGGCCGCTACGGAGGCCGCGGGGGACGCGGCAAGTGCGGCCGCTGGAGAGGCCACGATGGCCGCAGGAGAGGCGGCAAGTCAGGTGGCAGCGGAGGGGAGCAGAGGCTGCGACGGCTGAAGGGCATTTGGAGCGGCGGAGAAGAAGATGGCGGCGGCATCGTGTCGGAGCTGCAGAGCATCAAAGATGGCAGCGCCCAAGGAGAAGCCTCGTGGAATCCTCCTGCATCAAAGATGGCGCCTTAAAGAGGAAATGCACCCGGGAGTCTTAAAAGGGCCTTACAAAGAGGTGGTCCCCACAAAGGACTTCTGTTTGGCAGAGCGAGTCTAAAATGAGCTATGTTAATGTGAGATAGTGAATTTATAATAAGAATTACTTTTTTATGCTGAATGGCCACTGTATTTGTGTAAAATAATGGATGAAGTACAATTAATGATAACGGTTAACAAGGAAATCAAGGTTCCGCTACCAGTCAATAACCAGTTAATGTACCAGATAATACTAACGCACTGTCTATGCCCACCTGCCTTCCGTTGGACAAGTGTGATGTTATGTAATGATGTGTGTATCGTTGTCCTGCGTCCAGGTGGGGGGGGGGGGGGGGGGGGAAGGTGATGTTATGTAATGATGTGTGTATCGTCCCAGTACCTTAAATGTAATGTAAGTACTATGCCACACCACAGAGGGCACTGCGGTGGGAAACCCTGGTAGTACCTGTAACAAGGACTATATAAGGGTGACCACCACACCTGGGAGGCACTCTGGAACTGAACAATAAAGGACGAAGGTCACAGGAGTTAGACTTACACCAGAACGTGTGGAGTCAGTGATTTGTGTGCTACATACACCACAGTAGGGATTCTACAATTGGCACCAGTGTCTCTGGATTGAGGAGGGGAGCAGTGGGCATGGTCCTGCTCCTGATATATATCTGAGCAGTGGCTTCTGTTGGAAATGTGTACAAACAGGCATCAGCTAAGGATAGGATCAGATTCAATCATGATACTCTTGCTGTGACACTCGTGGGGCGGGAGGGACTTTTAACCTCAAAAAAACAGGTGTGAGGTTAAAGACTTAAAAAAAAATGGAATCCTGACCCCAAACTATCTACTTCTGGTTTTGACGGAGGGGGGGCAGTCAACCCTCCCGCAGGAGGTGGATTTGCCCATTTAAATATTATGAGGCTCCGTGTCTCATGGTGAACCACCATTTCAAATTTAACTCTGGGCAGCCAAGTTTCCCAGACCTCAGGGAACCTGCTAGCTAAAGGGAGGCGAGGACAGCGTCCCTGCCTCGCCAATCCCCCACAATCGGACACCCCCACCCCCGACCCCTCCGATCCCACCTTCAATCCTCAGCCCTCACCCCCCACAATCTCTCTTCTGGCTCCTGATCCCCCCTACCAACTCTAATCCCCCCACCTCCCCCGGCCTCCAATCAACCTCTGACCTCCCCCCTACAGCACCCACCCCCCCACCCCCGGCGATCCTCCTCCGGCCTCAACTCCCCCGGCCCAGCCTCGATCCTCCTCCGCCCTCCGATCCCTCCCTCCCTTCTCCCTGCGGCCTAGTGCCACAGGCCTACCCGCCCGACAGCCAGCCAGCTGACATCAAAGCAGCTTAATGGATCAGACAGTTCCCAGCACTAATTCAGTTTATCCCTTCACCTACACAAGAAAAATTAGTTTCAAGGCAAACGTTTTCCAGTTATTGAGGGTAACCATTTATTGCTTTGGAGAGATTGTTCGCAAACTTTTCTTGCCAGACAATGGTCCAGCATTTGCGGTCGGAGACTTCCTGCAGATGCCTCCGACCGCAAAAATTTCTAGAAAGTACCTGCTGTTTCCGGAGTTTCGGAGACTTCTGGTCCTGGGACTTTACGCGAATGCCTGCGTGGAGGCCCATGTATCCCAGCAGCATATACGCTTTGTGCGCATCACTGGGATCACGTGGGGCAGCCCAACCTATCAGTGCTGGGGTATTCCCATTCATAGGGTGATTCCAAATCACCACAAGTATGAATGGGAATACCCACAAAATACACAAGCACCTTATATTAAAAAATGTAAAACATTACATATTTAAAATTAATGAAAATGGAATCTAATTAATTATTTGCAACCAACATTTAATTTTTCATAAATTTAAAGGGTCAAAAAAATTCAATAGGATTTTAAATGTTTACATTTTTGAAAAAAATTTATTATTCTGTGCCTTAAAAATCCTATGCTGATAACAGCAGGCCTTACTGCTTTGATCAGTCGTAAGCATTTCAAGGGCATTCACTGGGTAGGAGTTGCGCAAATAGCCCACGGAGGCCCTTTATTTCAGATGCATGCGATCTGTCAAGAGTATGCGCTTCGCATACCTAAACCCAGAACTTGCGCGTCCCTATGGGCACGTGCACACCTCATATTCAGGGCCAATGTCATTTACTGCTGGCTAAGATATATAAGGAAACTTTAAATGTCAGCACAGAAGTGGTTCTAAAATTAAGATAGTTAATAAAACCGAGTGATTAAATAGTAGTTACATTTTTTTGTATGTTATCTTGCATTGTATAAAAAGAAAAGTATTACAAAAATTGAATCTAAAAAAAGTTGTAACACATTAAGATTAAATTTTTTTTCTAAAGCAATCCTGTATTCAGTTTTGCACTGAGAAGGTTGCTGATCTCTTGATCAGAGTTGCCATCTTTGAAGTGTTGACAAAGGTTCCCCTACTGCACCCAGTATTCCTTCTTAAAATCAGTGTTTTTGTAACCAAATGGCCACTGCAGGGTCTTATCCTATTATTATAACTTCTTGATTTCATGCAATTTAAATCATCAGCATACATGGTATGATTGTCTGCTGATAATTAATATTGGAACTGCTAGGCGGAAAAAGACCAAGGTCCATCTAGTTTGCTTTCTACCATCCTGGTAGTCGCATAATACAACAACAGTGCGAGTTGTTGACTGATCACACCAATCAATCTCTATCCATTAATCTACAACAGACCAAGACATGAGGCGAGGAAAAGCCCCAATGGTGGAAAACTTTGCGAACCACAAATACAAATCTATCTCTCCTAAACATGCTGAACTTACCACAGGTCATGTCACAAATTACTCATACACTGCATCCCAAAATATTATTTTCTAAAAGAAATCTATCTAACCTGCATTTGAATGAATCAACGCTATCTGTTTCCTTGGGGAGTCTGCTCGATAGATTTACAACTTGTTCAGGACACACACCACAACACTCACTGGACAAGTTATTTTATCAGTATATCGGTACATTAGTATGTTGGTACATCAATACTCTGTATGCAGAAAGGGATATACTTACAATGCATCATCAGCACTGTCTGCACTCAGTGCCAGTTTAGACCCATCTCTTAGATAAATCATCAGCATGCATTCCCTGCTGCTCTCTTCAGGTGGCAAGCCCTCTGCGGAAGGAAATATATAATAATAAACAGACAAAAGACAATGGGATGTGTGTTGTTGCCCCTTGGTTGTTTCTATGGTAAACAATTTGCAAAATTAGCTTTTCAAAAATATTATTTAGAGCTTCCACTGGTCAATAATTTGAATAAAAGGATCCATCGGTTTTACACCCTATTTAAGCACTAAATTTTGCCAAAGGTGAAGTTGGGTGTAAGATACACACACCTTAGCTAAGGTGCAGTCCTGCGAATTATGGATTAAGGCTGCTCTCAGAAAATATTGTCAGCCCTAAATTGCCATTTCCGCCCAAGGCTGCACCCATCAAACTTATGCCGCTATGAAACGGGGGTAACTTTGGGGAAGGAGATTATTTTATTACATAAATTCTTTTGAATTTGTCCCCAGAGAATGAAATCGGGAAGAACACTTCTGCGAAAATTAGATTTTGATAAGTAGGTGTATCGCATGCACCTGTAATGTTTATTAATTATTTTGTGGATTTTTGTGGCCTTACAATGTTTATGGATTTTAGTTCCCAAAGCTTTAAAGTTACACCAAAGCTTTAAAGTTACACCAAAAACAGTTGTAGAGCTGTTGCATTTTGAGTGGCTTAGCTAGTCACATGATGTTCACAAGACTCAATAAAACCACAGTCAGTTGTGTCTAGGCCATCCATGATGAAGTATGTAGTTGTGAGCCTAGTGGATTGTTATAGAGAAAAGATTTTCCCCTAGGGCAATGGCACCTGTAGCATAATGTTAGAACTAAATATGTAACTGTAGTATTAAATGTGTGTGTAAAATGTATAAAGGTGGCTGTTCGTGGTTTAGCAAAGCCCCAAGGGATTTCAGCCAGCAGAAAAGAGACTGCATTCTTAGTTACTGATAACTGCTGTGTTTCTCAAGCAGGGATACACATGAACTTCGCAGATGTTCCCAATCAGCGGGCTAACAGGCCTTAGACAAGGCGTCCTGGTTCATGTTACAATACGACTCCGTAACAGGACTAAGGAAACTGCACCCAAGGACAGTAAGATAAGGGGGGGGGGGGCCCAGACCATGTCACAAGACCATGAATAACCCTTAGTAACACATGAGACAATCACGCAGTCACATAATGGTTAGAGACTACTTCTATTGGTCTATTTGAATCTATATGTAATCTATAATCAATATGATTGGATAGTGTCCGGCCGAAATGGGCTGATGTAACTGTAGTAAACTGTTGTAAAACATAAAAATCCATGAAACCCTTTGTTCGGCGGAGAGAGGTACCTGGACCCACCAGTTGCTTCATCTCCCTGCCGGCGTAATAAACCGTTTTGATGTATGGACCGACCCTGAGGGACGAGTGTTTCTTGGAAGGGTACATTCGCGCTAACAATGGCGTCATGAACAGGATATTGCAGAGGCCGTTGGGCAATAAATCCAGGGGGGAAGGGACCAGGCGGTGTCCGGAGGCCAACGCAATATCTGACCTGTAAGGAGGGTCGGACCAACAGGCAAAACGGTGGTAGGTAGCCATTAGTGGGGGTATAGAGCACTGCGGGAATTGCTTATACACGTTTTAGGAATTGCGCGAGTTTGTGTAATAGCAGATTCGTAACCTGACAGTGGATAGAAACAGCCTCCTACAAGTCAAGCTGGGAGTGGACCTCTGAGAGTGAGGTGGTCTACTACAAGTCAAGCTGGTGAGAGCGGACCTCAGAGTTAGACCTCTAACTATCCCCAACCTTTAACGGGCTACCTAAACTAAATTTAATAGCTAGGAAACAGCCTCCTACAAGTCAAGCTGGGTGCGGACCGCTGAGAGTGAGGTGGTCTTACTACAAGTCGAGCAGGTAATAGCGGACCTCTGAGAGTTAGACCTCTATCTATTCCCAACTTCCGAGTTAGAAACAGCCTCCTAAAAGTCTAGCTGGGAGCGGACCGCTGAGAGTGAGGCGTGTTGTGTCCTTACACACTACAACAAATCAACACGAGGCACATACTGGAGACAAGGTCACTCTGTGACCTGTACCTTTATTCACAGGACCAAGAAGTGATGACCCTGCGTGGGACCTCCCTTTATATACCTGGATGACCAGGTGAGGAGTGTCTCGCACAAGTTCACCCCGTGGTCAAGGTGTGCATTTCTCAGGTGTATACAGTGTTGTTACATAAAGGTTACAGTTATGTATAGGTTACAAACATGACATCACCCCTCCCCACCCCCCCAATGTCTTTGGGTCAAAGATTGAGTCTTTCAGGCGGTCGACGCTCTCTCGTGGAGCGCCGCAATTGGGGCTCTGGTTGTTGAGCCTTGCCATGCGTCTTTGTCACCTGTGGTGCTTCCGGCTTGTCCGGGCTGGCCGCAGGGACTGTGCATGCTGCTGACAGTTCTTGTTGCTCATTCACTAGCAGTGGTGTGGGCAGTATCTCATGATTTTCCTCAGGTTCCTCAGTGTCCATGCTGAACCTTTTTTTTTACTTGGTCCAGATGCTTGTGGCATATCTGCCCATTGTTGAGTCTGACCACTATGATCCTATTCCCCTCTTTACCAATTACAGTACCCTCGAGCCACTTGGGCCCCACAGCATGATTAAGAACAAATACAGGGTCATCGATTTCTATCCATCTCCCCTTTGAGTTACGGTCGTGGCACTCATTTTGGGACTGGCACTTGCCCTCAACAATGTCTGACAAGACTGGATGAATGAGGGACAGCCGAGTTTTAAGTGTACGTTTCATGAGTAGTTCCGTTGGCGGGACTCCCATGAGCAAGTGCGGTCAGGACCTGTAGGCCAGCAGGAGGCGCGATAGACGGTATTGAAGGGAGGGTCCTTGAATCAAGAGCATGCCTTGCTTTATGATTTGGACCGCACGTTCCGCTTGACCATTGGAAGCCGGCTTGAACGGCGCTGTCCTGACATGTTTGATGTCATTACCCGACATGAACTCCCGGAATTCATAGCTAGTGAAACACGGGCCGTTGTCGCCAACTAGGATGTCCGGCAAGCCGTGGGTCGCAAAGACCACATGCAGACTCTCCACTGTGGTGGATGTCATGCATGAATTCAATATGATGCACTCGATCCATTTCAAGTATGCATCAACAACAATAAGGAACATTTTTCCCATGAACGGGCGCGCGTAGTCTACGTGAATAAGTGACCATGGCTTGGTGGGCCAGGGCCACGGGCTGAGTGGGGCCTCCCTGGGGGCATTGCCCAGCTGGGCACACGTCGTGCACCTGCGAACACAGTGTTCCAGGTCTGCATCAATTCCCGGCCACCATACATGTGACCGGGCAATGGCCTTCATTAACACAATGCCTGGGTGCTCGCTGTGGAGTTCCCTGATAAATGCTTCCCTTCCCTTCTGGGACATGACTACTCGGCTGCTCCACAGTAGGCAGTCGGCTTGGATGGAGAGGTCATCCAGCCGTCTGTGGAACGGTCTGACCTCTTCAGGGCATGCTCCGTGTGCAGGCGCCCAATCCCCAGTCAGGACACATTTCTTAATCAAAGATAGGAGGGGATCTCTGTTTGTCCAGGTTTTGATCTGGCGGGCTGTGATGGGGGAACCTACGCTGTCAAAGGCGTTGACAGCCATGACCATATCAGCGCTTTGCTCCGTTGCCCCTTCAGTGGTGGCCAGTGGAAGCCTGCTGAGTGCGTCAGCGTAATTTTCGGTGCCTGGCCGGTGCCGTATGGTGTAGTCATACGCAGCCAGCGTGAGAGCCCATCGCTGTATGCGGGCTGATGCATTGGCATTGACAACTTTGCTGTCTGACAACAGGGATGTTAACAGCTTGTGGTCAGTTTCTAACTCGAACCTTCTGCCAAAAAGGTTTCACCCCGTAGACACATGCGAGTGCTTCCTTTTCAACCATCCCATATCCCCTTTCTGCTTGGGAGAACGACCTGGAGGCATAAGCCACAGGTTGGAGTTGGCTCTCATCATTACTCTGCTGCAACATGCACCCAACCCCATAGGATGATGCATCGCATGTCAAAACCAATTTCGTACAGGGTCAATGACTTATTAGAACAAAGCAGGTTCCGCGCCCAATTGAAAGCCTGTTCCTCACAGCCCCCCCAAACCAATCGCAACCCTTACGCAGGAGCACGTGTAGCGTCTCCAACAATGTACTTAAGTTCTGCAGAAAGTTCCCGAAATAGTTCAATAGTCCCAGAAATGAACGCAACTCTGATGTGTTGCCGGGCCTGGGCGCGCGACAGATCGCCTCAGTTTTGGATTCGGTAGGCCGGATCCCATCTGCGGCAATCTTCCTGCCCAAAAACTGGACCCCTGGGGCCAAAAACAAAAAACTTGGACTTCTTTACTTGCAGGCCTACCTGGTCCAGTCGGCGTAGCACCTCCTCCTCCAGGTTGTGGAGGTGTTCCTCGATGTCTCGACCCGTGATAAGGATGTCGTCCTGAAATACGATTTGTTCCGGGAAGGATTTGAGCAACCTTTCAATGTTCCTCTGAAAGATAGCGGCTGCTGAACGAATGCCAAATGGACACCTGTTGTAGACAAACAGCCCCTTGTGTTTGTTGATGGTGGTCAGGAGCTTGGATTCTTCGGCCAGTTCCTGGGTCATGTAGGCCGAAGTGAGGTCCAACTTGGTGAAAAGCTTGCTGCCTACCAGCGTGGCAAAAAGATCCTCTGCTCTCGGAAGCGGGTATTGGTCCTGAAGGGACACTCGGTTGATGGTGGCCTTGTAGTCGCCGCAGATCCTGACCGAGCCATCCGTTTTTAGGACAGGGACGATGGGGCTTGCCCAGTCGCTAAATTCAACGGGCGAAATTATGCCTCTCTGAGCAACCTGTCCAACTCACTCTCAATTTTCTCCCACATCACATACGGCACAGCTCTGACTTTGTGGTGCACTGGTGTGGCGTACGGGGTGATGCGTATCACTACTTTGGTGCCTTTGAAAGTCCCGACGCCAGGTTGACATAATGACTCGAACTTTTGTCGGACCTGTGAGCATGAACTTCGCTCCACAGATGAAATGGCGTGCATTTCCAGTTCATCTCGGCTAGCCAGCTCCTCCCCAAAAGCGCGGGATCATTTCTCAGGACAATCCAGAGTGGCAGCCGGTTCTGAGATCCATTATGTGTGACCACCAACATTGCACTGCCTAGCACTGGGGTGATCTCTTTGGTGTACGTCCGTAATTGCACGTCAATGCGTTCAAGTTTGGGTCTGCTAGCTCTGAGTGGCCACAGTTTCTCGAATTGTTGGACACTCATGAGTGACAGGCTGGCTCCTGTGTCCAGCTCCATGCATTTAACAGTACTCTCATCATCATAGGTGACGTTCTTGTGTATGAGCTGTGGATGTTTGCCACCTGAACCCGATGAACTTCGGCATCCATTGCTGTGTCCCAGGCATACCCCTGCCTTGCAGACCCCTCTTGTGGTTCATCCACTTCGTAAACCAGCCTCGCTGCGGGCTTCCTGCACATCCTGGCTAAATGTCTACTCAAGTTACAATTTCTGCAGATGAATTGTTGAAACCGGCAGGTCTTCGCAGCATGTTTGCCCCCGCACCTCCAGCATGAGCTGAGATTGTTGTGAACAAAAGATTGTCTCTTTGATTACTCTTGAGCACTCTGCTTGTGGGTGTCAATGGTCCCATCCTGGGACGTATTGTCCCTTGTGATGGTGTAAATGTCCGTTCAACCTGCCATTGTCTCTGTTGAGGACCCACCCTAGAGTCTGTTACTGCCTGGTTGGTGTCGAATTGCCCTTGCCTGCCTGCGGGGTTCTGAGTCGCGTTTACCATGTTAACCCCCTGCTCCATTGCCACGTTGGGAGCAGAGTTGCGTGCGTATATAATCTTGGTTTCCTCCTCCCCTGCCATGAAGGTTTGAGCCATCAACGCCGCTGCTTCCAAGGTCAAGTCCTTGGTCTCAATTAGCTTCCTAAAAATCCCAGCATGACCAATGCCCTCAATGAAGAAATCCTGTAACATCTCCCCCCTGCAGGCATCTGTGAACTTATAGAGGCTGGCCAAGCGCCGAAGGTCCGCAACGAAGTCCGGTATGCTCTGCCCTTCCCGACGTTGGTGCATATACAATCAATGTCGGGCCATGTGTATACTGCTCGCCAGTTTGAGATGCTCACCGATCAGTTTGCTGAGCTCCTCGAAGGTCTTGTCCGCCGGCTTCTCGGGTGCGAGCAGATCTTTCATCAGCATGTACGTCTTAGGTCCATAGCTGGTCAATAGATGCGCCCTCCGCTTGTCAGCCGCCGTCGCTCCCAGCCAGTCCTTCGTGACAAAGCTCTGCTGGAGCCTCTCAACGAAATCGTCCCAGTCCTCACCAACACAGTACCATTCCTCCGTGCTACCGGTGGCCATTCTCGAGTCGTTGATTCCCATTTCTCATCGCCAATTGTTGTGTCCTTACACACTACAGCAAATCAACACGAGGCACATATTGGAGACAAGGTCACTCTGTGACCTGTACCTTTATTCACAGGACCAAGAAGTGATGACCCTGCGTGGGACCTCCCTTTATATACCTGGATGACCAAGTGAGGAGTGTCTCCCACAAGTTCACCCCCTGTGGTCAAGATGTGTATTTCTCAGGTGTATACAGTGTACAGTGTTGTTACATAAAGGTTACAGTTATGTGAACATTACAAACATGTCAAGGTGGTCTACTACAAGTCGAGCAGGTAAAAGCGGACCTCTGAGAGTTAGACCTCTAACTATACTAAGTTCTAAACATGGCCAGTATAACAACAAAACTTGAGTGGGGACCAGAAAGATCCCTTACCCGCCACCTGGCGGAGAAACAAAAGAAAGTAATAGAAAAGGCCTGGGTTCTAATTCTTCGAGCCCACGTAAAATTAACAGAGAAAGTAAATCAATCATGTATTAATCTATCATCATGTATTAATTTATAAAAGAAAATCTTAAGTGATGTATGGATCCAAAAAAAATAGAGCCGGCCAAACAATAAGCTTTGGTGAATGAAGAGAGACTTTTGTGAATGTCTGTCTTTGAGTGAGAGTGCTTGTGAGATTTTTTGACTGCGGAATGAATTTTTCATGTTTCTGAAAGCCTGTTTGGGAAAGTGGTGGAGCTGTCTGTTTGTTTTAGCTCCACCAACTTTTTCAGACAGAGTGAACGTTTTTTTAACCCTTTGTAGTGTTGTCCTGTATGTAGGAAATTTTAAGTTAGAAACGCAGGTGTGGATTTATTTGCATGATATGTTACGGAGCTAGGAAATGCCCAAAGGATATAGGTTTGTTGAGCAAAAGATAAAAAATACATGGTCCCGGTGGTTTTAAAAAAAATTCATTTGACACGCTCACTTACTTGTCGAAAAAAAACCCGCAATCATTGATTACATTGGGTTGAAAGACATAAATTTAGTCTGGGAATGAGATAAAGAATGTCTTTTTTTTTAATAAAAAGCCTGCATGGGTCTCTCAAGGTTGCGGGCTGGGGAAGTACGCTCCCATTTTCCTTTGTGTAAAACCTTGATGCGAAAGCTTCTAGCTCAGTAAAAAGAGTTTTAAATAAAAGATTGGCATTGCAAAATTTGAATTGGGATTTTGAGATATTAAGAGAAGGCACAGCAAAATACTGAGATAGATTCAAACTAAAAAAATATTAAATTAAATCTGATGTTAAAATGGCAAGCTTTAGCAGTTTAGAAAAAAGGACATTGTAAGGGCCTTGAAACTAGAACATTTGAGATAACGAAAAGCAGCCCTCAAAGTCTATGTGCTGGACTCCGTTCTAGTTATGGAAAAGACGAAAAAAAAAGATAAAGATGCAACCTTGAAAGAAAACAAACTGAACGAATTTGAAAGAAAAAGTATCTTCGATTAACAAATTTATGGAGACACGAGCCCTCTGTGTAAAATACAAAACCTAATTTGAAGAAAGGAGATCTGAAAAAAAAAAGAGACGTAACGTACTAAATACTAGTTGATATTGGCTGTGAAAAAGATATTGGTTTAATTGAAAAAATTTTGGAAGAGGTAAAAGACACTCTCCAGTGATAATGATTTTAAATTACGAGAACATTTCACTGCAGTTTGAAAAGATTTCCAGAATAGACGATGTTTATCAAGAAAAGTCCCAAACAGTCTAAACAAGCAGGAGGGTTTTGAAAATAACGAGGAGAAAAGATCTAAGCTATGCGAACTCAGCACAGGAAAAAAACCTGGGAATTTGCCCAGTGAACGGGACTGTAAAAAAAACCAAAATGTTGGAATGTATACAGCGTGTGTGAAAATTGGATTTCAGTAAACAAAATAGCTATTAAAAATGTGTGGTCTCGTTTTAAATCAAATTAAAAAAAATTTTTGGCAAGTACTTGAATTAGAAGTTAAGAAAAAATTGGAGTTTAATCTAAAATGCTGTCTTTCCTGATGAGAAGACTTTTATTATGACGGCTTTATTTATGATTTCTGCTGTTTTAACGGATTCCTAATTTCTAAGCAAGTTTTGAAGGCACAAAGACTTAAAAAAACATTTTCGGATGATTACGCAAAGTCACGTAATGACATCAAACCTGTAAAGGAATTAACCCTTTCCACTGACAGCTGTTTTATATTGGACATTATTAATTTGGATTTCTTAATAGAATAAAGACTCACCTGACAAATAAAGGAAATGGTGGGATAGTCAAGCTAAAAAAAAAATAGAACTAGCCTATGTAATAGATACTCAAACAAAACAAATTCAAGAGTTAAAAGCTAAGATAAATAAGCCGGAAGAGATTTAAAAAAACAGGACCAGACGGATAGTGCAATGCGCAGCCATAGTACCATCACCTATGGCAATAGAGCCAATGTACCCCACGGTGGGTAAGTGTAGTCCACAAACCCAACCTAACCCTTACCTCCGATTTCAGAGAGTGACCTCGACATGCATGGATAAAAGATGAGTAGACCAGAACCTAACACCTGGTGACGACCAGGCTATCTGTTTAAAATTTGCAGATAAAACACCCACCGAGATGGGACCGCAGCGGCTACTTCGACTCTGGAGACTCAGGATACTGGGAACCTTAAGGCCCACGCAGACACTGGATAAAACAGACAGAATACGAGAAATATAGCACATGCAGGAAAGACACACTTACCCGAATTATGGGATCTTGTTTAATTTAACTGATGGAATATGTATCCCAGCAGCCAAGGACTGGAGCGAGGACAGAACTTATTTTAACGCATAATGTAAAGCATGAAATTGTACCTGTTCTGATCAATATTTCAGGCATATAAATGCCGGAGTATTGTACAGAATAGGCAAGGAAGATGTATAGTGTATTAAGTAAGGTTGTAATGCAGCAGGCTGCCGATGCCATGGGTGTCAGTAGGTTCCGAGAACAAGAGCAGGTGCATAGGCATAAGAGGGGAATAATTAATGACGCTGCTACCGGCTTTAATACCGGGACCTCCATAGTAAACTCACTGGATATACAAGGGCTGAATGAAAAGGTGGAACAACTTAAAGAGGTGATGAGGGAACTGTTAGAGTCGGCAGAGCAGAATCAGAAAGACCAAGCCGACTTACGAAGGGGAACATAATGTGATTTACACCGTGGTCAACTATAAAATCGTGAAATTCTGCGCTGGTGAAGCATGGATCATTATCACTGACCAATATGTCAGGAATGCCATGCGTTGCAAACATGGTTCTAAGGCTCTCCACAGTGGTGGAGGTGGTGCTCGAGTTTAAAATGGTGCATTCGATCCACTTTGAAAATGCATCAACGACTACGAGGAACATTTTGCCCATGAATGGGCCCGCATAGTCTACATGCACCTGCGACCACGAATGCCGTGCGTGCTAAGGGTCAAAAGCTAAGGCTCTCGTTAATGCTTCTAGTCCACTCTACTAGTTACATCCTCAAAAAATTCCAGAAGATTTGTCAAGCATGATTTCCCTTTCATAAATCCATGCTGACTTGGACCAATCCCATCACTGCTCTCCAAATGCGCTGCTATTTCATCCTTAATGATTGATTCCAAAATTTCCCCACCACCTATGTCAGAATGATCTCCTTTGTCTATGTCCGTAGCTGTGCGTCAATCGGCAATAATTTTGGTCTCCTGGCCTTGGACGCCCACAACTTGTCGAACTGTTTGATACTCATCAGGGACTAGCTGGCCCCCGTGTCTAGCTCCATTGATATTGGGATGCCACTGAGGAGCACTTTCATCATTATCGGTGGCATCCTGGTGTATGAACTGTATATGTGCTCCACATGAACTCGCTGAACTTCAGCTTCGAGCGATTTCCCCCAGTGTTCATTTGGCCTCGTAGGGCTTACATCGGGTCCGTCCTCCTCGTACATCAACCTGGCTACAGGCTTCCTGCACATACGCGCCAAGTGACAGCTGATGTTGCAATTTCCGCAGGTATATTGCTGAGACCTGCAAGCTCTGGCTGGGTGTTTGCCTCCACACCTCCAACATGAGCCGTTGTGGGAAACAAAGGGTCCATTACCAGTTGATCGTCTCTGACTGTCTCTGTAACTGTCCTTAAGCGCACCATTGACAGGTGTTGATGGCCCCATTACTGGCCGCATTGTCCCTTGCGATGGCATGAATCGCCGTTCAGCTAGCCATTGTCTCTGTTGAATTCCCCCTTTAGGTTCGACTACATGCTCAGGCATGTCTGATTGTCCCTGTCTGCCTGGAGAACTGAGTGCCGCATCAACAATGTTGACTCCCTGTCCATTTGCTGCATTTAAGCCATTTAGGACTGAGATGAGGAGAAACTTCTTCACCCAGAGAGTGGTGAACCTGTGGAATTCTCTACCACAGAAAGTTGTTGAGGCCAATTCACTAAATATATTCAAAAAGGAGTTAGATGTAGTCCTTACTACGAGGAGGATCAAGGGCGAGAAAGCAGGAATGGGGTACTGAAGTTGCATGTTCAGCCATGAACTCATTGGTTGGCGGTGCAGGCTCGAAGGGCCGAATGGCCTACTCCTGCACCTATTTTCTATGTTTCTATTTTTGTCAAACATCATTCTGGTCTCTTCCTCTCCTGAGATAAATGTCTGGGTCATCAAAGCCGCCTTTTCCAGGGTCAAGTCTTTGGTCTCAATCAGTTTCCAGAAAACCCCAGCATGCCTGATGCCCTCAATAAAAAAGTCTCGCAGCACCTCCGCTCTGCATGCATCTGGGAACTTACATAGGCTCGCCAATCGCCGGAGATCTGCCACGAAGTCTGGAACGCATTGCCCTTCTCGCCGCCGGTGCGTGTAAAACCGGTGTCTCGCCATGTGCATGCTGCTCGCCGGTTTAAAGTGTTCCCCGTACTGAGCTCTTCAAAAGTCTTGTCCACCGGCTTCTCTGGTGCTAGAAGGTCCTTCATCAGGGAGTACGTCCTGGATCCACAAACCGTCAGGAGATGAGCCCTGCGTTTGTCGGCCGAATCATGTCCTAACCATTCCTTAGTAACGAAACTTTGCTATAGTCTCTCAATAAAATCGTCCCAATCATCACCAACACAGTACCTCTCGTCTGTGCTTCTAGTGGCCATGCTCACGTGGTTTAAATCCCAGTTTCTCGTCGCCAATGATATGTCCTTACTATACAGTATAAATGCACACGTGGCCCATACGTGAGAGAAGGTCACTCTGTGACCAGTAACCTTTATTTCAGCACTGAAGTGATGAAGGTGGGTGGAGCTTTCCCTTTTATACCTGAAAGACCAGGTTAGGAGTGTCTCCCACAAGTTCACCACCTAGTGGTCAATGTTCTCACAATGTACAACTTAGGTCCATTTATACATGGGTTACGATGACAGTTGAATACATGATACCGTGAAGTTGCCGATACCCCGGTTCGAACAGCGAAGGGAACTTGCTCAATACTTGGGCACATGTATCTTCCTCCAACGACAACGCCTTTATGTCGTTCCAGTTGCATCCGATTTTCTCCAACCAATCCTGCCGAGAAGCGTTGGGCCATTGCCTGGAACAATCCATAGCGGTAACTCGTGAACCGCACTGTTACACGACACATTAATTTGTGCACTGCCAATCACCTTCATCAGTTCTCTCTTGGCGCTAACAGGGCTCAGCCTGGGCCTCACAGTCTTATTAAATGCCCTCTCATTCATGATCGATTGACTCGCCCGTCTCCAGTTTCATCGATACCGGTATCCCGTTAAACTTTACATTATTCAAAATTGGTTTACTCTTGGTTATGAAAGAGTACAGTCCATACACTTCCTCCTCTGGCACCTTGGATTGCGTATCCGGATCCACACTAGTCTGCCCATCATCCTCCACATGGTGTGTCGCAGCTCGCTTGCTCATCTGCGGACTCTTGTGCTGGAGATGCCCCACTCTCAGACAGCCTTTGCAACTATATTGCTTAAATTGGCATTGATGGTGCCGATGATTTCCCCCACAACGCCAACATGGAGAAGTCGAATACATTACCGCTGGCGAACTTTGGGCAGCCACAGGTTTTGCGAATGCAGCCGGATAGGCCCCGCCCTGTGCCACTCTGCCGAACGCCGAATCAATCGCATCTACAGTACTTGCCGAGGTTCAGTTCGTTACCGATATTTGCTTTCGATATTTGCTTTAAACTCCTGTCCATCGTCATACATGATTCAGCGATCTGGATGGCCCTTTTTAAATCCAACTCCTCCACCGCCAGAAGTTTGCGCAGGATCACCTCGTGGTTGATACCGATAACAAAGAAGTCCCGCAGCATGTCTGCCAACACCGTCCTGAACTTGCACGGCCCCGCTAGACGTCTCAGGTCGGCAACAAATTCTGCCGCACTCTGGCCCTCCGATCGAACGGGTGTATAAAACCTGTATCTCGAGATGATTATGCCATCGTCTGGCTTGAGGTGCTCTCGTACCAACGTACACAACTCCTTGTACGTTTTCTCTGTTGGATCATTAGGCATGAGTAGATTTTTTAATCAGACTTTGAACCGCACACAATGAGGAACACGGCCCAGTGCCTATCTGCATCGTCGACCCCCTTCATTTTGTTGGCCACGAGCAAACGGCTCACAAAGTCTGCCCAATCTTCTCCCTCTACGCAGAGCTCTAAAAATCCAATTATACTCATTTTGCAAACAAAGGTTCTTGTATTCTCGTCATCAAATGTTATGTATAGAAACATAGAAAATCGGTGCAGGAGTAGGCCATTCGGCCCTTCGAGCCTGCACCGCCATTCAATGAGTTCATGACTGAACTTGCAACTTCAGTACTCCATTCCTGTTTTCTCGCCATACCCCTTGATCCCCCTAGTAGTAAGGACTACATCTAACTCCTTTTTGAATATATTTACTGAATTGGCCTCAACAACTTTCTGTGGTAGAAAATTCTACAGGTTCACCGCTCTCTGGGTGAAGAAGTTTCTCCTCATCTCCTCATCGGTCCTAAATGGTTTACCCCTTATCCTTAGACTGTGACCCCTGGTTCTGGACTTCCCCAACATTGGGAACATTCTTCCTGCATCTAACCTGTCTAAACCCATCAGAATTTTAAACGTTTCTATGAGATCCCCTCTCATTCTTCTGAACTCCTGTGAATACAAGCCCAGTTGATCCAGTCTTTCTTGATATGTCAGTCCCGCCATCCCGGGAATCAGTCTGGTAAACCTTCGCTGCACTCCCTCAATAGCAAGAATGTCTTTCCTCAAGTTAGGAGACCAAAACTGTACACAATACTCCAGGTGTGGCCTCACCAAGGCCCTGTACAACTGTAGTAACACCTCCCTGACTCTGTACTCAAATCCCCTCGCTATGAAGGCCAACATGCCATTTGCTTTCTTAACATCCTGCTGTACTTGCATGCCAACCTTCAATGACTGATGTACCATGACACCCAGGTCTCGTTGCACCTCCCCTTTTCCTAATCTGACACCATTCAGATAATAGTCTGTCTCTCTGTTTTTACCACCAAAGTGGATAACCTCACATTTATCCACATTATACTTCATCTGCCATGCATTTGCCCACTCACCTAACCTATCCAAGTCACTCTGCAGCCTCATAGCATCCTCCTCGCAGCTCACACTGCCACCCAACTTAGTGTCATCTGCAAATTTGGAGATACTACATTTAATCCCCTCGTCTAAATCATTAATGTACAATGTAAACAGCTGGGGCCCCAGCACAGAACTTGCGGTACGCAACTAATCACTACCTGCCATTCTGAAAAGTACCCATTTACTCCTACTCTTTGCTTCCTGTCTGCCAACCAGTTCTCAATCCATGTCAGCACACTACCCCCAATCCCATGTGCTTTAACTTTGCACATTAATCTCTTGTGTGGGACCTTGTCGAAAGCCTTCTGAAAGTCCAAATACACCACATCAACTGGTTCTCCCTTGTCCACTCTACTGGAAACATCCTCAAAAAATTCCAGAAGATTTGTCAAGCATGATTTCCCTTTCACAAATCCATGCTGACTTGGACCTATCATGTCACCTCTTTCCAAATGCGCTGCTATGACATCCTTAATAATTGATTCCATCATTTTATCCACTACCGATGTCAGGCTGACCGGTCTATAATTCCCTGTTTTCTCTCTTCCTCCTTTTTTAAAAAGTGGAGTTACATTGGTTACCCTCCACTCCATAGGAACTGATCCAGAGTCTATGGAATGTTGGAAAATGACTGTCACTGCATCCACTATTTCCAAGGCCACCTCCTTAAGTACTCTGGGATGCAGACCATCAGGCCCTGGGGATTTATCGGCCTTCAATCCCATCAATTTCCCCAACACAATTTCCCGACTAATAAGGATTTCCCTCAGTTCCTCCTTCTTACTAGACCCTCTGACCCCTTTTATATCCAGGAGGTTGTTTGTGTCCTCCTTAGTGAATACCGAACCAAAGTACTTGTTCAATTGGTCTGCCATTTCTTTGTTCCCCGTTAGTACTGCCCCTGATTCTGACTGCAGGGGACCTACGTTTGTCTTTACTAATCTTTTTCTTTTTACATATCTATAGAAGCTTCTGCAGTTCGTTTTAATGTTCCCTGCAAGCTTCCTCTCGTACTCTATTTTCACTGCCCTAATCAAACCCTTCCCTCAGTACCCCTTCCTGCTTTCTCTCCATACCCCTTGATCCCCTTAGCCGCAAGGGCCATATCTAACTCCCTCTTGAATATATCCAATGAACTGGAATCAACAACTCTCTACGGCAGGGAATTCCATAGGTTAACAACTCTCTGAGTGAAGAAGTTTCTCCTCATCTCAGTCCTAAATGACCTACCCCTTATCCTAAGACTATGTCCACTGGTTCTGGACTTCCCCAACATCGGGAACATTCTTCCCGCATACAACCTGTCCAGTCCCGTCAGAATCTTATACGTTTCTATGAGATCCCCTCTTTCTTCTAAACTCCAGTGAATAAAGGCCCTGTTGATCCAGTCTCTCCTCATATGACAGTCCAGCCATCCCTGGAATCAGTCTGGTGAACCTTCGCTGCATTCCCTCAATAGCAAGAACGCCCTTCCTCAGATTAGGAGACCAAATGTGAACACAATATTCCAGGTGAGGCCTCACTAAGGCCCTGTACAATTGCAGTAAGACCTCCCTGCTCCTATACTCAAATCCCCTAGCTATGAAGGCCAACATACCATTTGCCTTCTTCACCGCCTGCTGTACCTGCATGCCCACTTTCAGTGACTGATGAACCATGACACCCAGGTCTTGTTGCACCTCCCCTTTTCCCAATCTGCCGCCATTCTAATAATATTCTGCCTTCGTGTTTTTGCCCCCAAAATGGATAACCTCACATTTATCCACATTATACTGCATCTGCCATGCATTTGCCCACTCACCTAACCTGTCCAAGTCACCCTGCAGCCTCTTCGCGTCCTCCTCACAGCTCACACCACCACCAAGCTTAGTGCCATCTGCAAACTTGGAGAGATTACACTCAATTCCTTCATCTAAATCATTAATGTATATTGTAAAGAGCTGGGATCCCAGCACTGAGCCCTGCGGCACTCCACTAGTCACTGCCTGCCATTCAATAAAAGGTACAAACTGAGTACTGTTTAACTGAAGAAGGTACAACGTTGGTCTGCTTTATTACAGCCCAAAGTGTCTAACTCACAAAATGGCTGGTCTTTTATACCAGAGCAGCACCATGTGCGTGCTGCTCAGTGGCCCCCAACAATGACACCATCTGGTGGCTACAAACAGCATGTGCATACATGACAGAGGGAAAGTGAAGAGTGATAATGGAGAAAGAAAAGAAAAAGACAAAGAAAAAAAGGAAAGTGCCTCTGTCTGTGATGTTAGCAGTCCGAAAATGGCACAAGTCACTTAACCACCCCATTCACACTGGCACTCTGGCTGTCGCCATCATGGGTCGGCTCCTGAGTAGGGCAGAAGAGTGCCCACCTGCGTCACACAGGATGTATGGTGCACATAGTACCCTGATTACAATTTTGAGGTATAAATGAACAGAACATTTTTTTTTAAATTCATTCATGGGAAGTGGTTTCCGTTGGCAACGCCAGCATTTATTGCCCATCCCTATTTGCCCTTGAGAAGGTGTTGGCAAGTCACCTTATTGAACCGCTAAAGTCCATGTGGTAAAGGTACTCCCATAGTGACTTTGTCGTATTGGTTTAGTGGCTTGCTAAGCCATTTCAGAGGGCAGTTAAGAGTCAACCACATTGCTGTGAGTCTGGAGAACATGCACTGCCAATGATCCGCCCTTTTGTACAGGACTTAAGCGACCTAAATATCGGTGCTTAAAAAGACCACAAAGATACTTTTAACTTTTATTTTGTGGGCCTAGTAGGAGCAGGAATGCTCTTCCTGGTCCCACTAATATACTTTGGCCACTGCCCCCAAATCCCTGGAGTTGTTTCGTAACTAGAGTCTGTGCAGCAGCCGGCAGATTTGCTGCCGTCCCCCACTGACAACCTATCACAGCCCTCAGCTCACTGGCACCATGCAAATGATGCCTGGGCCTCAAATTCCTCACTCCACCCGTTGTGCGCCTAAAATTAAAACAGGATAGGCCCCAGTGACAGAAACACAAAAAAACAAAAAGTACAGCAAGAAAGGAAAGAAACAAACAAGGAGGGAGAGGGGGTGGGGGGGGAGGGCCTTTGACTGGGAGGGAGGAGACCACTTGGCCTGGGCTGTAGGGGGGGGGGAGGGGGGACTCACCGGCAGGCAGAAGAACTCACAGAACGCACTGGCAAGCCCTTCAGCCAGGGCTAGGGGCGTGAGAACATACCGACAGGAGAACGCACCAGCAGGAGAATCAAACCGGTGGGGACCGAGAATGGGACTGGGCAGCAAGCTCTTCCGGCAGGGTTGGAGGTGTTGTGCATGTATAATGTACGTACTGTAACATTAGACCACTGAATGTATCTTCACACTGTATACACTATACCTGTACCACCAGAGGGTGCTACTGCTGGAGACCGAAGGGTCACCTGCACACTGCAGGTAACCAGGTATAAAAGGGAGCTCACCTCACTGTATTCTCACTCAGGAACTGCAATAAATGGACTAAGGTCACAACAGTTCAAGTACAATACCTTACCTCGTGGAGTCATTACTAGAATGCTTACACACATAACAACTGATGACGAGATTACGAATTTCCACGCGCAAAATGGCTAACCTTAGCAACTTTCAACAATTCGCTGATGGCGGAGATTGGGATGCCTTTGTGGAAAGGCTCTAACACTTGTTCATTGCAAATGACCTGGCAGGAGACAAGCCGACCTCGTGGCTGATAAGCGCAGAGCTATCCTGCTCAGCAGTTGTGGGCCCACTGTCCATGGCCTCGTCAGGGATCTGCTAGCCCCAGTGAAGATGACAACCAAAACGTACGCTGAGCTCGTAACAATAATACAGGAACAGCTCAAACCTAAAGAGAGCATCCTCACAGCCAGACACCAGTTCTACACCCACCTTCAGCCCGAAGGCCAAGAAATCGCAAAATATTCTCCAGACCTCAGACGATTGGCTGCAGCATGTGATTTTGGCGACCACCTCACTGAAGCACTGAGGGACATCTTTGTTATTGGAATCGGCCACGAGGGCCTCCTCCACAAGCTGCTCTCTGCGGACACTACGGTCACCCTGCAGAAGGCAATTAAAGTGAGCCAGGCGTTCATGATCTCGGCCTGCGATTCCAAGAGGATGATGATTCACCCTCAGGACTCTAACCCGGCAAGTACAGTGAACCGAATGGAACCGAAAGGCTCCTACCCCGAGTCCCGCAACCCTGAGTCCGCCACATGGGGCCAACCGGCCAGCCCCGTGCTGGCGCTGTGGAGGAAATCACAGGGCCCACCAGTGCCAATATAAAGACTATACTTGAAAAGGCTGTAACACTAAAGGGCATCTCCAGCAAATGTGTAGAAGAAATTTTACTCACCAAGTCACTGAAGAGTTTGCCAATCACCCGGGCTCCAGCGCTGATGAAGATGAAGAGAGAATCTATGAGGCAGCTCAGCCCTAGGAAGAGGTGTACTTGCTCCACCGAGAGTTCCCCGTTGAAAATGGAAATAGAAATCAACAGTGTTCCAGTCTCGATGGAGGTCGACACAGGGGCCATATGCCTCATCGTGGGGCTGAGCTGCCTCTCTGACTATCGTTTCATAATCCGCGCTGGATTCATGGCCTTCTGCAGACTCTTCATCAACACAGTGAGTCATATTTCTTTTATACATTCACTGGAGATGGCCCTTTGTGCTGCAGCCTTTACACACAATCTTTAAAGCAGCACTGGTGAGCCCTGTGATTCCCTCCGCAACGCCAGCATGGAGCTACTCGATTAGCCCCCCTCGGCGAACTCTGAGTTAAGGGACTCGGGGGCCTGTTCTCTCTCCCTGAGAAGGTTCACGTTCTACAGTCCAGCCTCTAAAAGGCGCCACTCTGTGCACAGTACTTACTGGGTTTGAGTCCTGAGGATGAGTCATCTGCCTAGAGCCACAGGTTGAGGTCATGAATGCCTGACTCATGGAGATGGCCTTCTGCAGTGTGACTGTGGTATCCGCAGACAGTAGCTTATGAAGAAGGCCCTCATGGCCGATTCCAATGACAAAGATGTCCCACAGCGCTTCAGTGAGGTGGTTGCCGAAATCACACGATGCCGCCAGTCTCCTGAGATCTGCAGCATATTTCATGATTTCCTGGCCTTCGGGCCGTCGGTGGATGTAAAACCGGTGTCTGGCTGTGAGGATGCTCTCTTTGGGCTTGAGTTGTTCTTGGATCAGCGTTACAAGCTCCTCATAAGTCTTGGTCATTGTCTTCGCTGGTGCCAGCAAGTCCCTGATGAGGCTATAGACAATGGGCCCACAACTGGTTAGCAGGATAGCTCTGCGCTTATCAGCCACTGTGGCTGGATTGTCGCCCGTGAGGTAGTTTGCCGTGAAGAAATGGTCGAGCCGCTCCACAAAGGTGCCCCAATCATCACCATCGGCGAACTGCTGCAACATACCAAGGGTAGCCATTTTCACGTGAAGGTCCGTAATCTTGTCGCCAATTGTTATGTCTTTAGATGCTCTGTTAATGACTCCATGAGGCAATGTGCTGTACTTGAACTGTAGTGACCTTAGTCCTTTATTGATAACTCCAGAGTGAGGATCACACCTGGTAGCCTGCTTTTTATACTAGGCCTGGCACACCTGTACAGGTAACCTACAAGTCTCCCACTGAGGTGCCCCCTGGTGGCACACCTTGTAATAGTACAGCAGTAACCATGTAGGATACATGACAGAAGGAGTCATCAACAATGCAATCAAGCAGCAATCACTCACCAATTACCTGCTCACCGATGCTCAGTTTGGCTCCAGACATTACAGCCTTGGTTGAAACATGGACACAAGAGCTGAGTTCCAGAGTTTAGGCAAGAAGGATTGGCCTTGACATCGAGGCAGTGTTAGACTAAGTGTAGCACCAACAAGCCTTAGTCTTCTTCTTAGGCGATCCCTCGAATCGGGGGTGACTTACTTCCACGTCAAAAAGGGATGAGTTCATAGGTGTTTCAATGAAGGATCTAATATTCCAAGTCCCAAACTGCATATTGAAGGGTGGAAGATGCCTGAACGTGGATTTTTTAAAATGTGTGGTGGCCGTTGCACACCAGCCACCACATGGGCTTGACAGAGCTAGGTCTTGGTCCAGTGGCAAGGATTAACCGAGACGACTGGAGACCAGCTCTGGTGCACGGAATTAATGCGCAAACATATCACAATGTGGGCTGGCCTATGCTGGCCCTGGGCCCACGCCTCTTCTGGGTCCCGAACTCACACCTCTCCTGGGCTCCGATCACATCGCTCTGCAATCTATCACCGCTTCTTCACCCCGACCTTGTCGCTCCTGCTGTACCTGCCCACGCTCCAATCCCCGACCCGGGTTATGGTGACGTCCACCCAGTTGCCCTCTTCACAGCCTTCGCCCTCCTGGACTGGCTCGCATTGTACCTTGCAGTGGTATGTTTCTTTTATGGCCCGACCTGCCGCTGATGGTCTCTCACAGGTGGGGGCCGCCATGCTGTCCGGGGCCACCACCACGCTGCTCCTTTTATGGCCCGTAGTACAACTGAAGTCAATAAGGATCAGGGGAAACTCTCCAGTGGCTGGAGCCATACCTGGCACAAAGGAATATGGTTGTGGTTGTTGAAGGCCAGTCATCTCAGTGTCAGGATATTTCTGCAGGAGCTCCTCAGGATAGCATCCTCGGCCCAACTATCTTCAGCTGCTTCATCAATTAACTTACCTCCATCATAAGGTCAGAAGTGAGGATGTTTGCTAATGATCGCATAGTGTTCAGCTCCAGTCACAAGTCCTCAGATAATAAAGCAGGCCATACCCGCATGACAACATCCAGGCTTGGGAATATAAGTGGCAAGTAACATTTGTGCCACACAAGTGCCAGGAAATGACCATCTCCAACAAGAGAGAGCTTAACCTCCCCTCTTTGACATTTAATGGCATTCCCATCACAGAATCCCCCACCATCAACATTCTAGGGAACACCACTGACTAGAAACTCATCATGAACAGACACATAAATACCATGGTTACTAGAGCATGTCAGAGGCAGGGCATTCTGCAGTGAATGGCTCACCTCCTGACTGCTTTCCTCTATCTACAAGGCACAAGTCAGGAGTGTGATGGAATACACTCCACTTGCCTGGTTGGGTTCAGCTGCAACAATCCTAAAAAAGTTCAACATCATAGAGGACAAAGCAGTCCACTTGATCGACCTCATCCACCAGCTTAAACATCCACTTCAAAAGAACATAAGAAACAGGAGCAGGAGTAGGCCATTTGGCCCCTTGAGCCTGCTCCGTCATTTAATATCATGGCTGATCTGATCATGGACTTAGCTCCACTTTTCTGCCCGCTTCCCATAACCCTTCACTCCCTTATTGCTCAAAGATCTGTCCATGTCCACTGTTAGATCTCTTAATTTCCAATGAAATACGAACTCCGATTGTAGTTTTAACTTCTTTAATTTGGCAGACAGCAGTAACAAGTTCTTGGCTTTAAGCCAGATCTTTGTCCTTCTGGGACCACATGGTCAAAATGGCTGTACTTATACCTGGATCAATTTACAGATAAGAACTCGCCTTCTTTGACCTTATTGGCTCAATTAATAGTCTTTTAACCTTTTAATTGGCTCGCTACCCAAGGGTCCTAAAATGTCAAGTTGATTGATGCCTTAATGCAACATGCTGAACTGCATGTAGCAGCCTTGACTTGGGGGTCTGTGAATTTTCACAGTCTGTCTAAATGCAGCCTGTTTGAATTCTCTATCAATCCCCCCTTTGATTCTTTCACAAACTGAATCATAAAACATCAGGTATCACTGGTTAAACATTCTACAAAATAATTTCATACATGTTAATAGAGTTTCCTTCTAAAATTTGTTGATGTGTTTCGCCACATGTCCGGACTAGTAGCTTCCACACAAATTTACACCAACCCGAGTTCCATCGTGGCCACAATGGAAGTCTGGTTTTAGTCGGTTAATTAACCTTATTCCAATTTAATCCAAATCAATATCTTAGTTCAACCAGTAAACAACCTTCCTTTAAGCATAACATACTCCTGTGCCACGTACAGACAGTCTTCTGGGACCTGCAAGGTGTCTCACCTGCGGGACAGCAGCTACAGCCGCCTGGTCGCAACAACATTTAATCAACATAAACAAACAATATAAAAGTAAAACAATTACAACAAATAGAATTAAACCTTCCACCAATGAAGTTCCTATTGAACCTAGCCATTCAGTGGCTCCACTCCACAAAGTGAATGATGGGGGTTGCTTAAGTTTTTTTACCTCCTTTTGGATATGCTCTGCTAAGTGGGTAATTTCTTCGGAGCTATCTGGGATATATGTGCAACACTCAGTTCTGAGTAGGGTGCAAGTACCTCCCTTTTCAGCCAGGATGTAATCAAGGGCCAGTCTATTCTGTAGGGCTACTGTGCGGATTGCTACCATTTCTGCACTGATTTTAACTATGGCCTCTGAGGTATCATTGGCTACTCGTTCCACAACGGATGCCATGTTAATGGATTCCCTTGCCAGTTTGGCAGTCCCATACCCAGGGATCAGAATGGCAAAGAACCTCTCTGTTTCTGTGATAGCTCTCTTAGGACGGTGTAAATGTTCCGAGTGACTTTATATGATACACATAAGGCACAATGTAGGCTAAATAGCAGGATCCCATTCAATTCTGGGGCAGCCAAGGGTAGGCCTTGTGGCCACACACCCAATAGGTGCCATTATATGCAATGAATGTTAGCTGTTTCTTTGTCAGCAACACTCCGGGGCCAGTCCAGGCTTTTCCATCTGTTTTATTCAGAATCCCCGTTACGTTAAAAATTCCCACATCGGCCCAGTTTGGACGGTTCCGTGGCTTGATTATATTATAATTCCGGGAGCAGTTACTATACCCCATATTTTGGCCTCCTTTGATGTTTCTAATCAGACAGACCGATTCCCCCGGTCTTCCTATTCCCGTTGTATTAGTGATAACAAAAAATGGGGGCCGTTTGGAATTATTGTAGCAAGGTTGGTATCCCCCTTCAAAGGTAGTCAGATTGTAACCTGCTGACTTCCATTTACGTGCCCAGTTTTCCGTATCCTGAAACACATTGCCTATTTTGTTTTGATTAATTATCCATTCAGCCATTTCCGAGATATTCAAGGGAACTGGTCTCAAGGAAATCCCTCGCTTTGAGTGAATAGGAATATGCGCACACACCCAACAACTAGAAATGTTACCTTGTTTGGCATAAATGTATGACATAAATAAAAAGGTATTTACACGTAATTCCCTTGCTACCCTACTATTTCCCTTTGGTGTAGAGGGTCGGCTAGTAAGAAGTAGGCCTATGGCTAGAATACCTACAATCAATAATACAGTAAATTTATACATTTTCGCAAAAAGTAATTGTCCTTATTAGATTTCAGCTTCAGTTACGGGTGCTCGTTTAACGTGTGAAGCGTGGATCCAGGCTTTCTTTCCTTGGACTTTAACAGCTGCCTGGGTGGTCAATAACACTTGATAAGGTCCCTCCCACTTGACACCCAAAGGTTCTTTGTGCAACTTTTTCATATAGACCCAGACTCCCGGGATGATGTCGTATCCTCCTTCGGGTGGATTATCCCAAGCTGCCGATACCTGTCGGGAAACAGAACTAATAGCATTGGTTAAGTTCTGACAGTATGATAACAAAGTGTCACTCATTAAGTGAACATCAGCTTTCCGTAAATTGATAGTTCCTGGCAGCGACATGGGTCTTCCTGTTATAATTTCAAATGGGCTTAGACCTGTAGTTCTGTTCGGGGTTGCCCTAATGCTACATAGCACTATTGGTAGTGCCTGGGGCCATGGTGTTCCTTCTTGGTGATATTTGGCAAGCCGTTGTTTCAAAGTTCGATTCATTCGTTCTACTTGTCCTGATGATTGTGGATGATAAGGACAGTGTAAATCCCACGTAATGTTCAGTAACCTACAGACTTCTTGGCAGACAGCACCTGTGAAGTGTGTTCCCTGATCTGAGTCAATGCTACTCGGGACTCCCCATCGGGGAATGTAATGAGTGCTTTCAATCTGCACATCTGTGTTGGTTCTTCTGGAGGAACGCCCTGTGAGGCGGCATCTTTAGCTGCCTGGTCGGCTAGGGCATTTCCCTGTGCTTCTGTGGTATTTTCCTTGGTATGGGCCTTACACTTCAGGATGGACACTTCCTGAGGTAATTGTATGGCCTCCAGTAAGTCTCGGACTTCTTTTCCATTTCGGATAGGTGTACCAGCAGCAGTGAGGAATCCTCTTTTCTGCCATAACATACCAAAGTTGTGAGCGACTCCAAAAACATAACACGAATCTGTGTAGACATTAGCTATCTGTCCTTCTGCTATTCGACATGCTTCTGACAGGGCCCGTAACTCGACCTGTTGTGCTGACGTTCCTGAGGGTAAACATCCTTTTGCCACTACCTCATATAAGGTTGTAACTGCCCATCCTGCTTTTCTGGTACCATTGTCAACAAAGGAGGAACCATCTGTAAACAGGATGAGGTCTGGGTTGTGCAGAGGCTTCTCTGCTGCTAAGGCTGCTTCTTCTGTTTCTTTTAAAATCTCCACGCAGTCATGCTCTTCATATTCTCCCCTCTCATGCTCCCTCGATTCTGACATCGGGAGCATAGTTGCGGGATTAACCGGGCTGGCCCTGACGATATGGAGATTAGGAGCTTCCAAAACTGCTGTCCAGCGGATCCATCTTGCTGCTGTCACCTGAGACATTCTATTCATAGACAGCAAAGCGTGTACGGTGTGGGGACACTTGACAATCAGCTTTTGGTCGAGGATTAGACCCGCAGTGATCATTACCGCTCGACATGTAGCTTCCATGGCCCTTAGGCAACTTCCCCATCCGAGGGCTACCACATCCAGTTTTGCCGAATAATAGCCAATCAGTCTTTGCCGATCCCCATGTTCTTGTGTCAGTATAGCTGTCATATATCCTTCTTTCTCATGGACAAACAGGGTAAATGGCTTACCACTGTCGGGGATTCCCAGAGCCGGTGCCGAACACAAAGCCTTTTTCAAACTCAGGAAGGCCTCTTGCTGTTCTTTTGTGAGGGTGATGGCTTCTTTAGAGGCACGTTTCCCCTTTAAAATATCATTCAATGGCTGAGCAAGCTGTGTGAAGGAGTCAATTCAATTTCTGTTAAAGTTACACAATCCCAAAAAAGACCTTAGTTCCTGAATAGTGGTGGGTTTTTTAGCAGCCCGAATGGCTGCAGTTCTATCCTGGGTAAGTTCTCTCTTTCCTTGTGAAATCTTTTGTCCCAGGTATACAACCTCTTCTTGGGATATTTGTGCTTTGTCGATGCTGGCTTTATGTCCTTTCAGCCGAAGGTGGTCCAGCAAAGCTCGTAAATCTTGTTCATGCTGTTCTTCCGTGTTTGAAGCTAGCAGGATATCGTCTACATATTGGATGACTGTGGATGACAGGGGAGGTAATTCTCGCAAATGGCTTTGTAAAGCCATGTGGAATACCGTAGGGCTGTTGTGGAAACCCTGCGGTAACCGGGTCCAAGTATACTGTTGTCCTTGGACCATGAAAGCAAACCACTGTCGAACCTCCGGTGCCAGAGGCACCGACCAAAATCCGTTGGCCATATCTATAACCGAGAAATATTTATGTTCCGGTTTGAGAGCATTAAAAATGGTGGAGGGATCTGCGACCAAAGGAGCTTTTTGATCAATACACTGGTTAGCTTTCCTATAATCGACAGTCAAACGGCAAGTCTCATTAGATTTCTGTACCGGCCACACGGGGCTATTGGAGGAGCTATGCGTTTTAATAAGCACCCCTCATTTTTCCAATTGCTGAATAACCGGTAAGATTCCCGCGATGGCAGTTGGACTGATGGATACTGTTTAGTGCATGGAGGCTTGGTCCCTGTAAATGATGCAGGCTCCATCTGGAGTAGGCCACAATCGTTCTTATCTTTAGCCCATATCGGGTGTTCCTTCAATTCTTCTTTCTTCAAAGTTCTAATTGACCATGTCACCCAACCATCCTCGAAATGCAACGATGAATCTACTTGGATTAGAATGTCCATTCCCAAAAGGGGTTGATCTACTGGACCTATCCAGACCGGCGTGGTTAGTTCATGTGGACCCAGCCCTATAAGTACCGGTGTTGTCCTTTTAATTTCCATTTTATGGCCCCCAACTCCAGAGGCTGTACGTGTCCTACCATCCAACGGCAAAAAGTCTCCATATTGTAGGGGTAAGCATGTTAATTCCGTCCCTGTGTCTAAAAGACAGTCCACATCCTTATCGCCCACCCTCACAGTTATATATAGCCCATCTCCCCTTTGTTGTATTAGTGCGAGGAGGAGGGCCAGGGTTGGCTCTAATCGTTTTTTGCTATCCCAAGTAACTCCTTCTGTTGTTGTATTGTCAGTCGCTTAAATGCTTCTATGAGGTCGTTATCTTGTGACAAGCCTGGCTTGTTGGCTGAATTGTATCCCTGGCTGCGTCCTCTTCCCCAGCCATGACCTTGCTGTTTTGCCCTGCACGTCTTGGCCCAGTGACCTTCTTTCCCACAATAATGACATTTTCCGGGTAATTTTTCGAATGACTGTTTATCGGAATCCTGGGATTTCCATCCCATAGCCTGTACAGCTCGGACTTTAGCTCCCATATCCCGATCTAATTGGTTACATCGATCCACCAATGCTGCAAAGGTAGTTCCTCTACCTTCCCAGTCCGGTAACACTACCTTAAGCATTTTAGACAGTTCTGGCTTTAGACCTGCCACGAAAGCTGCTTTCAGGGGTCCAAACACTTGTTCATCCATTTCCTCATCCGTATTATTCATACCCGAATGTTCTAGCCACGTGCATCTAAACCGCTCGTCATACTCCAGGACCTCCTCTGTTCCTTTCTGTTGGCAGGCTGCAATTTTTCCCCAGTCTGTCTTAGCTGGACTGAAGGCTTGCAGCCAGTGTTTAATCGCCTCTCATTCTGCATCTAAATCTTGCTCATCCTGCCCCAAAGCTTCTTCTACCTTGTCGTGTAATTTTCTTCCCTGTGTTTTTGGCACCATTATGGTCAAAATTTGCACTCCGTTCCAGGGATGAAGTTGATATATATTTCTTAAGCGGTCCAATTGGTCCCACGTTTTTACTCCCCCTTTCTTTGGATTGGGCAATTCCTTGGACCATTTATCAATTTTCTCTGGGTCTGCCGGATCATGAATTAAGTATTTTTCATACAGCCTTTTCTTCGTTTTTTTGGTTCCGCCCTCATCCGCAGTCTCTTCTGATTTGACTACAACTCGTCTTTTTTTAAACGGGGCAAAGCGCACCCCTAATTCTTCATCCTTCGACACTGTATTGTCGGAGGATTCAGAATCCGTATCTATTCCTCGGTCGTGTCTTCGGGTTTGCGCTTTTAATTTATCCAAACATGGGTACCCTGGGAATTGATCAATACATTTTCCTTTTCCTATTACTGTCTCTTGACCTAATGATTTTTTCCATTCTTTAATTTCACCTTTAAGATCTTTAACTTCTGCTTCCAGCTTTTCAAGTTCAAGCTTTTTCTGTCGCAGCTGCGCACAAACTGCTTGCAATTGATCCTTTGTACTGGTCAGTTCTCGATCATGTTGGGAACGCATTATAATTTCATTCCGGTTTCGGATCTTTCCCATAACCGCTAGGGACCATCTAGTTTGCTCTTTACTTTTCATACGGATCGTTTTTCCCCAGACCCTTTTAATCTCGTCCAAGGACCATTGTTCTTTGGAGGTTCCGTACTTTTGTTCGATCTTAATATAGGTTTTAGATAAATTGAATTGTTGCTCTATGTATTCTTTCAACTGTTCGAGAATTAAATCTAGCGAAACTTCAGGTGGTACCTGCCCACCTTTAACAGTTGTAGGCAATTCTTTGCTCTTATCTCCTGCTGCCATAATACTGAGTTCTTTACTGGGGTCTCGAGTCGTAGGCTTTCTAGCCGATCAGTGGGTCGGTGATTAATTAACTAATACACCGCCGAAGTTTAGACGTCTATGGGACCTGCAGCCGACTACCAACCAGAGGGTTCGCAAACCGGAGGCTTTCGGAATCACGTAGGAGAGGCGAATTTAGACTTCTGACCGAGGACTTTTTTTAAAAGAGGTGTCCTTACCTCAGTATGTAGGTCCGATGTCCAAAATTCAGATTCTTTTCTCAGCGATCGTGTTCGTGACGCCAAAATTGTTAGATCTCTTAATTTCCAATGAAATACGAACACCGATTGTAGTTTTAACTTCTTTAATTTGGCAGACAGCAGTAACAAGTTCTTGGCTTTAAGCCAGGTCTTTGTCCTTCTGGGACCACATGGACCATGCTGTACTTATACCTGGATCAATTTACAGAAAAGAACTCGCCTTCTTTGACCTTATTGGCTCAATTAATAGTCAAATCAGAGCCTGGACGGCCAGCGACCCCACGTTATCCTTAGTAAAAAGATGTGTCTTAACCGGCGACTGGGCAGAAGCCCGCGATGCCTGCTCCGAGGAGATCAAACCCTTCCATAGGCGCATGCATGAGCTATCACTACAAGCAGACTGCCTGATGTGGGGCAGCTGAGTAGTTATGCCTCTGCGAGGCAGAGAGGCATTTGTCCGGGAGCTCCACCGCGAGCACCCGGGGATCATTGTCATGAAGGCCATAGCCAGATCCCACGTCTGGTGGCCTGGCATTGATGCGGACTTGGAGCTCTGCGTCAGACGGTGCACCATTTGTGCCCAACTTCGTAATGCCCCCAGGGAGGCCCCCCTGAGCCCCGGTCCACTAAATCGTGGTCGCGGGTGCACGTCGACTATGCGGGCCCATTCATGGGCAAAATGTTCCTCGTAGTAGTAGATGCATTTTCAAAGTGGATCGAATGCACCATTTTAAACTCGAGCACAACCTCCACCACTGTGGAGAGCTTTTGAACCATGTTTACAACGCACGGAATCCCTGACATATTGGTCAGTGACAATGGTCCGTGCTTCACCAGCGCAGAATTCCAAGATTTTATAGTTGACCACAGTATAAATCACGTTAAGACGGCACCGTTCAAGCCGGCCTCCAACGGCCAGGCGGAGCGAACAGTGCAAATCATTAAACAAGGCATGCTCAAAATCCAAGATCCCATGCTGCAGGGTCGCCTGTCGTGACTGCTGCTGGCATACAGATCTCGTCCGCACTCACTGACTGGGATCCCCCCGCGCAACTATTGATGAAACGGAACTTAAAGACAAGGCTCTCATTAATCCTCCCAGACATGCATGAAATCGTTGAGGCAAAGCGCCAGAAGCTAACTGAGTACCATGACCGAAATTCGAGGGGGAGGTGGAATGAGATAGGGGACAAAGTGTTTGTGCTCAACTATGGCAGGGGTCCCAAATGGCTTGCAGGGACAGTAACGGGCAAGGAAGGAAACAGGCTACTGGTGGTACAAATGGATAATGGCCAAACCTGCCGAAGGCATGTAGACCAAGTCAAAAGTAGATTCACCAACAACACTGCAGAACCAGAGGCAGACTACAATGTGGAACTCACACCACATCTGGTGGACAGACAGAGGGAACAACCTGAGGAAAGGGCAATCTCAACAGACAGCCCAGGCGAGAT
Organism: Pristiophorus japonicus; assembly: GCF_044704955.1. Classification (NCBI taxonomy): domain Eukaryota; kingdom Metazoa; phylum Chordata; class Chondrichthyes; family Pristiophoridae; genus Pristiophorus; species Pristiophorus japonicus. Next base: position 188,926,881 of record NC_091986.1, on the reverse strand, counting down.
ACCAACAATCATACTGAATGAAACAGACAGCCCAGGCGAGATACCAGCAATCACACCGAAAGAAAAACAGGCGCCAAAGCAAACAACTGAACCACAACTAAGACGCTCCACGCGAGAGCGTAGACCACCTGAGACTGAATCTATAAAGACAATAAGACCTTGGGGGAGGGTGATGTCATGTATCTCACACTACTGTACATAACTGTATCTTACCATGCTATACATGACTGTAACTAGATATGACCTGTAACCACAAGCATACCTTACCACCAGGGGTGCACTTGCAGGAGATACTGAATACCTGTTACACACAGGTATATAAAGCCAGGTCTCAGGCAAGTGTGGCATTCGAGAGCTGTGTAATAAAGATGCAGGTCCTGAGTGACCTTGACTTCAGCATGTGCCTCGTGTGAATCTGTACTGCAGGGACAGGACTTTACACTTTCGGTAGTGGCGGGAGGCCTTGTGGTCCCCGTGGACTTGGGCCGTAGTATGGGGGCCCAGGATCACCAACTGCGTGTGGCCGCCCTGCCTTGCTTTGCCATGTTCGACCCATCCCAACATCTTTTTGGCGGATAGGTTGCCACATCCCGTCTAGCAGTTCACCTTTGGCAAGCAGTAACATGGGATTCTGGCTGGTCCAGATCCTAAGTTGGGAGGCCGCTATGGTTGACCCCTCGCTTTCTAGCACTTCCACGACCGCGAGTAGGTCTGCAGGCTGCGCCATTTCCACCCCGAGGGTGGGCAACAGTGGCCAACTGAGAGCATTTGTGCCGCTCTCTGTGCCTGACACGTGCAGTGCACAGTGTTGGACATTCTCGAAACAACGCATCGATAATGGTGCCTCTGCTCTCCCAAGTCTGACTCAAGCACATATTGGGACACTCCTTGGTGCGACTCTTTCGTCCCGTGAACACAGGCTGCTGCTTTGTTTAACTTATTGGATACATGTTCAATCGTTTGGGGCTCGCCCGCTACTTTTGCTTGCTGCACAAGAACATAAGAACATAAGAATTAGGAACAGGAGTAGGCCATCTAGCCCCTCGAGCCTGCTCCGCCATTCAACAAGATCATGGCTGATCTGGCCGTGGACTCAGCTCCACTTACCCATCCGCTCCCATAACCCTTAATTCCCTTATTGGTTAAAAATCTATCTATCTGTGATTTGAATACATTCAATGAGCTAGCCTCAACTGCTTCCCTGGGCAGAGAATTCCAGATTCACAACCCTCTGGGAGAAGGAATTCCTTCTCAACTCGGTTTTAAATTGGCTCCCCTGTATTTTGAGGCTGTGCCCCCTAGTTCTAGTCTCTCCGACCAGTGGAAACAACCTCTCTGCCTCTATCTTGTCTATCCCTTTCATTATTTTAAATGTTTCTATAAGATCACCCCTCATCCTTCTGAACTCCAACGACTAAAGACCCAGTCTACTCAATCTATCATCATAAGGTAACCCCCTCATCTCCGGAATCAGCCTAGTGAATCGTCTGTGTACCCCCTCCAAGGCTAGTATATCCTTCCTTAAGTAAGGTGACCAAAACTGCACGCAGTACTCCAGGTGCGGCCTCACCAATACCCTGTACAGTTGTAGCAGGACCTCCCTGCTTTTGTACACCATCCCTCTCGCAATGAAGGCCAACATTCCATTCGCCTTCTTGATTACCTGCTGCACCTGCAAACTAACATTTTGGGATTCATGCACAAGGACCCCCAGGTCCCTCTGCACCGCAGCATGTTGTAATTTCTCCCCATTCAAATAATATTCCCTTTTACTGTTTTTTTTCCCTATGGTGGATGATCTCACATTTTCCGACATCCTAGCTGGTCCAGATCTTAAGTTGGGGGGTCGTTATGGTTGACCCCTCGCTTTCTAGCACTTCCATGACCGCGAGTAGGTCTGCAGGCTGCGCCATTTCCACCCCGAGGGTGGGCAACAGTGGCCAACTGAGAGCATGGGTACCACTCTTTGTGCCTGGCACGAACACTCCCGACCCCGTGCGGTAACATCTCACTTGCTACAAATGCTTTGTTAGATACATATACAACAGGTTGAGGTTCGCCTGCTACTTTGGCTTGTTGTAAGGTACCCCCAACCCCATACAATGGTACATCATTGGCCGCGAAAGACCGCTCGCATGGGTTACATGGTGCACACAATTTGAGTGTGGTGGGTTCCTGGCCCTCACCGCGGCCGCTCCTTTACCTTTGCACCGAACTCAAGTCGTCTTCCTTGCTGGGCGACACATTCCTCCATTCCGTTGCGGCGACCTTCCATGGTCTGGACGCTTTCTCGTCCCATGGTCTGGACACTCTCTCGTCCCGTTGCCTGGACGCTCTCTCGTCCCGTGGCCTGGACGCTCTCTCGTCCCGTGGCCTGGACGCTCTCTCGTCCCGTGGCCTGGACGCATCTTCGTCCCGTGGTCTGGACGCCTTCTCATCCCTGGTCTGGACGCCCTCTCGTCAGTGTCCGTGATGCCGACTGCCGTTATCTTCTTACCCAGGTATTTTGCCTCTGGCATCGGGAAGACGCATTCGGATCGTTTCGGTCGGAGCCCACTCCGCATGGTCGACCTGGAGCCTCTTCCATCGTCGCAAAGGGGTCGTCGACTTCAGATGCTGAGTATCGTGCCTGTACCTCTGCTCGCTTGAACGTTACCTCCTCGTGGTTGTGATGCGCGGCCTGTGCCTTGGGGATCTGCAAATGGATCTGCACATCGATGCCTGGTTCAGCTGGAAGAGAGGGTTTGCTCGGCCTTTGGAAAAGGGAGGCCTCATTCACCGGAGAGGGTACACAGAGGTCTTCCCAGTTCCATCGAATCTTCCCCATCCACCCAGAGAAGCAGGGTTGGTCCATCACCTGAAACAATCCACAGTGGTAATTCATGCACTGCTCCCTCATGGAATACTCTTATGTCCGCACTACCAATAACTGGTATCAGTTCCTTGGTGTAGCTTTGCCTGAATCGGGATCAGCTCGGGTCGCTTGGCTTCGTCGCTCCACAGCCTCTCGAAAGCCTTCTGGCTCATGGCTGACTCGCCCCCGTGTCTAGTTCCATGGAGACTGGAGTGGCGTTAAGTTCAACTTTTAACATTATCGGAGGGCTTTTGGTGGTGAAGATGTGTATCCCATATACTTCCTCTTCATCCTCAGGTTCAATTGCCTCTTCTGCTCGTTCATCGTGATCCCCGTTGGATCGGTCGTCCTCTCCTGACACTGCCACGTGATGAGTCAGAGGTCATTTGCACATTCGCTGGAGGTGCCCCATTGTTCCACAGCCCTTGCACACCTCGGGCTTGAATCGACATTGATGAGCTCTATGGCTGCCCTTGCAGTGCCAACATGGTGCTAACTAATATGCAGTCACGCCCCACGGCAGACTCTGAGTCAATCTAAGGCCTAGTTCTGGCCTCTGCAACCGTGTGGGCCCTGCCCTGTGCCGTCTGCCTGCTGCAAACATTATTTTGTGCACCGTGCTCACCTGTGAGTTTCAATTCTGTGAAAATATCTGTTTCGTGTTATTGCTCGTGGATATGAAGGCTTGGGCTATTGTGATGGCCTTGCTCAGATCTAAGGATTTGGCAGACAGCAGTTTGCGAAGGATGACCTCGTGGCCAATTCCAAGCATGAAAAAGTCCCGCAACATTTCCCCCAAGGATCCTGCAAAGTCGCACTGCCCCACAAGGCGTCTTAGGTCGGCGACAAAACTCACCATGTTGTGGCCCTCGGAGCGACGGTGCGTGTAAAAGCGATACCTGGCCATCAGGATGCTCTCCTTTGGCTTGAGATGTTCCTTAGCCAGCGTACACAGCTCTGCGTAAGATTTGTCCGTTATTTTGATCGGTGCCAGAAAGATTTTTAGGAGGCCATATACCGATGACCCACCGTCTCAGCCTTGTCCAATTCATTGGCCACAAAGTACTGGTCGAGGCGCTCAACGAAGGCTTCCCAATCATCACCCTCTACAAATTTCTCAAGAATACCAACGGCAGCCATTACCGTGTGAAAGTTCATGATTTGTTACTCGTTGCCAATTTGTTATGTTCAGAATAAATCCACTTTATCGCAAGCTCAAACTGTTGTGATCTTGGTCTCTTTATTTCAGACTCTAGAGTGAGGAAGCAGCATGGTGAGTCACCTTTTATACCTACTTGCACCAGGGTGCACAAGTGACCCCGCTGGTGTGCCCCCTGGTGGCAGGTCTTACATTTGGGTAAGGTCTACATACATACATAACAAATACCACCACCGCCAAGTTCTCCTCCAAGCCACTCACCATTCCAACTTGGACATATATCGCCATTCCTTCATCGTCACTTGGTCAAAATGCTGGAATTCTCCACCTAACAGCATTGTGGGAGTACCTTCATCACATGGACTGCAGTGGTTCAAGCAGAAGGCCAACCACCATCTGTTCAAGGCCGACTGGGAATGGGCAATAAATGCTGGCCTTGCCAACGATGCCCATATCCTTAGGATGAATTGAAAATTGATTTTAAGTCACCTGTGTAACTACTTATCTTAGATCCTCCTATTCCTTTAAAATAGCTTAATCCAATTAAAAGCTGAAGCAGCTGCTGCCTCATATAAAAAGATACCTGTACCAATTTGCAGCTGGTGCTTTTTAATGCTAGTTGTTTGGAGATATTAATTGGTTAAAATCAGAAGACACCAGTAAAGCAATACTGAGAAGACACAGTGCTTTGATATCTCTTTCATTGTATGTTAGTGCAATGTCATTCCAATGTTACTTGCTACAACCTATATCTATTCTTCACCTCTGCCAGTACTTTCCCTGTATCATGGTGAGCACTGAAAATGCAAGTATCGTGTGGAAAATTCCACATTGCAACACTGCATAACTTTTTATCAGCACATGAACAGTGACATTTTGCCTTGGTTTACTAGTCAATATGGTTCCGCAGATGGATGTATTGTGTTGCATTGCTCATGCAATACAGGATTTTATTGACAGGATTTTAAAACTTAAGATGCTCAGTGTCGTTGTCTACCACTACCACTTTTACTGGGAATGCTGCTAACAGGCAACCAGAGAGAAGATCACTATCATTGCTCATAAGGTGAAACAAAACGAAATATTGCACAGGAGTTTATTTACAATACTCATGCACACAGTTCACACCACCAGACGGAGAATTTTGTTCGTCATGAGAGCGACTGAGCTGCCTTTTAATTGTGAACGAACTACTCCATCAAGACTTCAATGAAATCAAACAGATTTACTAATATCTTCAAAACTCTAATCCCCTTTCACATCAGACACAAGTCCACAATGTATAATTACTGACAACAAACATTTTGAATATGTTGACGAATGATTGATTTCATATTACATTCTAAAAGTTCTGTGCTTTAAAATCCTGAGCTAGGTAATAAGAGTTTCAGCTTTGGGCGCAATCGGCGATCCGAGCGCAAATTGCACTCAAAATTGTGCTAGTTTTGAGAAGGTCTTTCCCCTCAAGTTTCCACTCAAACTAATTGGCATATCTCCAAAAGTAAAATCTGCCATGAACCAGCGCAATCGTACAGCGTTTTGGAACGTAATTTTTTAAACATGTTTTTTCTTTAAAAAATTTTCCTTGATATATTTAAGAGTGGTAACTTGTTGCAGTTTTATTAATACAGCTGAAAACGGGATTATCACAAAAAATAAGCATTTTAATCAAATGTCTAGTCCACCACCTGTGAGTAATCGATTTTAAATTAACTGAAAATGACTTCAAATAACTGCACAGAACCTTTTACCAGTTATATTGGTGTACAGAAGTCAGTTTCGTAGTGAATAATAAAAACATATATACATTCCAAAGCCTTTATAATTTGCCTATAATTGTAATTCCCCAGCCTGTTGTTATTTGCTAAATAACGACAAAATAGTGAATAAATAATAACAATTTTGCCATTTTTTAAGGGGGGAAATGTGGTCACAAAATAAGCCTGTTCTTAAAAAACGGCGTTCCACAACGATTTGCATTAAAAACAGCGATGTCGCCAACTTTAGCCTGAGGCCTATCAACGCAAAAAATACAGGCCCCGGAGGGGAGAAAGCACAAAAAAAATAGCAAAAAACAAAAATCAAAAATCACAAAACATTTACAAGACCTTAACTAAGTAATTGCTGCAAAATAATTAAAAAATAAAAACTTTAACTTACCTTTTTGCAGGTCTTCCTACTTACCAATGTTCCTGAGGCAGCAACGCCTGCTTTTCATGTGCGTTTTTTTTTCCTTCTTAAAACGGGTTCGCCGAATGGCTAAACTTAGACGGTGCGTTTTTTTTCCCCCCCGAGTTCCACCAAGGCAATCCGCTTTTTGGTAATATTTTGAAAACGCCATTCTTAAGGTTTGGGGAATTTTTAGCAATTCAGTTTAAGGACAAAAAAGCCTTTCAACGCGAATAAATCGTGTTAAAACGTGCATTAGGCTGGGGAAAATCTAGCCTTTAGCTAGAAAAAAGCAGCTTAATTTTTAGAGCCTCTTCAATGGCCTGCAATTAGCGGATTAATTCTATTAATTCGATCTGTGGGCGTGGCTACTTTTGAGGCAGGGCTGGTTTCTAACTTGATAGTTTTTAAACTAGCGCAAAAGATTGTGGAAACTCGATTTGCGCTGAATGTAATTTGCGCTTGAAATTACATGACAAATTGCCAAAAAAAAAGTGCATCCGAGCGGAAACTCCAGGCCTATACATCTACAGCATTATTATTACATTTATCTTGTTTTCATTATGTTCAGTGAACCATTCAAACTCCTGCAGCCCCAGATACATATAAAAATATTCAACATAAATAGCCCCTTACTTCTGTACTGGTCACCACTGACTATCTACTCCGTTCCAACGATGTGCCTGAATCCCAGCACCCGAAAAGCTACCACAGGAGAAGAGGATCCTCTAATCCCAAAGATGAGGAAAAGTTGTCTCAGTTGGCAAGTCTACTGGGATTTTTCTTACTATAGTCGGCCAGTATGCCACTATTATTGCAACAATGTGAATCTTTTCATTTCTCACACCAACTCTTCTGATAGCCTGAGACAGACAATTTGTGTTGAATTGTGGGTACTTATGTGCTATGGGCCATCACTCATTAGGAAATGCATGGAGTCTGCCCAAACTTCACATAGGAGATTTTTGCTAATAGTATTGAATGGATTCAAACCAATGGCCCAGTGTCTTAAACCATCATCATCATCATCATAGGAGGTCCCTCAAAGCAAGGATGACTTGCTTCCACACCAAAAAAGGATGAGTTCACAGGTGTTCCAATGAAGGACCTAATATTCCAGGTCCTGAACTATATCCTGAAGGGTGGAAGATGCCTGTGTGTGGATTTTTTTTTAAACGTGTGGTGGCCGTTGCACACCAACCCCCACACGGGCTTGACAGAGCTAGGTCTTGGTCCAGTGGCAAGGATTAACCAAAACAACTGAAGACCTGCTCTGCTGCATGGACCTAGCGCGCACACATAGCGCAGTGTGGGCTGGCCCGTGCTGCCCCTGGGCGCCTGGCCCCGAACTCACGCCTCCCCTAAGCCCCAATCACATCCCGCCACAGTCTCTTGCCACTCCTTTGCCCCGATCTCGCCGCTCCTGCTGTATCTTCCTGCGCTCTAATCACCGACCTGGCCTAAACCACCATAGTATTCAATTCGCTCACTGAATAAGAAAAGGACTTGCATTGATATAGCGTCTTTCAGATCTCAGGATATCCCAAAGTGCTTTCAAGCCAAAGAAGTACAGTCACTGTTGTAAAGTAGAAATTTGCACATGGCAAGCTCCCACAAACAGTAACACGATAATGACCAAATAATCTGTTTTAATGATGTTGATTGAGGGATAAATATTGGCCAGGACACCGAGGATAACTTCCCTGCTCTTCTTCGAATTAATGTGTGGAATCTTTTAGGTCCACCCCGGATAGCAGACTCTGTTTAACGTCTCATCCGAAAGAGGACACCTTTGACAGTGCAGCACTCCCTCAGTACTGCACTGGAGTGTCAGCCTAGATTTTTGTGCTCAAGTCTCTGAAGTCTTTTGAAACAAGACATTGTAAAATATACAAAATGACAGAAAACACTTACGTATGCATTCATATCCTGCCTTTACATTTACGCAGTTTATTTTTAGATAGATACTGTCTTCCAACTGACGGCGATTTTCGTCTTGATAATACACAAGGCTACCGTCCAGCCATAAATCAAACCAGTTCTTCTTCCATCGCCGAAGTATTGAGCCTGCATACACACACCAACAAAGTTACAGGTTTTCTTAACCCATTTTATTCGCCCTTCATAGCGTTCCTATATTAGTGCACAGTTTAAGAGGATCTTTAGATACTGCTATTACATTTTAAAGCGGCTCAGTATAAATAACTTCATTTTAAATGGACAAATAAATCCCGGTCCCCTAAACACAAAATTACAGGAGGGGGCGGGGACACATTATATACACAAAACTTTTAATGTTGTATATTACGAATCTAACTGTAAACTGTAACTACTGATCGATTTAAATAATGGTTATAAATGTCCATATAAGATAAGAAATGTAAATTCAGCAAAATTAAGGCAACAACAATAACTTTCATTTATATAGCGTCTTTAACGCAGCAAATCGTCCCAAGGCGTTTCACAGGACTGTTATAAGACAAAACAAATAAATAAATTTGACACCGAGCCACACAAAGAAGAAATTAGGGCAGGTGACTTGGTCAAAGGGGTCGGTTTTAAGGAACGTGTTAAAGGAGGAAATAGAGGCTAAGAGGTTTAGGGAGGGAGTTCCAGAATTTAGGGCAGTATAATTCCTTTCCGAATAAAGAAAGAATCCTACATATTAAACACACTCACTTTGTCTCATCAGCCAGCCACTCTTCACCAGGGCCATTCTGCACAGATGTCTCCGGCCCCTTCACAATCAGCGTGACCCCGAAGCGGATTCGGCGGGAACGCGACTCCCACCCCGGGTCAGGACTGAATCTGCCTCCGTCTACACAAAAAGCAACTTGGACTCGGCGCTCCGGCAGCCCGCAAAAAAAAAGGCGGGTTCTGCTTTTAATCTTAATCCCACTAAACGGATTAGGATTTATTGCCACCGGCTGATCCGCCTCCCGAATAGGAAAGTCCAAGAAGGTTCCAGAAAACAGGTCGCAAGTCGCTTCTCCATTCCACACATCATCCAGCCAAATGTCCTGAACCGATGCCTCCAATATTCAAAAAAACATATCTTGTCTTAAATGTATAGTTGCTTTTTTTTTTAGAAAAATACCTTTTTAAAATGGCAAATGCAATAGTATTAAACATCTTTGTCTTTCGTCGTTTTCCTGGCCGGATTCCCGAACTAAGGTAATGTCCAGTGTAAGACCCAACCGCAATGAATTTATTGTAAACATTTTATGCTAACTTTTCATTTCTAACTTGCAATGAGTTCAATTCTAACTCATTTTTAATCGCAACCCATTTAGAATCACGCTCTTTTCAACAGTCTCAAATACCAAAGAAATATATAAAAGGTCTACAATTAAAAGCGGACCGATGTTTAATACTATTGCATTTGCCATTTTAAAAAAAACTATACATTTCACAAAAACAAAATACTGCGGATACTGGAAATGTTAAAATTATGCATCTCACAGCATGTTTTAAGGTGGAATCTATGATCGCAAAAAAGTAATATGGAATTGGAAGCCCTTAATTGAAACGCATAGGTAACATTTCTAAATCCTAAATCAGGTGATAGGTTTGGTACAGTGTGTCACAGCAAGTTCCCAAACGTTGCACTCTTTCAAACTCTTCCTTTACTTGATACTTTTTGCCAGCGCTGTTGTGGCTATTCTCGAAATGCACCCTGGGGGTTGTAGTTTATCTGCGCTGCTTCACACCGTTCCACGCACACTCAGAACTACATCTCCCAGCATGCCTGCAAACCAAGGCGCGTTATTAGTGCCGAGCAGTGACATGAGTTGAAACGCTGAAACAGGCAATGGGAAGAGATTAATTACTAACATTTTATCAACAATATATTTTATATATATTCCCAGTACAAGTTGTTGTCCCAACTGAAAAGCGTATTCCTGGGATTTCTCTCATTTTGATAACTATGAGTCATGTCTTAATGAAATTAAACGCATTTAATATATAATGCATTTATGGGGAGCAGGCAGGGAGGTGGAACTGAGTCCATGATCAAATCAGCCATGATCTTATTAAATGGTGGAGCAGGCTCGAGGGGTCAAATGGACTACTCCTGCTCCTATTTCTTATGTTATATTATTTCATACTTCCAGAAGGCATTTGACAAGGTGCCGCATAAAAGGTTACTGTACAAAATAAAAGTTCACAGGGTTGGCTAACTAACAGAAAACAGAGAGTCGGGATAAATGGTTCATTCTCCGGTTGGCAATCAGTAACTAGTAGGGTGCCGCAGGGATCAATGCTGGGACCCCAACTATTTACATTCTATATTAACGACTTGGAAGAAGGAACCGATTGGAAGATAGCCAAGTTTGCTGACGATACAAAGATAGGAGGAAAAACAATGTGTGAGGACACAAAAAATCTGCAAAAGGACACAGACAGGCTAAGTGAGTGGGCAAAAATTTGGCAGATGGCGTATAATGTTGGAAAGTATGAGGTCATGCACTTTGTCATCAAAAACCAAAGACCAAGTTATTATTTAAATGGAGTAAAATTGCAAAGTGCTGCAGTACAGCGTGACCTGGGGGTACTTGTGCATGAAACACAAAAGATTAGTATGCAGTTACAGCAAGTGATCAGGAAGGCCAATAGAATCTTGGCCTTTATTGCAACGGAGATGGAGTATAAAAGCAGGGAAGTCTTGCTACAGTTATACAGGGTATTGGTAAGGCCACACCTGGAATACTGTGTACAGTTTTGATTTCCATATTTACAAAAGGATATACTTGCTTTGGAGGCAGTTCAGAGAAGGTTCACTAGGTTAATTCCGGAAGTGAGGGAGTTGACTTATGAGGAAAGGTTGAGGAGGTTGGGACTCTACTCATTGGAATTCAGAAGAATGAGAGGTGATCTTATCAAAACGTATAAGATTATGAGGGGGCTTGACAAGGTGGATGCAGAGAGGATGTTTCCACTGATGGGGGAGACTAGAACTAGGGGGCATAATCTTAGAATAAGGGGCTGCCCATTTAAAACAGAGATAAGGAGGAATTTAATCTCTCAGAAGGTTGTAAATCTGTGGAATTCGCTGCTTCAGAGAGCTGTGGAAGCTGGCCCATTGAATACATTTAAGACAGAAATAGACAGGTTCTTAACTGAAAAGGGAATAAGGGGTTATGGGGAGTGGGCAGGGAAGTGGACCTGAGTCCATGATCGGATCAGCCATGATCGTATTAAATGGCGGAGCAGGCTTGAGGGGCCAAATGGCCTACTCCTGCTCCTAGGTCTTATGGTCTTATTATCAAATAGGATGCAGAGGTTGTGAATAGTCTGTTCAGCCTGAGACTACAGTCAGAGAGATGGAATTTGTGGCAGGGGCTTCAGTCTATGTTGGGTCAGCTGTGACTCAGTTTGTAGCACTCTCGCCTCTGAGTCAGAAGGTTGTGGGTTCAAGTCCAACTCCAGAGACTTGACAGCAAATATCTCGGCTGACACTCCAGTGCAGAACTGAGGGAGTGCTGCACTGTTGAAGGTGCTGTCTTTTGGATGAGACATTAAACCGAGATCCCGTCTGCTCTCTCAGGTACACATAAAAGATTCCATGGCACTATTTTGAAGAAGATCAGGGGCATTATCCTTGGTGTTCTGGCCAATACTTATATCTCAATCAACACCACTGGAAAAAACAGGCTATTCGGCCATTATCACATTGCTGTTTGTGGGAGCTTGCCCTACATTACAACAGTGACTACACTCCAAAAGTACTTAATTGTCTGTAAAGCGCTTTGGGACATCCTGAGGTCGTAAAAGGTGCTATATAAATTCAATTATTTTTTCCGAATGTTTAACTGGGAAATCAAGACTGGATATCGGACAAGTAGTCTGACAAAACAGTGATATTGGGGAGGTCAAGAGAGGTCTCATCAGCATACATATGGAACTTGAAATAATGGGCCAGAATTTGCAGTTGTAATGATGGCAAAACTGTCAGCACTCGCCATCATTACTGTGCCAAGTTGATAGCAACTTGTGGCATCTGCACATGCGCATTTAAATGCGAAAATCCGGAAGATGATGTCTAATATGTCTTTACTTATCTGTGGAATAACTCCACGAGGCCTAGTGCTGTGCTTGAATTGCTGTGACCGTAGTCTTTTTATTGTAACTGCAGAGTGCCTTCACCGCGTGGTGACCAGCCTTTTATACAGCTCCTGCCTGGGCCTCCAACAGTTGCACCCTCTAGTGGTACCAGCATAGTATATACACAGAGTATACATATATGACAACATTCCCCCCCAAAGTATTTGATGCGAGTTAGTTACAGGTTGAGGCAATCCGGAATTCTGCGCTCCCTGGTTGATTGTCTGAGTGTCACTTCCGGCACGGGTGAGTTGGTCGGGACATTGCTGTCTTGCAGCGCTGTTGGGCTGACTGGACTGTTTGAGATGCTGGGATTATCCTCGTGGTTGTCAGCTAGGTCTGTTGCTGATTGGATGTGTGTAAGTGGATCACTGAAGGTAAGGTCCTCTCCCGGTAGTTCCTGGTTACCTGTAAATCGCAATTTGGTCTGGTCCAAATGCTTTCTACACGTTTGTCCATTAAGCAGTTTGACAACAAACACTCTATTCCCATCCTTGCTAAAACAGTGCCAGCGACCCATTTGGGGCCATGAGCGTGATTCAGCACAAGCACCGGGTCGTTTACAGTGATGTCGCGTGTTACAGCTGCGCGATTATGGTACATGTTTTGCCAATAACGCCTGGTTTCCACCTGATTGTTGAGGTCAGGGTGGACTAAGGAGAGCCTGGTTTTGAGTGCATGTTTCATTAGTAATTCCGCAAGGGGGCCCTGGTAAGTGAGTGGGGTCTTGTCCTGTAATTGGTCACCACCCGGGATAGGCGGGTTTGTAAGGAGCCTTCCGTGACGCGTTTCAAGCTCTGCTTTATGGTTTGGACTGCCCACTCCGCTTGGCCGTTGGATGCGGACGTTAACGGGCAGACCCGACATGCTTGATGCCATTGCGGGTCATGAATTCATTGAATTCTGAGCTGGTGAATGTCGGGCAAGCCATGGGCGGTGAACATGGCCCTGAGGCTTTCAATGGTGGCGGTGGATGTGCTGGATGCCATTATTACACATTCGATCCACTTAGAGTAGGCGTCCACTAAAACGAAGAACATTTTTCCTAGAAAGGGGCCCGCATAATCTACGTCAATCCTGGACCATGGTTTTGAGGGCCAGGACCACAGACTAAGTGGAGCCTCCCTGGGGACATTGCTCAATTGTGAGCAAGTGTTACACTGGCGCACACACGACTCCAAGTCCAAGTCAATGCCGGACCACCAGACGTGGGACCTGGCGATAGCCTTCACCATGACTATGCTGGGTGGGTACTGTGTAGGTTGCGTATGAAGGTTGTCATGCCTTTTTTTGGCAGGACGCTGCGGTTGCCCCATAAGAGGCAATCGATTGGATGGACATTTCATCTTTAGGACGGTGAAACGGCTTTATCTCATCTTGCATTTCTCTTGGGACCGCTGACCAGCCCTCATTAAGGACGCAACTTTTTACAAGAGATAACACAGGGTTCTGGTTGTTCCAGGTCCTGATCTGGCGGGCCGTTACGGGTGACCCTTCACTTTCGAAGACGTCCATGACCAGGCACAGGTCTGTGTGCTGCGCCATTTCCACCCCGGTGGTGGGCAACGGTAGCCGGCTGAGGGCATCGGCGCAGTTCTCAGTGCCTGGCCTGTGGCAGATTGTATAATCGTAGGCCGACAGTGTTAGTGCCCATCTTTGGATTCGCGATGAAGCATTGGTGTTTATGCCTTTGCTTTCCGAAAACAGTGAGATTATTGGCTTGTGGTCAGTTTCTAACTCGAACCTGAGTCTGGCTAATTACTGGTGCATTTTTTTTACGGCATAGACACAGGCCAAAGCCTCCTTCTCGACCATACTGTAGGCTCTTTCGGCCTTGGATAGACTTCTAGACGCATATGCAACTGCTTGCAGATTGCCCGCTATATTTGCTTGCTGTAAAACACACCCGACACCGTACGATGACGCGTCACATGCTAAAACTAGACTTTTACCTGGTTCATACAATACAAGCAACTTGTTTGGACACAGCAAGTTTCTGGCCTTTTTGATGGCGGCCTCTTGATTTTGACCCCAAACCCAGTCCTCTCCCATGCATAGCAACTTGTGCAACAGTTCAAGCAAGGTGCTCAACCCTGGAAGAAAGTTACCAAGATAGTTGAGGAGTCCCAGGAACGAGCGCAACTCCGTTACATTTCGTGATCTGGGTGCATTCTTGATGGCCTCTGTCTTCGAGTCCATGGGTCTGATGCCGTCTGCCGCAATCTTCCTCCCCAGAAATTCTACCTCCGGTGTCAGGAAGACACACTTGGATCATTTCAGCCAGAATCCAACTCTGTTTAGTCGACTTAAAACCTCTTGCAAGTTGTGCAGGTATTCGGTGGTGTTGTGACCAGTGATTAGGATGTCATCCTGAAATACAACAGTGCGTGGAACCGATTTCAACAGACTCTCCATGTTCCTTTGGAAGATGGCTGCAGCCGAACGGATCCCGATACAAAAACAGTCCCTTGTGTATGTTAATGCACGGTAATTTTTTCATTGACTCAGCTAGCTCCTGGGTCATGTAAGCGGAAGTTAGATCCAACTTGGTGTATGCCTTTCCCCCTGCTAATGTCGCAAAGAGATCATTGGCTTTGGGTAGCGGGTACTGGTCCTGTAATAAAACTTGGTTGATCGTTACCTTGTATTCGCCGCAGATTCTGACCATACCATTGCTCTTTGGTACCGGAACAATCGGGCTGGCCCACTCATTGAATTCGACTGATTCCCTCGCGTTGAAGTCTGTCCAATTCGATCTCCACTTTATCCCTCATCATGTAAAGAACCGCTTGAGCCTTGTGATGAACAGGCCGTGCCTCGGGGACCAAGTGGATCTGCACTTTGGCGCCTGTGAGGTTGCCGATGCCTGGTTCAAATAAGGATGGGAACTTGCTCAGCACTTGAGCATAGGAAGCATCGTCCACTGAAGATAGTGCTCTGATGTCTTCCCAGTTCCACTGAATCTTCCTCATCCAGCTTCTGCCAAGCAGCGTTGGCCCGCCGCCTAGTACAACCCACAGTGGCAATTCGTGTATCTCTCCATCATAGGATACTTTTACGTTCGCATTGCCGATAACTGGGATCAGTTCCTTGGCATAAGTGCGCAGCTTTGTCTGAATCGGGCTCAGCTTGGGTCTTTCTTCTTTGTTGCTCAACAGCCTCTCAAATGCCTTCTGGCTCATAAGCGACTGACTTGCCCCTGTGTCCAACTCCATGGAAACAGGAATGCCATTTATCTTGACTTTCATCATCATGGGGGACCTTTGGTAGTGAAGGTGTGCACCCCGTGCACTGCTTCCTTGGGCTGAGTCGCCTCTCTAGCTTGTACTTTATGATCCTTGCTGGATCGGAAACCTCCTGCCGACGACTCTGCCATGTTTTGAGTCGCAGCTCTTCTGCACATTCGCTTTTGGCCGCAGCCTTTGCACACATAGTGTCTGAATCGACATAGACGGGCCCGATGGTTACCCTCGCAACGCCAGCATGTTAAACGCTTCACATTTACACCCCTTGGCGGACTCTGAGTCAGACTAATTGATCAACAGTTATTTTCTGCACAGTACTTACCACTGAGTTTTGATTCTGGGAGAATCTCAACGTTGAGGTCGTGAACGCCTGGCTTAAGGTGATGGTCCGCTTCATTCCCATCCTCGTCACCAGTTATCTACTTATCTGTAGAATAACTCCACGAGGCCTAGTGCTGTGCTTGAACTGCTGTGATCTTAGTCTCTTTATTGTAACTGCAGAGTGCCTTCACCGCGTGGTGACCAGCCTTTTATACAGCGCCTGCCTGGGCCTCCCACATTTGCACCCTCTAGTGGTACCAGCATAGTATATACACAGAGTATACATATATGGCAATGTCAGTGATACCCTGCTCCTTCACAGGGTACGTTGTTGCAGGCTTCGCAGATGTGAAAAAAATCCACGCACAGGCATCTTCCACCCTTCAATATGCAGTTCGGGACCTGGAATATTAGGTCCTTCATTGAAACACCTGTGAACACTTCCTTTTTTGGTGGAAGCAAATCATCCTCGATACGAGGGACCACCTAAGAAGAAGAAGAAGAAGAAGAAGATGCAATCAGCACAGAATCAGTCAATTGACGTGAACTTCAGCTTTTTACGCACTGTTTTTGCTGTAAAAACCATTGAAAATGTTAAACCTTGTTGAATGAGATGTAACTGAGTTATTAATGCCATGCTATGTCATAATTACTACTGAACAACCTCTCTGGCCCTGAAAAATTAATTTTACATGTGTGGAGTGTTAATCCCTCAGAAGAACATATAAAAATTCCATTATTTTTAAAATGATAAAAATAAATTTTTATTTAAAAAAATTTCAGCTTCTACCTTAATCCCGCGTGTATGTCCAAATCTTTATTTTGTTTTCTGTGAAATGATTCAAATGTGAATTTCTGTCTGAGAATTCTTAAATCTGTTTTTCTGATCAGCCTGTCTGCTACCTGCACTGTTGCTAGGCGCCACAGATGGCGCCAAATTCAATGTCACGTTGGAAATAGAGGAAATCAAGGCTCCAGAGCCCACTAAATCTTTGCGGACAGCTTTCTTCGAGGTCAGCAGTGAGCGCATCCCTTTGCCACTGACCACAAAATTCAGGGCCATGTCTTCGAATTATATCACCGAATGACAGCATGCATGTAGATGAGAAACAGGAGGGGTCATGGATAGATCCTTGGGGGGGAGGGGTGACACATCAATGTGGGGGAAGAAAAGCTATTTGGAAGATTCTCTGAATATGACTGGATAGGTATCAGCGGAACCAAGCAAGGGCAGTCCCATTGAGCTGGAGGAGGATGGCGTGGTCAGGACGTCTAAGAGTGTAGGGAGGTCAAGAAGGATGAGGAGGGAGAGTGCACCATGGTCACAGTCATTTGTGACTTTGATCAGTATTGTGGCAGGGGTGGGATGTGGAATGAATGCAAGTTGGTGAGGAGGTGAGCAAGATTTCTTGCACGATAGAATATGCACAATTCAGTTTTAGACAAGGTGGAGTTTGTGCAAAGGGTGAAACTTGGGAAGCTGGCAAGAAGAGGTCAAATATGCACATCGAGCCATCTCACTCACCCAAACCCTCAGCTGATTAGTAAGACTTTGTTGTATTATTCATTTCCTCACATCCGGATCTTAAGAGACTCCTGGTTGTACAACAATGGCAAATTTCTTGTCACTAAAATGGCACTCCATCCCTCCTTCAGTGTGATCAGGTAACACAGCAGCTGGCCCTGAGCTGGAGCTGAGACTGGCACTGGAACATATATCAGTCATTCATTGTTGCTCAAAGGTGACACAAACTCGCAGGTTGAAAGGTGGAGAAGGTAGGGACTGAAAGGAAAAACAAAAGTACCCGGTTCTCCCAGTTCTCACTTATAGATCAGACATGTCAACCTTCTGAAAATTGTTACATTAGTGCCATTGACCATGACATGACACTGCGTGAATATTAGTATGTTCATCCACTTTAAATGGTTAATATCTCCGCTAAATTGTGAACAACAGAATATTATGTGATATGAACACATTAAGGGGCCGATTTTCAGCAAGGACTCCGCCTGCCCAAGTGCCGCCCAAAGTGCCGCCGGTGGCCGCCGAGGTACCGGACGGCACTTTGGGCGGGATATTCAGGAAGAAGGTCCCTCGAAGGTCGGCGGACGGCAAACGGAAGATATACGCCGCCAATCTGGGCGGCAGCGGGCGGGAGGTCGCATTCTCGGCGGCAGAGGCGCTTGCCGCCCAAGTGCCGCCGAAGATGGAGTCGGGCCCACGGAGGGTCAAAGACCTGAAAACAAAACAACAGCAAAAAATTTTAAAAAGTATCCGAAGACCTTCAGGGGACCCCATGCTGGTAAGTCGCTGTTGAAAAACAGTATTAAAATGTTCACTTACCTTTTTTTCAGGTTCTTCGTACTCACCGTCAGGGACAGACCCGCCTCCAGCCAGCGGTCCGCCCCCGTTCTGCTGCCGAGTCCCGCCCACAGGAATCTGGGAGCTCGGCGGGCAGGAGATCAGTTGCGCCACTCGGCCGTCCGCTGACGTCAGTGGGCGGTACCCGGCGGCTCTCCCCTCCTGCACGCTCCAGGCCACCCCGAATGTGACACTGGGCGGATCTTCAGGAGGAATGTCGGCGAGAGTGGGCGGCAGTCAGTGGCAGCAGGCGGTGAGGTGCTGAAAATCGGCCCCTAAGTGTTCATGTGCAAATACTTCCTTGGTGTAATTTTGAGGCCATTATTTCCACAATCCAATACTGAAAATAATTTGAGCCTAAAAAGCTAGGCTGACACTCCAGTGCAATACTGAGGGAGTGCTGCACTGTCAGAGTGCCGTCTTTCGGATGAGATGTTAAACCGAGGCCCCATCCGCTCTCTCAAGTGGATGTAAAAGATCCCATGGGACTATTTCGAAGAAGAGCAAGGAGTTATCTCCGGTGTCCTGGCCAAAATTTACCTCTCAATTAACATAACAAAAACAGATTATCTGGTCATTATCACATTGCTGTTTGTGGGAGCTTGCTGTGCGCAAATTGGCTGCCGCATTACCTACATTACAACAGCGACTATACTTCAAAAAGTACTTAATTGGCTGTAAAGTGCTTTGGGACATCTGGTGGTTGTGAAAGATGCTATATAAATGCAATATAAAATTTTTCTTTATAAATCAAAATCAGTCAGAATCTCTGCACTGTGCAACCTGAATGACTCCTCATTTCTGTTTTTATCTCTCACAATCATGTTTTAAAACTTTTTATAGGATTCTAGTGTTCCTCCATTTTATCCTCCCCAGCCCCTGTCAGGTAGTCATGCTGGCATAATGTGCTTTTCCACAAAGATCTCTTTCTAACCAGAGATTGTTAACTCTCAGTTATTGTACAGCTGCTCCTTTTCCAAAGTTATGCTTTTCAGCATGTGTTTGGCTGCAAACAGCATCATCAGTTTAAAGTGATGTTGGTACAGTAGCACTGAATGCAAGTTCCATAAAATCTTTCCCAATGGTTTAGCTGGAATAGCCTCACTGCAATGCTGCCTCAAGGTGACATTATCAACAGTACAGATACACATATTATCTGAAACAATTAAAATTACATTGTCGTTACCTATGCCACATTAATCCATGCCCTCTTCTTATAGCACATTGTTAATAGGATGTAGATTAAAATATGCTGCAATTTTAGTGTTCTTTTAAATAGCATTAGCACCATGATCAAAGTACTGATTGTAATAAGCCTCTAGTATCTTAGCAACATAGATATTCAATGCACAAGTTCCACTTTGAAAAATTCCAGGGGAAAACTCGGCACTATTGTCAATGTTGATTGATTACACTTGTCCCAAATTTCCCAATGGCTTAGAGGACTCAGTCTCCTTGAAGCTTTAAAGCATAGATTCAAATAAATGATTTTTCTACTACAACAATTTAGATATAACCCATCTATATATCACTGTTAGAGCTATTCTCTGAGTTTCTCGAAAGATTATAATTTCTAAGTTTTTAAAGCTTAAAATTCTAACACATAAATAGATATTTGATGAAAATTAGTATGTGGATTGGTTAGTGAGCACTAATTCTCCAATAGATACATATATATCAGAAGGTGGTTTCAATTTTAATGTGACAATGTACACAGTTTGAATCTATTAATGGGTATGACTGTGTTATAGTATTGAGTTGGTCCTATTCTACAATAAGTAATTTCAAACTGCTTAGTGACAAGGTAGAAAGTAACAAATGCAAAATATGATGCCAAAATATTCTTTCACTTCTATAACAGCAACACGGTAGTCAAGAAAGAAGTTAAGACCCAAAGGGAATTGAAAATTCCGATGAACAGGAGATAGTAGACATGTTAAACGATTGCTTCTTTGAGGTTTTTAATATTCAACATCAAACACATATTGTGAGAGCTCTGGGACTTTCACATTTGCAAAGCAGAAGTTCAGGATAGGCTCAAGAGGCTGAAAACCAATAAATAGGAACATGGGGCTAGAACCTCCACTTTTTTTGCATGCTTAACGCCCACTTAATGCCCATTTTACCGCTGAAATGACGTATAACGCCCATATATCGCCCATTTTGACACAAAATGGATACTGACGGGCTTTTTTAGGAGTCTTATCGCCGAGCGTTATTTTCCCAGTGGGCTCAACGGCGAGAAAAAATATCACCGCCCGTCCATTTGTTTTAGGCGGAATCAACAGAATGGGCGAATTCAACGCCCATAATATCGCCCAGCATTACTTTCCACACGGAATAAACGCCAAGATTCAATATTAACGCCCGCGCACGGTTTTTTGTCATACAGAGCATATTTACCCAAACTAGCGGCCATGGATATCGTCCATCTTCAATTTCATCACCTGGCACACATATCGGCCACAATATCGCTCACTCAAAAAACCGCCCACAAAAAATGGAACTAACCGGAACGAATGCCAGCGGTGTGGCTGGCATTTGTTAAATGCGGCTCTTGTGTGAGGAGCTGATATCGGAAAGATTTGCCTGAAAGAGTGCTGATGTGAGTAACAACGCTGACACACTGCTGTGTATGTGCAGCTCAGACATCAATGGTGCCCATCACCTTGGTGCCAGTTAAAGTTTATGTTGATTGATGTTAAGTTGTATTTAATCCTTTCATGGTAAGGAATCACCAGTGTGTAACGGTCCAGCTATCTGAGCCAATGCGCAACAAGGTTATGTTCAATAACAAAAGTTTAATACCAACATTGGTCTGAAATCATAAGTATCACAACCAATAACACCCAACCCCCGCCCACACTCCACTTTTTCCACCATTGACATAAATCACATGTTCAACATGTCCAGCAACACAGAATACAAAGACAAAGCAGGAGTGTGGTCCCCAGCCCCCATACATTGCAACAAATTGCTTCCACCCTGATGGAGATATAACACAGCCATCACCTGCAGACATGCACCTCACTTTCCTTCCCCCCTCTCCTCCCCACCTCTACCCCTTCCCCTCCTCGCTCCACGGCGCCTGGCCGAGGAGCTCCTCAGGCGGTGCCCCATTGGGGGGGCGATGAAGGTAGATGCGTTGGTTGGACAGGTACAGGAGCGGGGGGTGCTGAGGGGGCAACATTCTCTGATGCAGAAGCAGGATCTTGGCCTTTGCTCTCATCTGTCGTTCGCAGTGGTGGTGCAGAACCTAAAGGTGGAGTGCCGCGCTCGGGGACCACTGGGAGGCCTGTGGCAGCAGTGTTCCAGGCTATTGCATCCAAGGACTCCACCATGCGTGGAATGTACTCGGTCATGGTGGCCGGGTGTCGGGATATGCCCCCCAATGCTTCGATGAGCTGGTCACCAGTGTCTACAGTCCTCCTGGACAACTGTACCATCTCTCCGCTGTCATGTCGCGCTCGTGGACCAGACGTGCTGTGTCCACGAGGCCTCCGCGGGGTCTGCGCCATCCTGGGGACAAATGGGGTGTCCTTTAGAGAGGTGCTTGGGGCTGGCACCTCCAGAGTGGAGGTGGGAATGACTGGAGGACCACTAGATTGCCTTGGGGTGGAATGGGTTCTGCAGCGTGGTGATGCAGGTTCTTCGAAGTCCGTGCTCTCATCCGTTGAGAACAGACCCAGCGGATTACGGGCAACAATCGGAGCTCCTCAGTACCAGATGTAGTAGGTTCGTCTGCCGACTCCTGCCCCGTGCCCTCACCTTCTGGCCTCTGTGGCCTTGCTTGGGGCCGCGCTGCTGACTGAGCTGCAAGACACAAATGAAGTTATTAGAGGAGAAGGGGGTGCTAGGGTCACAAGGTGAGTCCAGGGCTACACACATCATATGCACGACAAAAGCACCACCGCTCTCAAAATCATCGCAGACATCACATATCATGACCATCAACACATTGTGCATTGCAATGATTTTCATGAGGCCAGCATTATTTCTATGACACTTTTAGAAATCATTTATCATATATGATTGTTTGGATATGAGTTGGTGTGGCATCTATAGACTTTACATGATGCAATGGTGTAAGCTTTACTCACGTGACATCACTTCAGGGTCTGCAGATGCATCTGTAGCTGTCCGGGGATGTTTCCCCATGAGTGCGAGCACGCGCTCCTCCATCTCTGTGATGTCGCTGGGGACTGGTGGCCCCCCACTCGTTCACCTCTGCACGGACCTCATCGTCGATAGCTTCTTCTGTAAAAGGTGATAGGACGACATGGCATGAGATCATTGCATGATATCATTGCTCGGTACTGTCACAGAGACTGATACAACACATAACCAACAGATGTAATCATGATTATTATGATTATTATCATTCTTTACCTAAAGACTGTAAGCGGTTTGATCCTATCCCAATGGCTAGATGGATGGTTCGAATCACCCCCGCCTTACGAGAATTCTATACCGGGGATTATTATTCAGAGTGTAAATGAAATAAGTCACGGATAGGAATGCTTTCGTGAAAAATCGCACTTATTTATTTGGTCTAACATACACTGGCTAAAACATGCACTACTAAACAAAATCACTGTCTCTGGAGAATAAGATCCAGGTTAAAACAACATACAGTACAACACTGAGGACCGGTGATATGCAGTAATTTCCTTGTTGCTATGATGGAGTCTAACTCCCCCCTAACAGAGCATTGCCCAATCGCATGAAGGTCCCTCCCCAGAATAGCTCAAAAAAGCTTCACTTCCAAGAAAACACTGAACCCTTTACACCTCACACTGCTCACCTGGCACTCTGGTTACCGGCTTGGGACACGCGATCGTTCAGCTGGTCCTTCTTCTTGTCACGTCGGTCTTGGTGGAGCGAGAGAGAGAGGGGGAATGCTGGAATGCTGGAGAATGCTGGAAAAGAGTCTATCTTTAAAGGAGTCCTGCTCCCACCAATCTTTGAAATCCTTTTGCTTCTAAGTACTCCGGTACTTAGTCGGTGTTGCGCAAGCGGCAATTTCACTCGTCGTGTGACTAGTAGTTGCCTGCGACGGTTCCTGAGTTAAATACCAAATTACACACTACACAAATGACTATCATTAATGTTCATTTAATACAGGAAAAGTACAAGACTCACTACTTATACTCTATAATTCTTCGATACAGAAAACGTACAAGACTCACCACTTATACTCTATAGTTACTCAATACAAAAGAAGTATAAGACTCACTACTTATATTCTATTTAACTCTGTTTAACTCTGCAGAAAAGGCGTTCAAAAGGATGTTCCTCTCCTCTTCAAATACTCTGTCTCTTCAACTCTGTTTAACTCAACTCTGTAAACAAGGCGTTCCAAAAGGTATTCCTTGCTGTTCAAAATATTCTGTTTAACTCAACACTCTCTCATAGTTACCCATTACATCCTGGGTGATCAATCCGGTCCGGACACTGTTCCTTCAAGGGTCGCTCCCTGATCCCTGCTTCTGTCGAGTGTTAGTCCCGGGTTCTCGTTCTGGACTGTCCCAATGTGTTCATTTTTATACCTTTTCTGTCCCTTTGTTAGCCGTATAGGTTGCTACTAATTGCCTGCTTGTTTCTACAAGATACAGAGACATTCTGCCGTTACCTCAACTTGTCTCTCGCCTCCAAAAGTTATTACCAAGTTGGGAGTCTCCCTTCCCGTGTGCGACCATTAATTTGATCTCTGGAATCTTTCTTATCACCCCCCCTGCTGTGGCCACAGCTGGTCCTGTGATGGTGGGTGACTATCCATTGGTCTTCAATTTGTTATTCCTAGCCTGACCTTTTGTTCGGTCGTTAGCAATTGCTGGAACTTTGTTAATTGGCATATGGCTTTATTTTTTCGTGACTTTCCCTGATGGTTACAACTCTACCTCATCCCTTATCTCATTGACCCTGAGGTTAACGCCTGCTTGTTTTTTTGTGCAAGAGAGCTTGTTAGTTTTTTAGACCTCAGGTCTGAACTAACTTCTTAAACCTTTCTGATATTTCCACATTCCTCCCTTTGATCAATCATATATATATATGTATATGCTTTGATCACAGTAGAGTTTTGGCTTCACTACGAGGTCCCTTTAGTCTATTTTGTAATGCTGTTCCTACTTGTATACATCCCAGCTGTAACTCCAATCTACGTACCAACTTTCTCACATATGCTACCATTATTATCAATGCTAGAAAAATTATTGCTATCAAGATGACCGTAAGATGAGAGAGAAAGGTCTGATCCAGGGGTGAATATTCACATTCTCTCCCCAATTCCAAATCTCGTTCCACCAAGTGTCGATCTTAATTCGGGTAATTTTGGCTTCAATGTCTCTGGTATTTATTTCCACTTTTTCATAAATTCTGTAGACCAAATCTAATTTATGTCTGATTTCCGTTAAGTGTTCCTTTTGTAACTGGATGTTGATGTCACCCCTTATCCTAAAACTGTGTCCTCTGGTTCTGGACTTCCCCAACATCGGGAACAATCTACTCTCATCTGTCCCGTCCCGTCAGAATCTTGTATGTTTCTATGAGATCCCCTCTCATCCTTCTAAACTCCAATGTATAAAGGCCCAGTTGATCCAGTCTCTCCTCATATGTCAGTCCGGCCATTCCGGGAATCAGTCTGGTGAACCTTTGCTGCACTCCCTCAATAGCAAGAATGTTCTTCCTCAGATTAGGAGACCAAAACTGTACACAATATTCCAGGTGAGGCCTCACCAAGGCCCTGTACAACTGCAGTAAGACCTCCCTGCTCCTATATTCAAATCTCCTAGCTATGAAGGCCAACATTCCATTTGCCTTCTTTACCACCTGCTGCACCTGTATGCCAACTGATGAAACATGATACCCAGGTCTCGTTGCATCTCCCCTTTTCCTAATCTGCCACCATTCAGATAATATTCTGTCTTCACGTTTTTGCCCCCAAAGTGGATAACCTCACATTTATCCACATTATACTGCATCTGCCATGAGTTTGCGCACTCACCTAACCTGTCGAGATCTGAGTCAGTATTTGGGTATTGTTAATCCAGGTGGGGACTTTACCCTCATTGACTTCTTGCAGGTTTTCCCGTAATTGTTCTATCATCCAGTTTCCATAAATATTACATAAAACTTGCGCCTGAGTTTGGTTCTCTGCTTTCTTGGCCGTATTGATTAATTGATTGATAGTCTGAGCGTGGCTTTCCAATACGGTGACCATTCTTTTCTCCAGCTTAACGTCATCTTTTCCTGTCTCCGCTACCTGTCTCTGATTATCATTTCAACTATTTAAAACCTTTTACTTGTCCGGTCAATCCTTTTATTTTAGCGATCAAATTAGTAATAGCTAAGGTATTGACTGTGGCCATTCCTGCCCCATACGTTGTACCTATGTAATTTATAATGTCTCTTTTCCATCTATTCTTACTTTCCGTTTCCCTCAGCCCTATTTCTTGTCTCAATAGTAGTGAAGTCAAGTCCTGATACAATTTCCTTAAATTGTACGGGCACCAGTTGGGTAACTGAATATTACTTATGTTTAATACAACAGGTATCAATTCATACTCTACATTGTCATACACAACCTGATTAGTTTCTCGTAACACAACACCTCCCTTTGGTCCTGATTCAATATAAGGACATTCCCACTTATAGGGAGTCTCGATAGTAGCGGGGGGTTGATGAGATCCAATAGTAGTCGGGGCTATCGTGGTGGTGGTGGGAGATTGTTCCCGACACACTATTATTTTACCCTGATTTTCACATGAACAGTTGGGCTTTGTGTTGGTCCGGATATTGCTGGTTATGTTTGTTGTGTTCCTAACACAGATGAGACTGCACACAGGGAGATTAAAGTAACAGTGACCCCGGTCTTTATTAAGACACTCCAGGGTGAGGAACAGGCCTTAGGGGCCGGCTTATATACAGTGCTCCCAAGGGATGCTGCTATCCATTGGGACTTCAGGGGATGAGCCCCCTGGTGGCGGAACATGGGAGTGCATGCTTTACAGATACACAACATCTCTGCCCCGCAATGTCAAAGTGAACACTATTTACAAGGTGAGGCGGTCGGGAGCCTTTCTTTCCCTGATGAACCGCCTCGGTACAAATATCTGTTCTGGTGTGTTGGCTGTGCCCTCGCTGGGCTGGCGTGTTGTTGGCCCTGCAGGGCTGCTGGGTGAGCCTGGCCTTGCTGGGCTGTTGGGCATGATGGGTTCGATTTCCTGGTCCGGGGTGGTGTCGTTGATCCTTTGGGTGTGTGTTGTGGGCTCGTAAAAGGTGGTGTCTGCTGTGGGTTGTTCAGGGCAGTCTGTGAACCGCGGCCTCGTTTGTCCAGGTGCTTTCTGCAAATTTGTCCATTGTCTAGTTTGACTACAAACACCCTACTCCCTTCTTTAGCTATCACCGTGCCCGCAATCCACTTGGGACTATGTCTATAGTTTACCATGTGGTCATTCAGATCAATTTGCCGTGACACAGTGGCGCGATCATCGTTTACATTTTGTTGCTGCCGCCTGCTCTCTACCTGATCATGCAGGTTGGGGTGAACCAGCGAGAGTCTGGTTTTAAGTGTTCTTTTCATGAGTAGCTCAGCCGGGGGCATCCCTGTGAGCGAGTGGGGTCTCGTGCGGTAGCTGAGCAGTACTCAGGACAGGCGGGTTTGGAGTGAGCCTTCTGTGACTTGTTTAAGGCTCTGTTTGATGGTTTGTACTGCCCGCTCTGCCTGCCCATTGGAGGCTGGTTTAAATGGGGCCGAGGTGACATGTTTGATCCCATTGCGAGTGATGAATTCTTTAAAATTGCCACTGGTGAAACATGGCCCGTTGTCACTGACCAGAATGTTAGGCAGGCCGTGGGTGGCAAACATGGCCCTCAGGCTTTCAATGGTGGCGATGGTGGTGCTTCCCGACATTATTTCATATTCAAGCCTTTTTGAAAAAGCATCCACCACCACCAGGAACATTTTACCGAGAAACGGGCCCGCATAGTCGACATGGATCCTCGACCATGGTCTGGAGGGCCAGGACCATAAACTTAGTGATGCCTCTCTGGGCGCATTGCTCAATTGAGCACATACGCTGCATTGCCATACACAGGACTCTAAGTCAGAGTCGATACCGGGTCACCACATGTGGGATCTGGCTATTGCTTTCATCATTACTATACCCGGGTGTGTGCTGTGGAGATCCGAGATGAACGTCTCCCTGCCCTTTTTGGGTAGCACTATGCGGTTACCCCACAATAGGCAGTCTGCCTGAATGGACAGCTCGTCCTTTCGTCGCTGGAACGGGTTGATTAGCTCTTGCATTTCAATGGGGATGCTGGCCCAGCTCCCATGCAGTACACAGTTTTTTTACTAGGGACAGCAGAGGATCTTGGCTGGTCCAAGTCCTAATCTGGCAGGCCATGACAGGTGAATTATCATTTTCAAACATTTCCATGACCATCAACAAGTCTGCGGGCTGCGCCACCATCAACAAGTTTGCAGGCTGCGCCATTTCCACCCCCGTGGTGGGCAATGGTAGCCGACTGAGAGCATCTGCACAGTTCTCGGTGCCTGGCCTGTGGCGGATGGTATAGTTATACGCAGATAGCGCGAGTGCCCACGTTTGTATGCGGGCTGAGGCATTAGTATTTATCCCCTTGTTTTCAGCGAACAAGGATATGAGGGACTTGTGATTGGTTTGCAGCTCAAATTTGAGGCCAAACAGGTACTGATGCATTTTCTTTACCTCGAACACACATGCTAATGCCTCTTTCTCAATCATGCTGTAGGCTCTCTCGGCCTTAGACAAGCTCCTGGAACCATAGGCAACAGGTTGCAACTTCCTCGCAATGTTAGCTTGTTGTAATACACACCCGACTCTGTACGACGATGCATCACATGCTAGCACACGTCTTTTACACGGGTTATACAATACAAGCAGCTTGTTGGAGCATAAAATGTTTCTGGCTTTCTCAAAAGCAATTACTTGGTTTTTTTCCCATACCCAGTTCTCACCTTTACGCAATAACACATGTAGGGGCTCTAAGAGGGTGCTTAACCCCGGTAGGAAGTTACCAAAATAGTTGAGGAGTCCCAGGAACGATCGCAGCTCCGTGATGTTCTGTGGCCTGGGCACGTTCCTGATAGCCTCTGTCTTATCGTCTGTGGGCTGAATGCCGTCCGCCGCAACCTTTCTCCCCAAAATCTCCATTTCTGTTGCCATGAAGACGCATTTCGACCTCTTCAGCTGATGCCCTACGCGATCCAGTCGCTGGAGGACCTCCTCCAGGTTTTGTAGGTGCTCAACGGTGTCTCGACCTGTGACCAATATGTCGTCCTGAAAAACCACCGTGTGTGGTACCGACTTAGGCAGGCTCTCCATGTTTCTCTGGAAGATCGCTGCAGCCGACCGAATTCCAAACGGGCATCTGTTGCAGATGAACAGTCCCTTGTGCGTGTTGATGCAGGGTGAGGCCCTTCAAAGACACTTCCAGCTCTTGCATCATGTAGGCCGAAGTCAGGTCGAGCTTGGTGAATGTCTTGCCTCCTGCCAGCGTCGCAAATAGGTCATCTGCCTTAGCTAGCGGGTATTGGTTCTGTAATGAGAAACGATTAATAGTTACTTTATAATCGCCACAAATCCTGACCGCGCCATCACTTTTGAGTACTGGAACAATCGGGCTGGCCCACTCGCTGAATTCCACTGGGGAGATGATGCCCTCGCGTTGCAGCCTGTCCAGCTCGATTTCCACTCTCTCCCTCATCATGTGAGGTACCGCTCACGCCTTGTGATGAATGGGTCGTGCCTCTGGAACCAAGTGGATCGGCACCTTCGCCCCGGAAAAGTTTCCAATGCCTGGCTCAAAAAGGGAAGGAAATTTGTTAAGAACCTGAGTACATGAGGCCTCATCGACGTGATGGCGCTCGGTTGTGATCCCAGTTCCAGCTGATTTTGCCCAGCCAGTTCCTTCTAAGCAGTGTGGGGCCATCGCCCGGAACAATCCAGAGTGGCAGTTCGTGCACCGTGCCCTCGTAGGTGACCTTGACCATGGCGCTGCCCAGGACAGTGATAAGCTCTTTGGTGTACGTTCTCAGTTTCGTGTGGATGGGGCTCAGGGCTGGTCTGAGTGCCTTGTTGCACCACAGTCTCTCAAACAGCTTTTTACTCATGATGGATTGGCTAGCGCCAGTGTCCAGTTCCATGGCTATGGGTAAGCCATTCAATTTTACATTTAGCATTATAGGTGGACATTTCATCGAAAATGTGTGCACCCCGTGTACTTCAGCATCTGCCTCCTCTCTCTGAGGCTCGAAATTGCTTTGATCCACCATGGACCGATCTTCCTCTGCCACGTGGTGGTTAGCAGGTTTTGTAGAGCTTGCAGCTTGCAGCTTGGAGATGCCCCATTGTTCCAGAGCTCTTGCAAACATACCCTTTGAAGCGACATGAATAGGCTGAATGGAAGCCTCCAGAACACCAACAAGGTCTGAATTGCCTTGCATTCATCCTTTGTTGCGGACTTTGAGTCATCTGGGTCACTTGAGGCCTGCTGACAGTTGCAGACTCGTGGTTTCTGCCCTGTACATTTCTGCTCGCAAACACAGTTCCAGTTAATTTATGAACATTGCTAGCACTTGTGTGCTGAGAGATTTGTTTGGTGTTATCACTGGTGGACATTAACGCCTGTGCTATTGCAATGGCCTTACTGAGGGTCGGTGTCTTTACAGTCA
The DNA here is from genome assembly GCF_044704955.1 of Pristiophorus japonicus. Classification (NCBI taxonomy): domain Eukaryota; kingdom Metazoa; phylum Chordata; class Chondrichthyes; family Pristiophoridae; genus Pristiophorus; species Pristiophorus japonicus. Next base: position 188,896,950 of record NC_091986.1, on the reverse strand, counting down.
AAAGTTTTCATAGGATGGTCTCGTGGCCAATGCCCAGTACAAAAAAGTCTCTGAGCATTTGCTCCAGGTAGCCATCAACTCACATTGTCCTGCAAGTCACCTAAGCTCGGTGACGTAGCTCGCCACTTCCTGACCTTCAGATCGCTGGCACGTGTAGAACCGATACCTCGCCATCAGCACGCTCTCCCTCGGGTTAAGATGCTCCCAAACCAGTGTACACAGCTCCTCATAAACTTATCTGTGGGTTTCACCGGAGCCAGAAGATTCTTCATGAGGCTGTAGGTCGGTGCCCCGCAGACTGTGAGGAGGACCGCTATCCCTTTTGCAACGCTTCCTTCTCCGTCCAGCTCGTTGGCTACAAAGTACTGGTCTAGCCGTTCGTCATAGGCTTCCCAGTCCTCACCCTCCGAGAACTTCTCCAGGATGCCCACAGTTTGCTGCATCTTTGTGTTAGATTCGTATATTCGTCGCCAGTTTTTGTGTTCCTAACACGGATGAGACTGCACACAGGGAGGTTAAAGTAACAGTGACGCAGTCTTTATTAAGACACTCCAGACTGAGGAACAGGCCTTAGGGGCCGGCTTATATATAGTGCTCCCAAGGAATGCTGGGATCCCTTGGGACTTCAGGGGATGCACTCGCTGGTGACGGAACATGGGAGTGCATGCTTTACAGATACACAACAATGTTGAGTACAGAGGCATTATTATTACATCCCATAAACAACCGTAATTGACCATTACCTTGTTTAATATAACAACATATTTTCTTTCCGGTCAGAGTACACTTAAGCTCTGTCGAGGGGTTGTCGGCCGAGGAGACCATGTGGTACCATTCTTGGCCTGCAAAATGGCTGCTAACCATGGCCTGCCAAATGGAGTAATGTCGTTGGCTGTTACATGGTTGCACCTAATGCATACCGTGCACATTTTTGTTGTACCGATACAGGCACACACATTATTCCCATTAATCGGGGCCTCCCAACTGTTTGCCGCATTAGTACAGTTTGTGGACTGTCTCCCCAGTACCATTGGCATAATAAAATACCTGTACCGGAGGACTAGAAGTGTTACCTTGGGTCTTTGTTGCTATGGTGAGGATGATTACCAGAATCAGTCTCCCCATGATTACCCCCTTGTTACTATTTCTACTATCTCGTAAGGGGTTCTCCATCTCTTCCCTCTGACTCCTGGCACCCACTTACACAGTGATATATTACAATGTAAATTACAGTGTTAAACAAACACAAAATCATTAGTCCATATTTCAGCTGATTACTCCATTCGTTGGGTAGGTCCTGAAAATGTTCTGATTTGTGGTATGGGATTACTTTTGGCATGTAGGTCCACCCTGTAGGATAATAAAACCTAGTATCAGTTGCTCTCCTTACGGAATAGGTCTTCTCAATCTCCTTGAACCCAGCGCAGAGCCAGGCAATGGTATTGGATGGTTTCTAGTCCAAGTGACTGTTCCTTTCTCTCTCTGGGAACCGTCGTCCTCGTTTCCTTTTCCTGGCCGGTGGGGGTGGCTTGAGGTGTGAGACTCATAGCTTCGAAATTCTGTGACAAGCCGTCCGTTGTATTTGGTGCCGTTTCATTGTGGGAGGTGCGGGCTTCGTCGGGTGTCCTGGGGCGGGTACCTGGTCATCTTCTGAATTACTACCTCCATCTGTTCCTTCTGTGGTGGCTTCCTCTGAAATATTTGTGGCCTCTAAGTTTTGGGTAGGCGGCAAGGTGGGTATTATACCTTGGGCTGGAATCGGGTTAGCTGCTGGATCGGGTGGGACGAACTCGGTCTCTCCTGAATCTAACATGACGTGGTACATGTGACTGTTTATTTTCCCAAAGGGTTTTAGCTGGTTATGGTGGTACCACTTATACTTCCCTTGGCCATCCATGACCTTGAACACTGAGGCACTAGCCTTTTCCATTATATTAAATGGTCCGGCATATTTAGGGGCAAGAAAAGTTCCTTCCTTCTGTACTTTTATCATTACTTGGTCCCCGATTTTTAGTTCCCATGGGTGAACTTAAAGAAGGGTAACTTTGAAGGTATGAGGCGTGAATTGGCTGGGATGGATTGGCGAATGATACTTAAGGGGTTGGCTGTGGATGGGCAATGGCAGACATTTAGAGACCGCATGGATGAACTACAACAATTGTACATTCCTGTTTGGCATAAAAATAAAAAAGGGAAGGTGGCTCAACCGTGGCTATCAAGGGAAATCAGGGATAGTATTAAAGCCAAGGAAGTGGCATACAAATTGGCCAGAAATAGAAGCGAATCTGGGGACTGGGAGAAATTTAGAACTCAGCAGAGGAGGACAAAGGGTTTGATTAGGGCAGGGAAAATGGAGTATGAGAAGCTTGCAGGGAACATTAAGACGGATTGCAAAACTTTCTATAGATATGTAAAGAGAAAAAGGTTAGTAAAAACAAACGTAGGTCCCCTGCAGTCAGAATCAGGGGAAGTCATAACGGGGAACAAAGAAATGGCGGACCAATTGAACAAGTACTTTGGTTCGGTATTCACGAAGGAGGACACAAACAACCTTCCGGTTATAAAAGGGGTCGGGGGGTCTAGTAAGGAGGAGGAACTGAGGGAAATCCTTATTAGCCGGGAAATTGTGTTGGGGAAATTGATGGGATTGAAGGCCGATAAATCCCCAGGGCCTGATGGACTGCATCCCAGAGTACTTAAGGAGGTGGCCTTGGAAATAGCGGATGCATTGACAGTCATTTTCCAACATTCCATTGACTCTGGATCAGTTCCTATCGAGTGGAGGGTAGCCAATGTAACCCCACTTTTTAAAAAAGGAGGGAGAGAGAAAACAGGGAATTATAGACCGGTCAGCCTGACATCGGTAGTGGGTAAAATGATGGAATCAATTATTAAGGATGTCATAGCAGTGCATTTGGAAAGAGGTGACATGATAGGTCCAAGTCAGCATGGATTTGTGAAAGGGAAATCATGCTTGACAAATCTTCTGGAATTTTTTGAGGATGTTTCCAGTAGAGTGGACAAGGGAGAACCAGTTGATGTGGTATATATGGACTTTCCGAAGGCGTTCGACAAGGTCCCACACAAGAGATTGATGTGCAAAGTTAGAGCACATGGGATTGGGGGTAGTGTGCTGACATGGATTGAGAACTGGTTGTCAGACAGAAAGCAAAGAGTAGGAATAAATGGGTACTTTTCAGAATGGCAGGCAGTGACTAGTGGGGTACCGCAAGGTTCTGTGCTGGGGCCCCAGCTGTTTACACTGTACATTAATGATTTAGATGAGGGGATTAAATGTAGTATCTCCAAATTTGCGGATGACACTAAGTTGGGTGGCAGTGTGAGCTGCGAGGAGGATGCTGTGAGGCTGCAGAGCGACTTGGATAGGTTAGGTGAGTGGGCAAATGTATGGCAGATGAAGTATAATGTGGATAAATGTGAGGTTATCCACTTTGGTGGTAAAAACAGAGAGACAGACTATTATCTGAATGGTGACAGATTAGGAAAAGGGGAGGTGCAAAGAGACCTGGGTGTCATGGTACATCAGTCATTGAAGGTTGGCATGCAGGTGCAGCAGGCGGTTAAGAAAGCAAATGGCATGTTGGCCTTCATAGCAAGGGGATTTGAGTACAGGGGCAGGGAGGTGTTGCTACAGTTGTACAGGGCATTGGTGAGGCCACACCTGGAGTATTGTGTACAGTTTTGGTCTCCTAACCTGAGGAAGGACATTCTTGCTATTGAGGGAGTGCAGCGAAGGTTCACCAGACTGATTCCCGGGATGGCGGGACTGACCTATCAAGAAAGACTGGATCAACTGGGCTTGTATTCACTGGAGTTCAGAAGAATGAGAGGGGACCTCATAGAAACATTTAAAATTCTGACGGGGTTAGACAGGTCAGATGCAGGAAGAATGTTCCCAATGTTGGGGAAGTCCAGAACCAGAGGTCACAGTCTAAGGATAAGGGGTAAGCCATTTAGGACCGAGATGCGGAGGAACTTCTTCACCCAGAGAGTGGTGAACCTGTGGAATTCTCTACCACAGAAAGTTGTTGAGGCCAATTCACTAAATATATTCAAAAAGGAGTTAGATGAGGTCCTTACTACTAGGGGGATCAAGGGGTATGGCGAGAAAGCAGGAATGGGGTACTGAAGTTGAATGTTCAGCCATGAACTCATTAAATGGCGGTGCAGGCTAGAAGGGCCGAATGGCCTACTCCTGCACCTATTTTCTATGTTTCTATGTACCTTTCCATCAAAGTAGGCCTTACTTTGTTTATGTTTGTTTCCCAATTTCACTGTGGCAGCTATTCAAGCAGCTTCCAAATACTTGATCAAGTCTGACATGTATTTCTCTGAGGACAGGGAACTTTTCTGGATCTCATTCAAATCTAATCCCATGAAGGCTTGAACACCTCTCATGACCCTTCCTGTCATTAGCTCGTGGAGTGAATAGCCTGTAGAGGCTACCACTGTGTTTCGGATGGCCATTAATACATAAGGGAAGACCTTGTTCCAGGACGTGTGGTTCTGCTGTACTAATTTTCATAACATTGTTTTTAATGTCCGATTCATGCGCTCTACCATTCCGCTTGATTCCGGGTGGTAGGCGATATGGAATTTCTGTTTTACCCCTGCCAATTGCATGACCTGCTGCATAACTTGTCCCGTGAAATGTGTTCCCTGGTCAGAATCAATGCCCTCTGGCAATCCCCATCTGGAGAACACTTCTTCCATAAGGATTTTTGTGGTTGTGGCAGCCGAATTATTATTAGTTGGAAATGCTTCGATCCATTTGGAGAATACGTCCACCACTACTAGGATGTATTTCTTACCACCAGGGCAGGTGGGTAAAGGTCCTACATAGTCTATCTGAAGTTGAGTCCAAGGGCCCTGTCTAGTATGTCCTAATTCTGCCTGGTTTTTGTACTGTGTTGGATTGCTCTGAGCACATATCAGACAGTTTTTGACATCTTGCTGTACTCCAGGCCACCAGCATAGCTCCTTCAATTTTGCCATGGTCTTATCTATTCCTTGATGCCCATTGATATCGTGGCATTGGTAAATCAATTCTCCCCTTTCTGACACTGGGACTACATATTTGCCGTCTTTAAGTACTACCCCGTCGTGAAGCTGTAAATTTTGTCCTAGGTATGGTTTAGGACTTGGGTTTCCTAATTGTATGTTTTTAAGATCAGGGTCTGTAGCCTGACTGGTTGCCAAGTCCAGTATCGGGCGGGTAACAGCAACTGGTGCCCTTGGTGCGGTTTTTACGTTTTCCAAGGGGTCCCATAGGAAACCTGTATGGGCTGCTTTTGCTAGTTCGTCCGCCATTCGGTTCCCTAAAGGGGTATTCTTAGCATGTGCTTTGACTTTGGTTATGACGTACGGACCTTGGTTTGAGGTGGCTGTATCAAAAATCTATTTTAAAAGTGGGGCTGTAGCTAGCGGCCTTCCGTCTGCGGAGGCTTTACTGCCTTCTAATTTAATTGGTATCTGTTCTAAAGCCTGCTTGCCATCCGGGATCATTTTTATTACTGAGAATACTGTGCACTGCTGCCCATTTATAATTGCGGAAGAGCCGTCCACGTAAACATGGGTTTTAAATTCGACTTCGTGACTGTTGTCTCTTCCTCCCTCCCTTTCTGACTGAAAGGGACCATCCAAGGTACCTGAAGTCAGAATCTCGCACTGATGTGGGTCGCTGGGGTACAACATATTTTGAGCTAGATTAGTGGCCTTGGGCTGGTACTGGACTGCAATGTCCCATCCTTGGAGAAGGAGGGTCCATCGTGCGATTCGCTGGGAACTGTCTGAGCTTTCCTTGAGATTTCCGTCCATCAGCATTTTGATGGGGGAGTGTGGCGTTAAGATAATAACGGGGCTAAGTCCAATTATGGGGGAGAATTTATGCACTGCCCAAAAGACACTCAGAAGATTCTTCTCACAGGGCTGGAAAGTTGCTTCCACTGGTGTTATGACGCGTGAGGCGTAAGCTACGGGTTGGAGTTTGTCATGATGGTGCTGTAACAGTACCCCCAAGAGGCTTGTGTTATCAGCTTGATTCCAAGCATTTTTTTTAAAGCAAAGTCTTAAGTTCAATTTTTGTCACCATCAGTAGTCCTGCTTAGAAGGAAAAAAACCCAGAAACTCCATTGTGGCTTTTTTGTGCCAGCCCAATGGGTTAATTCATCAATCATGATCCCCTTTCTGATCCACTCAAATTCGAAACTTAAAATTTTCTTAAAATTTTTAAATGCTCAAAATATTCAACTTCAACTCTGCAAAATGGTATTGCTTTCTGAAATCTGGTGCAGAGAGTTATCTTCCTTTTTACGCATTTTAAAAGTTTGACAAACACAACAATGTTACCAACAATCTGTAAAGCAACACCACGCATACCAATAGCATTCATTGCAATCCTTCTGTATTCCACGCATAATAGCATTCACTTTCTTTTTCTCCACTGGTCACATTCTTGAATTGGTCGGAAAATTTTATTTTAAAATACCCAATATATGTGATTGCCTCATGTCCGGAACTAGCAGTTTTTCACACAATTTAAACCAATCAAAATTCCACCATGGCCATAATGAAAGTTTGGTTTTCACAGTTTAATTTACCTCAATAACTCCAAATTAATTCAAACCAATTTCACACTAACCAGTGCCAGTTGAAAAACTACAGACACACAGACAAATAAATATCTACATTGGTTTTAGCATTCATTCATACTGAAGCGTCACACATAATACAATTTATTACTTTTCAAACATCCATAGTAGCAAATTCTATGTTCTATCTTCTTAGATTCATAGAAATGTTTTTCTATTTTTTTCGTCTCTTAAATAGACGGCTTATTACCGTAAAACACAATGCTTCCCTGAACCACAAATATACATTGCCATGTTTTGTACTTCCTTTTGGATCATAGAAATATAGAAAATAGGTGCAGCAGTAGGCCATTCGGCACTTCGAGCCTGCACCACCATTCAATGAGATCATGGCTGATCATTCACCTCAGTACCCCTTTCCTGCTTTCTCTCCATACCCCTTGATCCCTTTAGCCATAAGGGCCATATCTAACTCTCCCTTGAATATATCCAATGAACTGGCATCAACAACTCTCTGCGGTGGGGAATTCCACAGGTTAACAACTCTCTGAGTGAAGAAGTTTCTCCTCATCTCAGTCCTAAATGGCCTACCCCTTATCCTTAGACTGTGTCCCCTGGTTCTGGACTTCCCCAACATCGGGAACATTCTTTCTGCATCTAATCTGTCCCGTCCCATCAGAATGTTATATGTTTCTATGAGATCCCCTCTCATCCTTCTAAACTCCAGTGAATACAGGCCCAGTCGATCCAGTCTCTCCTCATATGTCAGTCCTGCCATCCCGCAGGGTCCTGCTGCTCACCTTGTTTCATTGTTTCCTGAAAACTCTTGCTGTCAGCTTTCAGATTTTTAAAACTGCTTTTGCAGATACTGAGGTTTTGAGCCTCTATGCACTTTTGCCTCATTTTCTCTTCATTTCGCTTGTTATTTTCTGCCATAATCATACTAGAGGTTAGATTTAACGTATGGAATTAAAAAAATTGTTTTGGAGAATCTCAATTTGATTCGCATGTTCTGCTAGTTTAAGCCTCAACCCCTTAACTTCGTCGGTCAATTTTCCTACGTCTGTCTGACATCCTGATTTTTCGTCCTCCCTTTGGTTTTGTAAAGTTTTGTTAAGGTCTCTCTGCTTAAGTAATTCTGCAAAACATGCTGCCAATAAGACACATTTAGACTCTCTCTTCTTTTCTTTTTTAGTTTTGTCGAAGAATGAGTCTCCTCCGGGAAATCTGGATGAGTTCATTGTTTCAAGCCATCCCCTGACATTCTCGATCAGAGTCTGGTTAAACTGCTCTTCCCAAGACTGGGAGGTTCCACCTTTTCCTGTCATTTCTCTTTTGTCTTTCTTAACAATTTAATTTATTTTAACTCAAAATCGTCCCATCTAGATCGCCAATGTTGCGCAAGCGGCAATTTCACTCGTCGTGTGACTAGTAGTTGCCTGCGACGGTTCCTGAGTTAAATACCAAATTACACACTAGACAAATGACAGTATCGTTAATATTCGTTTAATACAAGAAAAGTACAAGACTCGCTACTTATACTCTAATTCTTCGATTACTTAATACAAAAGTATAAGACTCACAAGTTATACCCAATTTAACTCAGCTTATCTCTGCAGAAAGGCGTTCCAAAGGGTGTTCCTTTCCGCTCCAAATACTCTGTTCAACTCAACTCTATTTAACTCAACTCTGCAAACAAGGCGTTCCAAAAGGTGTTCCTTGCTGTTCAAAATACTCTGTTTAACTCAACACTCTCTCATAGTTACCCAATACGTCCAGAAACTGTTCCTTCAAGGGTTGCTCCCTGGTCCCTGTTTCTGTCGAGAGTTAGTCCCGGGTTCTCACTCCAGACTGTCCCAACGTGTCCATTTTTATACCTTTTTTGCCCCTTTGTTAATTGTATAGGTTGCTACTAATTGCCTGCTCGTTTCTACAAGATACAGAGACATTCTGCTGTTATCTCAACTTGTCTCTCACCTCCAAAAGTTATTACCAAGTTGGGAGTCTCCCTTCCCATGTGTGACTATTAATTTAATCTCTGGAATCTTTCTCATCACCCTCCCCCCCCCCCCCAACCCCCCACCCCCTGCTGTGGCCACAACTGGTTCTGTGATGGTGGGTGGCTCCCTCCTATCTGTTGGTCTTCAATTTGCTATTCCTAGCCTGACCTTTTATTTCTTCATTTGCAATTGCTGGCACTTTGTTAATTGGCATTTGGCTTTATTATTCCGTGGCTTTCCCTGATGGTTACAACTCTACCTCATCCCTTATCTCATTGACCCTGAGGTTAATGCCTACTTGTTTTTTTGTGCAAGATGTTACCAAAAATAAAATTACAAAAACTACAACAGTGCACATCGCGCAATACAGAGTGTGAAACTATAACCAGAATATAATACACTTCCTTACAGAACTTTGGTACATTACAAGTTTTGGCAGGGAGAAACCATCATCAATAATTATACCTCTCCATCGCCTGCAGCTGGTGTACATCAAATAACTTACAAGCAACAATTGTACGATAACTAATGCATGGGAACAGATGCGGATCCAGGGGGGAATCTCTACACTCAGACCGATGTCCCACCATGGTGGCGAGACAATCCCCTTGATCTCCTCCCCCACTTCCACTGTCTTTTGTTCTAAAGTGTAAAAATGTTTTTGGGAGAGCTCAACAGCCTTTATTAACTCAGTGAGGTGTTCCGGCAGAAAAGGAATCGGGTACCCGAAATGTACCACATAGTCCTGGAGATGCGTGAAGGTGTTGTTCACAGTGAGGTGAATGGTCGAGGGTTCGGGGATGGGAGTAATTCGCTCTTGTGCCACTTGATCCTCCGCCTTGGGGCATGGGACAGGTTCTGGGGGAGGTGGGACCAGTACAAACTGGACGGTCTGTACTTGGGCAGGAACGGAACCAATGTCCTAGGGGGAGTGTTTGCTAGTGCTGTTGGTGAGGAGTTAAACTAATATGGCAGGGGGATGGGAACCAATACAGGGAGACAGAGGGAAACAAAAAGGAGACAAAAACAAAAGACAGAAAAGAGATGAGTAAAAGTGGAGGGCAGAGAAACCAAAGGCAAGAAACAAAAAGGGCCACTGAATATAAAAGGACTGCAGGAGGGGTAAAAACTAAAAATCATGGTTTAAAAACTAGGATGAAAACACTCTACCTAAATGCACGCAGCATTAGAAATAAAGTAAATGAGTTGACGGCACAAATCATTACAAATGGGTATGATTTGGTGGCCATTACAGAGACATGGTTTAAGGTGGCCAGGACTGGGAATTAAATGTACAGGGGTATCTGACGATTCGGAAAGATAGGCAGGAAGGGAAGGGAGGTGGGGTAGCTCTGTTAATATCAGGGCAGTTGTGAGGGATGATATTGGCTCCAATGAACAAAATGTTGAATCATTGTGGGTGGAGATTAGAGATAGTAAGGGGAAAAAGTCACTGGTCGGCGTAGTTTATAGGCCCCCAAATAATAACTTCATGGTGGGGCGGGCAATAATCAAGGGAATAATGGAGGCATGTGAAAAAGGAACGGCAGTAGTTATGGGGGATTTTAACCTACATATCGATTGGTCAAATCAAATCGCAGGGGGTAGCCTGGAGGAGGAATTCATAGAATGCATACGGGATTGTTTCTTAGAACAGTATGTAACAGAGCCTACAAGGGAGCAAGCCATTTTGGATCTGGTCCTGTGTAACGAGACAGGAAAAATAAACGATCTCCTCATAAAAGATCCTCTCGGAATGAGTGATCACAATATGGTTGAATTTGTAATACAGATTGAGGATGAGGAAGTTGTGTCAGAAATGAGAGTACTATGCTTAAACAAAGGGGACTACAGTGGGATGAGGGCAGAGTTGGCTAAAGTAGACTGAAAACAAGGACTAAACGGTGGCACAATTGAGGAACAGTGGAGGACTTTTAAGGAGCTCTTTCATAATGCGCAACAAAAATATATTCCAGTGAAAAAGAAGGGCGGTAAGAGAAGAGATAACCAGCCGTGGATAACCAAGGAAATAAAGGAAATTATCAAATCAAAGACCAATGCGTATAAGGTGGCCAAGGATAGTGGGAAACTAGAGGATTGGGAAGATTTTAAGCAACAGCAAAGAATGACTAAAAAAGCAATAAAGAAAGGGAAGATAGATTACGAAGGTAAACTTGCGCAAAACATAAAAACAGATAGTAAAAGCTTTTACAGATATATAAAACGGAAAAGAGTGACTAAAGTAAATGTTGGTCCCTTAGAAGATGAAAAGGGGGATTTAATAATGGGAAATGTGGAAATGGCTGAGACCTTAAACAATTATTTTGCTTCCGTCTTCACAGTGGAAGACACAAAAACCATGCCAAAAATTGCTGGTCATAGGAATGTGGGAAGGGAGGACCTTGAGATGATCACTATCACTAGGGAGGTAGTGCTGGACAGACTAATGGGACTGAAGGTCGACAAGTCCCCTGGTCCTGATGAAATGCATCCCAGGGTATTAAAAAAGATGGCGGAAGTTATAGCAGATGCATTTGTTATAATCTACCAAAATTCTCTGGACTCTGGGGAGGTACCAGCGGATTGGAGAGCAGCTAATGTAACGCCTCTGTTTAAAAAAGGGGGCAGGCAAAAGGCAGGTAACTATAGGCCGGTTAGTTTAACATCTGTAGTGGGGAAAATGCTTGAAACTATCATTAAGGAAGAAATAGCGGGACATCTGGATAGGAATAGTGCAATCAAGCAGACGCAGCATGGATTCATGAAAGGGAAATCATGTTTAACTAACTTACTGGAATTTTTTGAGGATATAATGAGCATGGTTACCGATGGGTGTGGTATATTTAGATTTCCAAAAGGCATTTGATAAGGTGCCACACAAAAGGTTACTGCAGAAGATAAAGGTACGCGGAGTCAGAGGAAATGTATTAGCATGGATAAAGAATTGGCTGGCGAACAGAAAGCAGAGAGTCGGGATAAATGGGTCCTTTTCGGGTTGGAAATCAGTGGTTAGTGGTATGCCACAGAGATCAGTGCTGGGACCACAACTGTTTACAATATACATAGATGACCTAGAGGAGGGGGACAGAGTGTAGTGCAACAAAATTTGCAGATGACACTAAGATTAGTGGGAAAGCGGGTTGTGTAGAGGACTCAGAGAGGCTACAAGGAGATTTGGATAGGTTAAGCGAATGGGCTAAGGTTTGGCAGATGGAATACAATGTCGGAAAGTGTGAGGTCATCCACCTTGGGGAAAAAAAACAGTAAAAGGGAATATTATTTGAATGGGGAGAAATTACAACATGCTGTGGTGCAGAGGGACCTGGGGGTCCTTGTGCATGAATCCCAAAAGGTTAGTTTGCAGGTGCAGCAGGTAATCAGGAAGGCAAATGGAATGTTGGCCTTCATTGCGAAAGGGATGGAGTACAAAAGCAGGGAGGTGTTGCTGCAACTGTACAGGATATTGGTAAGACCGCACCTGGAGTACTGCGCGTAGTTTTGGTCACCTTACTTAAGGAAGGATATACTAGCTTTGGAAGGGGTACAGAGACGATTCACGAGGCTGATTCGAGAAATGAGGGGGTTAACTTATGATGATAGATTGAGTAGACTGGGTCTTTACTCCTTGGAGTTCAGAAGGATGAGGGGTGATCTTATAGAAACATTTAAAATCATGAAAGGGATAGACAAGATAGAGGCAGAGAGGTTGTTTCCATTGGTGGGGGAGACTAGAACGAGGGGGCACATCCTCAAAATACGGAGGAGCCAATTTAAAACCGAGTTGAGAAAGAATTTCTTCTCCCAGAGGGTCGTGAATCTGTGGAATTCTCTGCCCAAGGAAGCAGTTGAGGCTGGCTCATTGAATGTTTTCAAGTCAAAGATAGATAGATTTTTAAGCACTAAGGGAATTAAGGGTTACGGGGAGAGGGCGGGTAAGTGGAGCTGAGTCCACGGCCAGATCAGCCATGATCTTATTGAATGGCGGAGCAAGCTCGAGGGGCTAGATGGCCTACTCCTGTTCCTAATTCTTATGTTCTTATGTTCTTGGGTTTGAAACAAAAACTGCTGTCGCTCACCGGACACCACATGTTCTGGCTGTACTGGTAGCGGAGTGCACTTGTGGTGAAACAGTATGTCCCACTCCCCACGTATGCTACCTGTGGAGGTACGTGATCTGGTGCCACCGTTTCCATGGTGCAATTAATAGGTTCCGCACCTGCAGAAGCAAACCCACATTCTGATCGAACAAAAGCATTCAAGTGCTGGGGGCACAGTATTACGTGTGCACCCCGGCTCTGGCATCCGGAGAGGTCAGTGCCCGTCATAACATGCTCCCGCTTTATGACATACGGCGGTTCCGCTTTAAAATGAATATGCACTCCTCCACGAATGACCCCGATATTCTCAACCCTGTATACCGGTGCTGACCGGGATGACCCGCCCATTACCGGCATCCTCACTACAATTCCCATCACTGTATGGTTGGACCACCCACAATCTACCGGGACAGGGTAGACTTCAGAGCTAAACGGGCTCAACGAATTGCTATACGGGTGCAACGCGGCGAAATGCTTGTTGCTTATCCATGAAGGGATGCGACCTTGCCTCAGGTCCTCCAGGTTACTGCGGCCCTTGCCCAGCAACGATGCTCCACACAACATGCACACCTCATTCCGTGCTGCCTGCTCCGAGACATTCCTGTCCTCCCATATCAAACCATTAACAGTTTTAGCGTGCCTCTCCAGCTCCGCAATGACCTCCTTTAAATGAACGGTCATTGTCTGGTCCTCATGAAGCTCTGAACCTACCACTGTGTTCTCTTCCCCTAGAATCTTACGCGGTTGGTTCTTTAACCCAGTGATCTGCATCTGGAGTTGTACATCATCCACGCTATTAACAATACCCGTTCCTGTACTGAACACTGTGGCTACATCGTTCCAGGTCCCTATTCTCTGCCTCCTGGACCCCACACTATTCCCAACATTCAGATCATAAAGCTGTACTTTATCTACATTTCCATAATCCAGTTCATAAAACTCCTGAAACATCACTTTTAACAGAGCTTCATAAAGCTTCTCCGTCTTCTTTGGGCACCACACAGGCAGGTGGATTTCAGTCAGGTTTAGGATCACGGATGCCACGGAGTAGTGCACGTTCTGAAACAAAACTTTGCCAGTGGGATTTAACACCAACCCATTCCCTGGACCCCTGGTGGTGGTGGGACACCTATCTATAGTCGTCTGTACCGTCGGGGCTCTGGGTGGGGGCTTCCTGGTGTATGAGATGAGCTCTGTGGCGTTGATGGTATTTGGGAGATTTGGGATTACACAGGAGTCCACACTCCGATCCCAACCAATCCCATCCCCGGCGACCTACCACTCCTTGCTAAACGCGATCGACATACCAGTTGGGCAGATCTTTTCCGACCCCCACATACACACATAAATCCCTTCATCGGATTCCCACCACTTATCCCAACACACATTCACTCCTCCCTGAGAACCCATGATCGTCCTGTACGTGTTGTTACTTAGTCTTTCCTAGTCAGCTGTCCAGTCCCCTGTGTCTGTGCTCAGTTTCCTGAGCCACCACCACCTTCCCAGTGGAATGTGTCCCCTACAGCTAAGGCAGACCCGTTTACCCTCTGTTACCCTAACCCGGGAGGTGCTGACCCTTATTCTCAGGCATGGGATGGACGCTTCACCATAGGTGAACTTGTCATGGCTGGAATACTGGGTGGAATTCAACCCCAGCCATCCAGGCCATCTTCCCTCATGGAGATAGTCGCTCGCCCCGTCCTTCGAGCCACCTCCAGTGGTCACGGTCGGTTCATCTCCACCAGTGCAGCTGAAAACAACCGATTCATCGGTGTCGCCCCTGCGACTCGTGCTGGCTTCAATCATGACGATCAGGATTACTATGACGGACTTCATCTTGTTCTTAGGTGTTCCCTCAAAACACACAGAAGACAACGTTGTCCTTGGGGTGATGCCTCACCTTTCCAGATGTAGCTACACATGATTTCCTTTGGTAACTGGAATATACAGACAAGCTAAGGCAACAGACAGAAGAGAAAGAAGTTATGTACAGCGCCACCCGTCTCCGGGTGGCCACACTAGGTCTCCTCGACCCTGGGCCTCTTACGACCCCAGTTTCCTTCGTTCACCCGTGTGTGAGGAGGTGTCCATGGAGCCCTTGGCCGTGGGATCCTGGCACTCCTCCTCACTCCTGTCCCCACAGGCAGAAGGGCTGGTCCCTCTGTGGGCTCCTCACAGTCCCAGATTATGGGCTGGAGACCCACACCTGTAGCGCAGCTCACCACTCCCTGCTGTTTCCTCCTCTTGTCAGCTCTTTCCCCAGGGTTGAAAGGTTTGCACTGTTTGAAATGGAACCACTTAGTGCGTTGGGGCATTTTGACCACATAGACCATAGGACTTGCCTTATCCACAATACTGTATGGTCCCATGTATAGCGGTTCAAAAGTCCCTACCCTGGCGAGGTTTCTGACCATTACCTGATCTCCGACCTTCCACTCGTGGTGCCTCTGAGGCTCAAGCAATAAACGATTTCTACGATGTTGCTTCCTCATGTTACTGGCAGCCTACCAATGGATCTATTTGAGATGCTCAAACAGATTCTTAACAAACCTTTCCCAGTTCACCTCTCTCAACTGACCTTCCGAGCGAACCGGTGCCAGTACATGGCTGGGCGTACTCATGACCCTGCCAGTCACGAGCTCATGCGGGGAATAACCTGTGCTTTTAGACGGGCTGGCTCGGATCTCCATCAGAACTAAAGGCAAGACCTCCACCCATTTTCTAGGCGAGTCTCCATTTCCTTCCGTAACCTTTCCTTGATGGTCCTATTCATTCGCTCCACAATCCCTGATGACTGCGGGTTGTGGGCGACGTGCCATTTACCCTCTACACCGAGCATCTTCAGAGTCGCCTGCATGACTGCCCCTGTGAAGTGACTCCCCTGATCGGACTCCACATACTGTGGTAGCCCCCACCTAGAGAATACTTCTCTCACTAGAATCCTTATGGTCCCCACAGCTGCGGCTGTTCGGCAAGGGAAGGCTTCTACCCATTTAGAGAACACACCTACCAGGACTAGGCGGTACTTGTAACCCCCCTAAGCGGTGGGCAATGGCCCGATATAATCGACCTGCATGGACTGCCATGGTCCCTCCAGTCTCCTAGTGTGTCTCATGGATACCTTCCTTTTCTGGGGGGTCAGGGTTGTTTGCAGCACACACCAAGCAATCTGCGCAGAAGTCGCGGACGTCCTCCCTCAGTTGCAGCCACCACCCTGCCTGTTCCACCCGTTGCCAGGTGGTCTCCGGCCTGGGGTGCCCCACTCCTGGACCCTGGTGGGCCAACTGAAGGAATTCTCTCCGGTGCTGCTGCGGGACTACCCACTGTTCCACTCTGAAAACCATCCCTTCCTTTACCGTAATGGCTGTCACTCTGTATGGACTCTCTACCTTATTTCCCTTAGCCAGCGTCTCCAGAACAGTCTTTAGGACGGGGTCCAGTATCTGGACCATCTTTAGGTCTGGGGCCAATGCTACCCCTGCACTCCCTTGTGTCCCACCTCTGTCCCTGATCGCGGCTACCGGACTCGACCCGTAAGGATACCAAAACGTGCCTGTTCAAGCACCTTCCTTGGCCAGTACGTAGGCCTGCTGATTGCCCTCTGCATGGGGTTCTGTCTTGGAATGGGCCTTGCCTTTGTGGATATAGAAATCCCCCTGGGTTCCTATCGATGTTCTGATCTGTTGCAGATGTGAGCCCACAACGAGTCCAAATGGCCAAATATTCTGTACATGAATTGCAAGTGAACATGCTGTCCTAGCAAATCATGTAGGGTGTAGGGAACTCTTCGGGATGGGTAACCACATACACCACTACTAACAGTTCAGCGTGCTGCGCGCTCATGGTGCTTGGATGTTTAATGGCCTTGGCAATGCCTGCCTTTGGGTCAAAAATCCCGCATCCAGTGAGTCGATCCCCTGCCACCACTGTACTGGACCCGTCTACATAGATCTCGCGGCCTGTGGGATGGATCCCAGCACGAAACCCTATGTCTACGTCCCATACTCCTTCAATAGAACATTTGTGAGCCACCCCTGGGTAGATCAAATTTGCGGCGAGCTTGGGCTCTCAGAGGCCTTTCATGCTCAAATTCATCTGCGAGAGCAATAAAGTCCAGCGAGCAACGCGTGCACTGCTCACCGTGCCGTCCTTTATCCTCCCATCCAGAAGTATCCGAATGAGCGTATGATGGGTTAAGAGAGTTATCGGGGACACTCCCGTGAAGATTTGTGATCTCTTCACGGCCCAATGTGTAGTGAGCAGGTGCCTCTCACAATTGGAGTACCTCCTCTCGATATCTGTGAGGATCCTTGATGAGTATACCACAGGCCTCAGCTTGCCATGCTGCTCCTGGAGCAGCACTGCGCTTAAGCTGTCTCCTGTGGCAGCTACCTCCAAAAAGAACTCCTCTCCCCCATCAATTGCTCCTAAAGCCGATGCGGTCTGCAGATCTCGCTTCAGATAACTGAAAGCTGCCCTGCAGTCCTCATCCCACTCCCAGCCCACTCCCTTGTGGAGGAGCCGGAGTAGAGGGGCTGCCGTGGTGACATAGTCCTCTAAGAAATTTCTGCAGTACCCTGTGAGTCCCAGGAAGGATCTTACCCCCATTACCGTGGTCGGGGCAGGTAGCTCCTGTACCGCCTTCCTCCTCGTCTCATCGATGGCCCTCTCCCCAGCACGCACGGTCAGCCCGAGGAATTTTATTTCCTGCTGGCTGATCTGTGCTTTCCTGGGATTATCCTTGAACCCAGCTTCCTTTAACAGACTCAGCAGCTCAGCCAGCAGTGGGCCATGCTCCTCCCCCTTGCCGGAGAACAAAAACAGGTCGTCCACGTGCTGCACAAGCTGCTGTGGTCTGCTGAACCCTTTTAAACAGTTGGCCATACATTATGAAACCCTTGGGGAAGGAAGGTCCATGTGTACTGCTGACCCTTGAAAGTGAATGCGAACTTATACCGGTCCTCCCTTTTGAGAGGGATAGACCAGAATCCGTTCGAAATGTCCAGCACCCTGAATGTTTTCGCGGATGCTGGGATACTCCTGATCAAGCGGGGGCACAGGCTGGGATGTTCTTGTTAAGAACCCGATTGTCCACAGTGGCTCTCCACGAATTGTCCGGTTTCCTAAACGGCCAAATCGGAGAGTTCACATGGGTCGCTATGGGTCTCAGCACACCCTGCTCAACCAGTGATACCAATGCCGTCTCTAAATGCACCTCTGCCTCTCTGGGGAAGTTGTACTGTTTCTGTGGTCGAACCATGGGGTCTCCTTCTACTCTGACCTCCACCCCTGTTACCCTTTCGCAATCATACTTGTCTGTAGCGAATGCCGCGAGGTTGGTGATGAAGGTGAGAAGTGTCTTTGCATATTAGAGTGATTTTCCAAAATTTATGCATGCCTCAGATATCTGAACTCCTTTCTTTTTGTTAGGGCAAACCTGTACATTCTGGATGATTGACAGTTCTTTGTCACAGCCAACTGCCATGCGGTCTCTGGAGTTTTAACAAACCAGCTTTTTCACGTATCTGCACAGGGTGACCCCCATCACAGAGAAAGTACCCTCAGAGAAAAAAAAACATAACATCCACGAAATATTCTCGACTGAGTCCATTCTTTAAACAGAGACTTTGTGATCTCTTCAAGACATACACCGTGACCGCAGGCTTTAAGTAAAACATTCCCGGTAAAAGTGCAAGACCTCACATCTGCCGATAGTCACTTATGACTGTTACAAATCAAATTATGTAATTACATAAATACATGTAAATCGTGAATGGAGGGAGAGGAGGAGGCATCACAGCACTCTGATACGCCGTTTTGGATACTGTTGGGGGAGATGACTCATCAGGGGAAGGCAGCAGCAGCCAAGTTCATGGCACCGTGGGCGGCTCTGCTGCACAGGAGGGCAGGAAAAAGAGTGGGAGAGTTATAGTGATAGGGGATTCTATTGTAAGGGGAACAGATAGGCAATTCTGCTGCCGCAAACGAGACTCCAGGATGGCATGTTGCCTCCCTGGTGCAAGGGTCAAGGATGTCTTGGAGAGGCTGCAGCACATTCTGGAGGGGGAGTGGGAACAGCTAGCTGTCGTGATGCATATAGGCACCAATGATATAGGTAAAAAATGGGATGAGGTCCTACAAGCTGAATTTAGGGAGCTAGGAGTTAAATTAAAAAGTAGGACCTCAAAGGTAGTAATCTCAGGATTGCTACCAGTGCCACGTGCTAGTCAGAGTAGGAAACGCAGGATAGCTTAGATGAATACGCAGCTTGATGAATGGTGCAAGGAGAAGGGATTCAAATTCCTGGGACATTGGAACCAGTTCTGGGGGAGGTGGGACCAGTACAAACCGGATGGTCTGCACCTGGGCAGGACCGGGACCAATGTCCTAGGGGGAGTGTTTGCTAGTGCTGTTGGGGAGGGGTTAAACTGGCAGGGGGATGGGAACCTATTCTGGGAGGCAGAGGGAAGTAAAAAGGGGGCAGAAGCAAAAGGTAGGAAGGAGAAAAGCAAGAGTGGAGGGCAGAGAAATGAAAAGCAAAATTCAAAAAGGGCCACATTACAATATAATTCTAAAAGGACAAAAAAACAAGCCTGAAGTCTCTGAGTCTCAATGCAAGGAGCATTCGTAATAAGGTGGACGAATTAACTGCGCAGATAGCTGTTAACGGGTATGATGTAATTGGAGTTACGGAGACATGGCTCCAGGGTAACCAAGGCTAGGAATTCAACATCCAGGGGTATTCAATATTCAGGAAGGATAGACAGGAAGGAAAGAGAGGTGGGGTAGCGCTAATGGTTAAAGAGGAAGTTAACGCAATAGTAAGGAAGGATATTAGCTTGGATGATGTGGAATCTGTAATGGTAGAGCTGCGAAAAACCAAAGGACAGAAAACGTTAGTGGGAGTTGTGTACAAACCACCAAACAGTAGTAGTGAGGTTGGGGATGGCATCAAACAGGAAATTAGGGACGCGTGCAATAAGGGTACAGCAGTTATCATGGGCGACTTTAATCTACACATTGATTGGGCTAACCAAACTGGTAGCAGTACTGTGGAGGAGGATTTCCTGAAGTGTATAAGGGATGGTTTTCTAGACCAATACGTCGAGGAACCAATTAGAGAGCAGGCCATCCTAGACTGGGTCTTGTGTAACGAGAGAGGATTAATTAGCAATCTGGTCGTGCGTGGCCCCTTGGGGAAGAGTGATCATAATATGGTAGAATTCTTCATTAAGATGGAGAGCGACACAGTTAATTCAGAGACTAGGGTCCTGAACTTAAAGAAAGGAAACTTCGATGGTATGAGACATGATTTGGCTAGGATAGACTGGCTAATGATACTTAAAGGGTTGACGGTGGATAGGCAATGGCAGACATTTAAAGATCACATGGATGAATTACAACTATTGTACATTGCTGTCTGGCGAAAAAAATAAAACAGGAAAGGTGGCTCAACCATGGCTAACAAGGGAAATTAGGGATAGTGTTAAATCCAAGGAAGAGGCATATAATTTGGCTAGAAAAAGCAGCAAACCTGAGGACTGGGAGAAATTTAGAATTCAGCAGAGGAGGACTAAGATTTTAATTAAGAGGGGGAAAATAGAGTATGAGAGTAAGCTTGCAGGGATCATAAAAACTGACTTCAAAAGCTTCTATAGATATGTGAAGAGAAAAAGATTAGTGAAGACTAATGTAGGCCCCTTGCAGTCAGAATCAGGTGAATTCATAATGGGGAACAAGGAAATGGCAGACCAATTGAATAAATACTTTGGTTCTGTCTTCACTAAGGAAGACACGAATAACCTCCCGAAAATACTAGGCGACCGAGAGTCCAGCGAGCAGGAGGAACTGAGGGAAATCCTTATTAGTCAGGAAATGGTGTTCGGGAAACTGATGGGACTGAAGGCCGATAAATCCCCAGGGCCTCGTAGTCTGTATCCAGAGTACTTAAGGAAGTGGCCCTAGAAATAGTAGATGCATTGGTGGTCATTTTCCAAAATTCCATGGATTCTGGATCAGTTCCTATGGATTGGAGGGTAGCTAATGTAACACCACTTTTTAAAAAAGGAGGGAAAGAGAAAACAGGGAATTATAGACCGGTTAGCCTGACATCAGTGGTGGGAAAAATACTGGAATCAATTATTAAAGATGCAGCACATTTGGAAAGCAGGATCGGTCCAAGTCAGCATAGATTTATGAAAGGGAAATAATTCTTGACAAATCTTCCAGAGTTTTTTGAGGATGTAACTAGTAGAGTGGATAAGGGAGAACCAGTGAATGTGGTGTATTTGGACTTTCAAAAGGCTTTTGAAAAGGTCCCACACAAGAGATTGGTGTGCAAAATTAAGGCACATAGTATTGGCGGTAATGTATTGACATGGATAGAGAACTGGTTGGCAGACAGGAAGCAAAGAGTGGGAATAAACGGGTCCTTTTTAGAATGGCAGGCAGTGGGGTGCCGCAAGGTTCAGTGCTGGGACCTCAGCTAGTTACAATATACATTATTGATTTGGACAAAGGAATTGAATGTAATATCTCCAAGTTTGCAGATGACACAAAGCTGGGTAGCGGTGTGAGCTTTGAGGAGGATGCTAAGAGGCTGCATGGTGACTTGGACAGGTTAGGTGAGTGGGCAAATGCATGGCAGATGCAGTATAATATGGATAAATGTGAGGTTATCCACTTTGGTGGAAAAAACAGGAAGGCAGATTATTATCTGAATAGTAAAAGGGGCGGTGCAACGAGACCTGGGTGTCATGGTACATCAGTCACTGAGGGTAGGCATGCAGGTGCAGCAGGCAGTAAAGAAAGCAAATGGCATGCTGGCCTTCAAAACAAGAGGATTTGAGTATAGGAGCAGGGAGGTCTTAGTGCAGTTGAACCACACCTTGAGTATTGTGTGCAGTTTTGGTTTCCTAATCTGAGGAAGGATGTGCTTGCTATTGAGGGAGTGCAGCAAAGGTTCACCAGACTAATTCCTGGGATGGCAGGACTGACATCTGAAGAAAGACTGGATCGGCTAGGCATATACTCACTGGAATTTAGAAGAATGAGAGGGGATCTTATGGAAACATATAAAATTATGATGGGACTGGACAGGTTAGATGCAGGAAGAATGTTCCCGATGTTGGGGAAGTCCAGAACCAGGGATCACAGTCTAAAGATAACGGGTAAGCCATATAGGACCGAGATGAGAAACTTTTTCACCCAAAGAGTGGTGAACTTGTGGAATTCTCTACCACAGAAAGTTGTTGAGTCCAGTTCGTTGGATATATTCAAGAGGGAGTTAGATGTGGCCCTTATGGCTAAGGGGATCAGGGGGTATGAAGAGAAGGCAGGAGTGGGGTACTGAAGTTGCATGATCAGCCATGATCATAATGAATGGCGGTGCAGGCTCGAAGGGCCAAATGGCCTGTTCTTGCATCTATTTTCTATGTTTCTATGTTTCTATTACCAATCACACAACCAATTTTAGTGTCATCTGCAGACTTCTTAATCATACCCCCTATATTCAAATCTAGATCATTGATGTAAAGCACAAAAAGCAAGGGACCCTGTACTGAGCATCCTTCCAGTCACAAAAACATTGATCAACCCTTTGCTTCCTACCTCTAAGCCAATTTTGGCTCCAACTTTGCCCTGGATCCCATGAGCTTTAACCTTTGTGACCAATCTACCATGTGGGACCTTATCAAAAGCTTTGCTGAAGTTCATATACACTACATCGTAAGTACTACCCTCATAGACCTATTGGTTACCTCCTCAAAAAATTCAATCAGGTTAGTCAAACACGAACTTCCCTTAACAAATCCGTGCTGACTGTCCCTAATTAATCTTTGCCTTTCTAAATGTAGATTTATCCTGTCTTTCAGGATTTTTCCCAATAATTTTCCCATCACTGAGGTTAGGCTGACAGGCCTGTAATTACTCGGCCTATCCCTTTCTCCCTTCTCAAACAAGGATACCACATTAGCATTCCTCCAGTTCTCAGGCACCATGCCCAAATCCAACGAGGACTGGAAAATGATGGTTAAGGCCTCTGCTATTTCCTCTTTTGCTTCGCTCAACATCCTGGGATGCATTTCATCTGGGCCTGGGGACTTATCTACTTTCAAAGCTGCTAAACCCCTTTATAACTCTTCTCTCACTATGCTTATTTCATCCAGAATTTCACACTCCTCCTCGATAGCAGTATCTGCATTGCCGCTTTGTGAAAACAGATGCAAAGTTTTCATTAAGAACTCTACCAACATCTTCCGCCTCCACACAAAGATTACCCTCATGGTCTCTACTAGGCCCGACCCTTTCTTTAGTTATCCTCTTGCTCTTAATATATTTATAGAACATCTTTGGGTTTTCCTTAATTTTATTTTCCAAGAATTTTCCATGCTCTCTCTTAGCATTCCTAATATCCTTTTTAATTTTACCTCTGAACTTTCTATATTTCTCCAAAGATTCTACAGAACTTAGCCATCGATATATGTAACATAAGCTTCCCTTTTTTTCTTTATCCTCCCCTGCAAGTCCCTAGACATCCAGGGGGCTCTAGAATTGTTATTCCCACCCTTTTTCTTTAAGGGCACATGTTTGGTCTGAGCCCTCCGGATCTCCCCCTTGAATGCCTCCCACTGTTCCGACACTGATTTACCTACAAGTAGCTGTTTCCAGTCCACTGTGGCCAAATCACTCCTCAGCTTAGCAATGTTAGCTTTTCCCCAATTTGGGACTTTTATTCCTGGTCTATCCTTGTCCTTATCCACAACTACCTTGAATCTGACTGAATTATGGTCACTGGCACCCAAGTGCTCTCCCACTAATACCCCTTCCACCTGCCCAGCTTTATTCCCCAAAACTAAATCCAAAACCGCGCCCTCTCATGTTGGACTTGTTACATACTGGCTAAAAAAAGTTCTCTTGAATGCATTTTAAGAATTCCGCACCCTCTATACCCTTCACACTATATTTGTTCCAATCAATATTAGGATAGTTAAAATCCCCTACTATTACTGCCCAATGGTTTTTGGACGTCACAGAAATTTGCCGACATATTTGCTCTTCTATCTCCCTCCCACTGTTTGGGGGTCTATAATAAACGTCCAGCAGTGTGATTGCCCCTTTTTAATTTTTCAATTTGACCCATATGGTCTCATTTGATAATTCTTCTAACATATCATCTCTCCTCACCGCTGTAATAGTTGCTTTAATCAATACTGCGGACCCCCCCTCCCCTTTTTACTCCCCTCTCTGTCTTGACTAAAAATCCTGTAACCAATAATATTGAACTTCCAAACCTGCCCCTC
This sequence comes from Pristiophorus japonicus, assembly GCF_044704955.1. Lineage (NCBI taxonomy): Eukaryota > Metazoa > Chordata > Chondrichthyes > Pristiophoridae > Pristiophorus > Pristiophorus japonicus. The sequence continues at coordinate 188,872,942 of NC_091986.1, read as the reverse complement.
TTTCAGCCATGGGTCTCTGTAATGGCTATAATGTCATACTCCCAAGTGTCTACCTGTGCTATTAACTCATCCGCCTTATTCACTATGCTCCTTGCATTAAAGTATGTACCATTTAGTACTGGAAGACCTCCTTGATTACTACTTACTAATCCTTGTTTCCTCTGTCTTACAGATTCACTTTCTAAATTCTTGCTATCCAATTTCAGCTTTACTTCCTTCCCTATTGAATTTGTTCTCAGGTTCCCATCCCCCTGCCAAGCTAGTTTAAATCACCTCAGACAGATATCCTGAGGCACTTAGACAAGGATGGAAATTTGTGAAGCACTGAAGGTCATTTTGAGGGAGTCTATCAGCACTGGGAAAGTTCCAGCAGACTGAAAACAGACACATACTCATACCTGGCAAATACAACCCAGTTAGCCTGATTTCAATAACTGAAAATAATTTAATAGAATCAATATACAGAAGCAAAATTGAAGAGTGCCTGTGGGACATGCACTACTATCTCACTACCACCTTCTTGAGTGGAGCCTACCTCCTCAGCCCATTCTCCAGCCAGTGCTGGATCTTCCAGCTGATATCCCTAGACCTGCAAGAAAGCAGACTATAGAGTATCTCCAAAGTGTGTGGACTCACTGTTACAGCCTTCGTAACAGCCTCACTGTAACTGAGTGCCTCAATGTCATCAGTCACAGTGTAAGACTGGAGGCTGGTAGGTCAAGTCAAATGAAACGCACTGCCTTCCAGCAAGATGCAAATAGGCTCTACTGGTGATCCAGGCTAGGGCAGTGGCCTCAACATCTGACAATGAGGATTCCCCCCCCCCCCCCAACATTTTTAACATTGGCATCTTGCCAAAGGGGGCTGCGAATGGGTTCTCAGGCAGGGGGGGGCTGGGCAACTCCCCTTCCCCCCCCCCCCCTTCCCTCCTCTCAGATATCTGGCAGGCATTGGATGTTCTGGCAGCATGAGGTAGTGAGGCACAGATGTGACTGTAAATAAGGAGCACACCCATTGATCTCACAAACTCTGGCAGGGTCAGCCCTGGAACACACTGGGGTAGGAATGATCCTGGTGTAACTACTTGGATTGCACCCTGTGGATTTTTGTCCATGCGATCTTTAACATCCACCTGAACTATTATCTACCAGAATATTATCTGAATGGTGGCAGATTAGGAAAAGGTGCACCGAGACCTGGGTGTCATGCTTCATCAGTCATTGAAAGTTGGCATGCAGGTACAGCAGGCGGTAAAGAAGGCAAATGGTATGTTGGCCTTCATAGCTAGGGGATTTGAGTATAGGAGCAGGGAGGTCTTACTGCAGTTGTACAGGGCCTTGGTGAGGCCTCACCTGGAATTTTGGGGCCAAGTTTCAGCCTGAGTTGCTCCTGTTTTTTTGGAGCAACTGGTTTAGAATGGAGTATCTTAGAAATTTGAATTCTCGGCATTTAGTTTGCTCCAGTTCTAGTCAGTTAGAACAGTTTCACTTTGGAATTTTTTTTTCAAAAGGGGGCGTGTCCGGCCACTTACACCTGTTTTCAAAGTTTAGGCAGTGAAAACTTACTCCAAACTAACTTAGAATGGAGTAAGTGAAGATTTTTGTACGTTCGAAAAAACCTTGTCTACACTTTAGAAAATCAGGCGTAGGTTACAAATCAGGCGAAGGGAATGGGGGAGGGGGGGTTTAAAGGGAAGTTTACAAACATTAAACACTTCAGTTTTACAAATAAAGAGCCATCATCAATAATAAATGATAAATACATCAATAAATCAATCAATAAATCAATCAAAAAAAATTAATAAAAAATAAATTTAAAAAAAAATCAATAAATAAAACATTTTCTACTTATCGACTGCAGCACCGGGAGTCCTCCAACAGCGTGCTGGGACGGCCCCCCCAGTGTGTCTCTGTCAGTGTCTCTATCCCTCCGTCTGTCTGTGTGTGTGTCTCTCACTCTCTGTCTGTCAGTGTCTGTGTTTCTGAAAGCGAGGGGAGGGGGAGAAGGGGGGTTGGAGGGGGAGGGGGAGAGTGGGGGGGGAGAGGGGGAGAAGGGAGAGAGGGTGGAGGGAGGGAAGGAGAGAGGATGGAGGGAGGGAAGGAGCGAGGATGGAGGGAGGGAAGGAGAGAGGATGGAGGGAGGGAAGGAGAGAGGAGGGAGGAAGGGAAGGAGAGAGGAGGGAGGAAGGGAAGGAGAGAGGAAGGAGGGAGGGAAGGAGAGACGAGGGAGGGAAGGAGAGAGGAGGGAGGGAGAGAGGGGGGAGGGAAGGAGAGAGGAGGGGGGGAAGGAGAGAGGAAGGAGGGAAGGAGAGAGGAGGGAGGGAGGGAAGGAGAGAGGAGGGAGTGAAGGAGAGAGGGAGGGGAAGGGAGGGAGGGAGTGAAGGAGAGAGGGGGGGGGAAGGGAGAGAAGGAGGCTGAACGGCCGGTCCCAAGACTTCGGGCTGGATTTACAGGTAGGTGGCGTCAGATCTCGGGGGGGGGGGTCGCGGAGGTCCGGGCGGGGGGGGGGGGGGGGTGGGGGAGGAGAGTCGCGGAGGTCTTGTGGGGGTGGGGGAAGAGTTGCGGAGGTCCGGGGGGGGGGGAAGAGTCGCGGAGGTCCGCGGGGTGGGGGGGGGAGCGGAGGTCGGGTCGCCGGGCGGGGCGGGGGTCGGGTCGCCACGGGGGGAAGCAGAGGTCGAGTCGCAGAGGTCCGGGGGGGGGAGAGCGGGGGTCTGGTCGGGTGGGAGGAGCCTTATCCACGCAGCCCCAGTGAGGCCATTCGGCCAGGGCTAGGGGCTGCGTGCTTCAGGCCCCTCCCACAGTTTTGGGCGCCTGGAGCTACTGCACATGCGTGCCCACTGTAGCGCGCATGTGCAGAGGTCCCGACACTGTTTTCAGCGTAGGGACCTGGCTCCGCCCCCTACAGCTCGTGCTGCGCTGCGCCCAGCTCCAGAGGGCCTGCAGGGAGCCGGAGAATAGGTACGGTTTTTTTAGGCGCACTTTCTGGCACGAAAAACGGGCGTCCAGGTCCGGGCTGTGCCGTTTTAGGCGCGGCCCGTAACTTGGGCCTATTGTGTTAAGTTTTGGTCTCCTAATCTGAGGAAGGATGTTCTTGCTATTGAGGGAGTTGATGAAATGGTAGCTATTCGAACAGTGGCTCTCCAAAATCGTATGGCCTTAGATTATCTCCTAGCCACGGAGGGAGGAACATGCGCATTAATAGGTGAAGAATGCTGTACGTATATCCCAGATAAATCAGAAGATATCAGCAGTCTAGCTGAAAACATCAGGATGGTTGGAAGCCCTGGGGAAATCTGTGGTACAGGGTTTGATCATATTCCTGCTGATAGTCTTCGCCCTGTATCTATTATTTGTCATCGTTAAGTGTTGCTGTGCCAGGGTGGGAGAAACTATGTTACCTACCGAGACCACGGCTAGAGTTATGGTAGCAACAACTGCTGAAGGCTCTTGTGTGGAAATGGAAATGGAGAGACTGTACAAGATCAGAATGGATTAAGTTGTCCTTGTGAAGGACAAAATGGGGGAATGTGGAAATGTATTTTTATCTAAGCTGATACCATACGGTATTTGTGTGCTTTTTGATCAAAATGGAGTCCTGGCCCTTCCAGAACTTTCTGCATTTTAGCAGTCAGCTTGCATAAACAGCTAAACCTGGTTTGAGATGGCTGATGGCCATCAGACAGCTAGGAGACAAGTCATGCTGAGACAAGTACCCCCCCATGGTGCTTTCCTATTGTCTACACTACAGGAGTTCCATGTCACCCCACCCTTATCTTCTAGCCATTATCTCTTTTCGAGATCACATCCATTTGATGCAAACAGATAAACTGACCAGGAAATTGGAACAATCCTGACACAATACAAGACAGGTGATAGCCCATTACCTATGACTCATGGAGTAATGGCCGGCTGGTCAACTGATAACCCTGACAAAAGGAAATATCTGGATACCATGTCAGGACCAGGATATAGTAATTAACTCTTTATCTGTATTCACTGACTGTGAGACAGAGCAATACACAGGGAGAGGCCATAACTTGGGTTTTACTGTATAAATATCTTGTTAAACTGAACCATTGCGGAGGTGTTCACTTAGCCCTTGACTGAGTGTAACCTACCCCTTGCGAGCAAGTAAATTAAAGAAACTTCTACCGGAGCTGTAAGTGTCGGAGTCATTCTTTTCGGAGGTCGAGATTTCGACAGAATGCAGTGAAGGTTCACCAGACTGATTCCCGGGATGGCAGGACTGACATATGAGAAGAGACTGGATCGACTGGGCCTTTATTCACTGGAGTTTAGAAGGATGAGAGGGGATATCATAGAAACATATAAAATTCTGACGGGACTGGACAGGTTAGATGCAGGAAGAATGTTCCCGATGTTGGGGAAATCCAGAACCAGGGGACATAATCTAAGAATAAGAGGTAAGCCATTTAGGACTGAGATGAGGAGAAACTTCTTCACTCAGAGAGTTGTTAACCTGTGGAATTCCCTACCGCAGAGAGTTGTTGATGCCAGTTCATTGGATATATTCAAGAGAGAGTTGGATATGGCCCTTACGGCTAAAGGGATCAAGGGGTATGGAGAGAAAGCGGGAAAAGGATACTGAGGTGAATGATCAGCCATGACCTTATTGAATGGTGGTGCAGGCTCGAAGGGCCAAATGGTCTACTGCTCCTATTTTTGATATTTCTATGTTTCTATGTTTTTATTGCAACAAGACTTTGGTATAATGCCTCATCCAAATGATGGCACATCGAACAATACAGCACTCCATTAATCACTGGATTGTCAGCTCAGATTATATGCTAAAGTTCTGGTGTAGGACTCAAATGTACAGTCTTCTGAGGTGAGGGGCAAAAGGCCAGAATACTACTATATGAGCGAGCAGGCTAATTCATGAAGTGTGCAAAGTACAGTTCGCAACCTGCAGTATAATTGCCTGTGTGAACAGAGCAAGCAACAGTATATCTCCTTAACCAATCAGATTGAAGAATCGTTAATGAGTCACGCAGAGTCCGAACCAGGAAGTGTCAGTTAATTCAATACCAAATCATGGCGATAACTTTAGAAATCTGAGAAAAGGTGATAAACTTTTTTTGATTCCGGGAACTTCAGCTTTAGCACTCCAAGAGGGAAGTGGAGCACTAAATCAAGTGCTATCCACTTCTCTTGGGGCATTAAAATATGTGGTAGCGGCAGAACGCAGAACAATGTGCAGTGCAGTGCTGCCGGCATCAGACACTCCTTCCCTTGCTTAAAGGTAAGAGCCAATGATGTTTCGCAACATTCTTATTATTATTTCTGTGGGACCCGGGGACCTACACGACTTCCATTACAGCCCCAATCACTCTCAGAAAGTGGAGGACTTAGGCGTCGCGCAGCAATGAGGCTTCCAAAATATTAGCAGGCACTAGACTGGTGCAAAGAATAAAGTTTGGCCTACCTGACCACCGCTGCCTTTAACTAACTTTCCCTGAGCAGCCAGCCGAGGTGACAATGCCTCCTGTTGCTGCCGTTATTGATGCCCGGTGATGCAGCAGGGGGCAGGAGTGAATTTCACATCTGGGGCGCAAAAGGGACGCTGTGCACCTGATGACGTCACGATCTATGGGGCACTAGCGACCAAGGTGGTAAGTGTTAGCGCCAGTGCAAAATTGCCAGGGAAGTTCATAGGTGTCGCTGAATTCGCCGCACCTGGTCGGTAACCCCTTAGCACCCCATTAGCGCCTCCTCCCGGCACTAACAGGAGGCGCAAAGCAGCCAAATTTCTACCCCTATGTATCTCCTTAACCAATCAGTGTGTTTCAATGCCGAGTCTCTCAGTAAGATGTTGGCATAGCAAAACTTCTGGAGGAGCAGGGCAACTTGGGCAGCAACTTCCTGATTTCTGCATTTAACTGCGTATGTGCGATGCCGGAAGTTGCTGTCCGATTTACTCCTTAATAACGGTGAGCTGTCTCCGTAATTCTCCACATAGTGATTTCCTAATCTGAGTTGGGGTACGGGATGGAAAATTGGAAGGTAAGTCAACCCATTCTATTCACAAGATAATTACAGATGAGGAAAGCCATTTGGCCGATCAAAATTCATCCATGCATTGGGATCCTAGAGTTTCCCCAATTGCAGCGTCCAGTTATTTCATAAAAATCTTATGAGTCGTGTGGAGCATAAACACTGGCATGGATCTGTTGGGCCAAATGGCCTGTTGCTGGACTATAAATACTATGCAATTTCAGGGTTTTTATCTCTCTTGCAGTCTTCTCTATGTGTTGAGCTTTCTTTGTGGAAAGAATTGGGATATTTTTCTGGATTTAAAAGATGCTATATAAATGCAAGCTCTTGTTAGATTTTCTGACACCAGTCCTAAATTTAACTTCTATCTGCTTGAATCATATTTTTAATTTAAACTATTGGCCCTAAAATTCCGAGGTCCTGGGTCTGTACAAAGTTCCTATGGATCTGGGAAGGCATCGGAAAAGCCAGGTTTCAGTGCGCAATGCGCAGGCGCTGAAAACCGGCTTTTCCGATCTGTCAAGTTTCTGGCTTGACAGATCTCGCGCATATCGGGAGTGAGGACACTTGCAGGGCAATATTTCCGATATTTACGAATACTTGCCCAGCAAATGTCCTTTAAAATCTTGCGCTTGAAAAAGCAGGCGTATAGCCTACTTTTACAGGCGCAAGTGTTTAAAAATACATAAAAACATTAAAATTAAATTAAATAAACACATGAAAAAATACTTTGTTAAAAACCCTCCCCACTAAGGTAAGTTTATTTTAAAAAATCTTTGATAAAAGTCGAGAAAATATTTTTTATTAAACTTTAATTTAAATGATTCTTAAATATGTAGTGTATTTTTCTATTTTTTATTAGTGTTTTGTGTGTTTGGGGGGGGTTTCTCATTCATAATAATGGGAATTCCAACTTATGGAGTTCCCATTATTATGAATGAGAACATACTGTACCTTGATTGGCTGCCCAGAGCCATGTGACTGCAGCTCCAGCCCTGCGCACGTCCTGACATGCACGCGCTCCGATGCGTAGGAGTGAAGGCTTCAGGCTCGGAAGTTCGAGCGGGCGCAGCAGCAACAGGTAAGTGCGCATTTTTTAACCTTTTTTCTTCAGTTTGCCCACGGGAAGACCTCCATCGGAATTTCAGGCCCAATATTTCCAATTTACCTTTTCCATTCCCATAACTACTAGCAGCAACCACTAAGGTCAAGTTTGAGAGATGTCTTCCTGTTCATTGCTTCCACCAGCACCCAAAAAGTGCTTGTTCATGTGAGTGTTCTGCTCTTGTGCACTGCTAGTTTCAAAGATGGCATAGGCAGAAGTCTGGTGAGAGATTTCCTGTCAGTAGCCTTGGTTGAGAAATCATTTGGGGAAGAAAGATAACATTCAAAATATCAAGAAAACTAAGATATTTTAATATACTGAGCACAATATAACAGCCCTTCAGACAGTATTGATTAAGACAAAACCATTAAATGAATGTCCAGCAGTAATTTAGGAGAACTATATTATCCCAGACCATCATCAGAATAATTTTGCAATCTGCGTATTTTCCACCTCGCACTGTTCCCACATGAATGTTTCAGTGTCAGTCAGAAAATGCTTAAGGCTCCCATAATAAATTCATCTATGTGCTTTTTTAGCACAGGTGTTAACCCATTTATTTAAAACAGGTTAAAAAGAAGCATAGAGGAATTTAGTACGAGTGCTTTAAGCGTTGCTATAGAAACAGCATCAGTTAGAAAATACACCCCCATGTTGTTGATGGGGTCAGCTAGTTTGAAACAGGACTCCTGTGCTGCCTCTTCACTTTCTGTGCCTGTATTTTCAGAGACCTGGGTCTCTCCTGCTGCCTGCCACTCTCCAGCATAAGCATGAACAAATTGTTCAATATTATTTTTCTTTAACCCTTTAATGGTGTGCACAAATGAATGGTTGAATCCTTAAAACCAAAGGGCTGGATTTTCGGCTCTTAGGATTTCGGGGCGTTAATGGTGGGGGGGGTGGTCCAGATACTGCCTGGAAAAAGTTTGCAAAATTGGGCAGCTGGGCCCTGAGTGTGGGGCAGAGCAGGAGGGGAGGCGTTGCACACCTCTCTTAGGGCGCTAGGCCGGCTGGGCATTCGAAAATCCCGAGCTGAACAGCCGGCCTGAGAGTGCTCGATGAGAGGTCTGGGGAGAAGAAAAAAAACCCTGAAAAAAACCCACCAAAAACATTGGCAATACATAACTCACGCCACCACAACATAAATCGCAAAAAAAAAAGAAAAAAATTCACACTTACCTGAGGTCGGCTCACTGCACACACTTACCTCACTGCAACCGCTATAGCTTGGAACGCTGGGCGCTATGGGTCGGGGCGTTGCACACCAGCTCGCCTCTTCCAGGCGGTAATGCTCCGCATCCCGCCGAAACCGGCTCCGAAAACCCCGGCAGGGAGCTGGAAGCTGATCACCTGCCCAGAAGAGCTCACCGCCATTGCCACCCCTCCCGGGCAAAAACAGAGGCGAACAGCAGCAGGAAATCTAGCCCAAGGTTTTTAGTTCCTTATTTTCATTTAGGAACTAAAAACGTGACTCACTGTAACCAGGAGATCCTCTGATAAGGTGTGGGGTGGGCGAGGGGGGGCGTCAATAGCCTTTTTGATGTACTAGTAAGGCTCTGTGTCTTGCTTCAAAAACAGTAAATCTGTTGAGCATTTCAGTTCCATAATAAAACAGATAAAATCATAGACAACTTCAATCTTTAAGTTAACTACCACATATTGGAGGTTAAGGCTTGACAAAGCCACTTCACATTTCCCATTTCCCTTTGGACGGTTGCATGTTGATTCTTTTCAGGAAAGGGGGGGAATTAATTGGCCATAAAAAGACTATTGCAAGAGTTGATCAACGTTAAAAAAAGGATGTTGCCGCAAAGAAAGGAATCGAATGAAAAGAGATAACTCACCTGTGATTGAAAATGCGTTTTATACATATCTTCTGTCGATCTCCTTCTCTGAGGATCACATATGATAAATATAGTTGTATTCATTCATCTCACTATAGGAGCGCTCAGTGTTGATCTCCAGATATTTAATGGTATCACGCTTTCACTTCTTCTCCTCTTAGGAGTCGAGAATGACTTGCTTCCACACTAACATGAGTTCTAAGGTGGCTGATGAGTCCGATGCAGGATCTACAGACTCTGTCACAGGGTGAAGGGACGGGTGGGTGGGGTGCTTGGTTTGTTGTACGTTCCTTCCGCTGTTTGTACTTGACTTCCGTGTGCTCCCGACGAAGAGACTCAAAGTGTTCGGCGCCTTCCTGAATGCTTCTTCTCCACTTTGAGCGGACATGGGCCTGAGATTCACAAGAGTCGGTGGGGATATTAAATTTTTTCATGGAAGCTTTGAGAGTGTCCTTGAAGCGTTTTCTCTGCCTTCCTGGGGCTCGCCTGCCGTGACAGAGCTCGGAGTACAGTGCCTGATTCGGGAGCCTAGTATCAGGCATGCGGATTACAAGGCCCGCCCCTCAGAGCTGATTGAGCGTGGTCAGTGCTCGATGTTGGGGATGTTGGCCTGAGAGAGAACACTGACGTTGGTGTGCCTATCTTGCCAATGGATTTGCAGAATTTTGTGGAGGCAGCTTTGGTGGTACTTCTCCAGTGCTTTGAGGTGCCTACTTACAGGAAAAAGCATCGGCACACTGACAGATAATGGGAAAACGGATTCAGCCCCTACACTTTGAATGGAACTATTGAAAGGTATTCCCAGCGCTGGAGTGGAACTAAACTACAGAACCAGTGGAAAGCTGTTTAACCTACGCCGCCTCCAGGCCAGGTCCAAGATCACCCCAACCTCTGTCGTTGAGCTGCAGTATGTGGACGACGTCTGCGTCTGCACACATTCAGAGGCTGAACTCCAGGTTATAGTCAACGTATTCACTGAGGCATATGAAAGCATGGGCCTTATGCTTAACATCCGTAAGACAAAGATCCTCCAGCAGCCTCACAGCACTGCCCTCCAATCATCAAGATCCATGGTGCGGCCCTCGACAACGTGGACCATTTCCCATATCTCAGGACCCTCTTATCAGCAAAGGCAGACATTGATGCAGAGATTCAACATCGCCTCCAGTGCGCCAGTGCAGCCTTTGGCCATCTGAGGAAAAGAGTGTTTAAAGACCAGGCCCTCAAATCTACCACCAAGCTCATGGTCTACAGGGCTGTAGTAATACCCACCCTCCTGTATGGACGCGAGGCATGGACGATGTATAGAAGGCACCTCAAGTCGCTGGAGATATATCACCAACGATGTCTCCACAAGGTCCTGCAAATCCCCTGGGAGGACAGGCGCACCAACAATCAGTGTCCTCGTCCAGGCTAACATCCCCAGTATTGAAGCATTGACCACACTCGATCAGCTTCGCTGGGCAGGCCACATTGTTTGCATGCCAGATACGAGACTCCCTAAGCAAATGCTTTATGAGGAGCTCTGTCATGGTAAACGAGCCAAAGGAGGACAGCGGAAACGTTATAAGGACACCCTCAAAGCCTCCCTGGTAAAGTGCGACATCACCACTGACACCTGGGAGACCCTGGCCGCAGACCGCCCGAGGTGGAGAAAGTCCATCCGGGAGGACGTTGAACTCTTCGAGTCTCAACGCAAAGAGCATGAAGAGGCCAAGCGCAGGCAGCGGAAGGAGCGCGCGGCAAACCATCCCCACCGACCCCTTCCCTCGACGAATGTCTGTCCCACCTGTAACAGGGTCTGTGACTCTCGTATCGGACTGTTCAGCCATCAAAGAACTCACTTTGGGAGTGGAAGCAAGTCCTCCTCGATTCCGAGGGACTGCCTATGATGATGATGAAAGCTGTATTCTATGTCTAAGGCTCAGGAGTAGTATTTATTCTACATCAATCAGTTAGGCCTATTTTGAGAAATAAATTAGTCTGCTTCACATAACTGAGCGGCAGAGTAAATCAAAGAAAGTTTATAAATGCTGCAGGTTCAAAGTCTTAACTACCCGAAGCAAGCCACTTGACCCATGAGATCAATCGTTGAGAAGTTTGCTGTTCTCTCCATTTAGTTATTGCTGTTGGAGCCATGTCTTCACCTTCCTGCATGCTGGTTCTGCCTTAAGAGCAGTCCAGCTTCCAATGCTGCAGCTGCCCACCCTCAGAAGTACATCCTTTGCTCCCCCCTTATATTTTTCGGGCCTCCCACACCATACCAATAACTGATGGATCCCCAACCTTTGCGTTGCCCAGCATTTTGTCGGTACGGTAGTGGTTATATTACTGGACTAATAATCCAGAGGTCTTGACTAATGATCCGGAGACATCAATTCAAATCCCACTATGAAAGCTGGGAGAATTTAAATTCAGTTAATTAAATAAATCTGGAAGAAGAAAAAAGGTAGTATCAGTAATGGTGACCATGAAACTACCGGTTTGTCGTAAAAACACATCTAGTTTACTAATGGCCTTTAGAGAAGGAAATCTGCCATCCTTACCTGGTCTGGCCTATATGTGACTCCAGACCCACAGCAATGTGGTTGACTCTTAACTGCCCTCTAAAATGACGGTTCGCCAACATCTTCTCAAGGGCAAGAAATGCAGGCCTTGCCAGTGATGTCCACATCACATAAATGAATATAAAAATGTTTTCCAATGGACCTGAAATTGGTGTAGTTATGATTTAGAGGATCGGAGTTTGGGCGTAAGTCAGATATGCCAGAGTTATACCATTCTAAAATACACACTAAATTCTGGTAAAATTAGCTGTTGGCAGAAGATATGCATGCCTCTAAATTGGTGCATGTTTGCAAATGACAGGATAATAAGCGGGGGCAACCTGCTGTCTTCGAAATTTTGCCATTTACTCTGGAATTGCACCTGACATAATCTAATAGAAAAGAGGATTATGTTACCTGCGTGACATCAAACCAGGAAGTGATTGGGGATAATCTTGATTGGCCGATATTGTAAAATGGCCAATATTAGATCTGTCATCCGTTATACATCTCTCCCGATTGTCACTTCTATTAACTTCACTAGTCGCCTCCCCCACCACTCTCAACAATTCCCTCCCCTCCATCACATCCTGCAGCATTCAATCACAAAGGTATACTGCAACACCTCTCTCTCGTTCAAAACACACTCCCCTCTTCTTTGCCTCTCTTGACACCACCGACCAACAGTCTCTTTCACATTTCACAATCTGATTTTACCCTCCCTAACCCAGGGCTGTTGAGAGCTATTGTTGAGTCTGATTATCTCCATAACTCAGCTAACTCAGCACAGACCAGGAATTAACCACAGGACCTTGCTGGTGTGTATGAGTCAGGTACTCACTTATGAGAGTTTTAGTTAAAACTGAAGTTCTGATTGATGAGACTGAACACCTTTTACAAAGAAAATTGTACTTTTGCTCCCTTAATCAAGAAACGAGCCAATGTTGGAGCTAATTTTCGAATTTTAAGAAATGGGAAACCTTTTACAAGCTTTGAGATCCTTGCAGTAGATATATTTCAGATTTATTTGTATATTATAGGTGGTGTAACAATTATAACAAGAAAGGGTATCTCATAAATCTGATCCTGAATTTTACTCAAAACATAGGAAAACTTGGAAGAAATTATACTGGTCAAGTCACTGAATTCCTGTACCTTAATATATGCTCCAGCAAGTGCTGGTTAACTCTACGTTTAAACTTGTGCATGCAAGAGACAAAAGTGGTAAATTCAGCAAATTTACACTCCTGATACAATGCTCCACTTGACTGGAGTTTGGATTGGAGATTTGAAAGAAAGTAAGAAATACTTTCTATATCGCCTTTCACGACCTCAGATTGCCCCAAATTGCTTTACAGTACTCTTAAAGTAAGAGCAGAAAATGCTGGAAATATTCAGCAGGTCAAGCAGCATCTGAACTGATGAAAGGGCATCAACCTGAAACGTTGGCTGGAATTTTTTTTACCTGGGCAGATCGTGCGCGAACAGTCAGCGAGGCGGATCGGGATCCCGTTCATAATTTCATGTCGCTCTTCAGAATGATTTCCCCTCAATGGCGCCGATTAAGGCAGCCCTGCGCGTGACCTGACGTCATCAATGACTCATTTCCAACTGGGATATTTAAAGGAACCTTGGCCACATTGCATTTGAAGGTTCATCTAGGAGTGTGCAGGCACTGGATTAGAACATTTAGGTCTTGCTAAGCCTCGAGGGCTGCACTATGGTTCTCCGATGACTCCATATGCTTGGGTGCAAGAGACCTCCCCAGGAGACCAAACGAGCCTGTCTGGAGATAGTAAAGAAGGTGAACAGCGGGGATGTTGTGAGGAGGATCTGGGTGCATTCAATGATCTCATTAGATCAGGAAAGGTTAGTGCAATGCCACACTCACCTTCATCCTGAAGTGCCTGTCATCCCATCCCCATCACTCTGCCTTCCCTGCACATCATTACTCACACCAACATACCTTGTGCATCCACCCAACCCCTCTCTCTATGTACATACTCATATTCCCATCTGACTAACCACCCCTCACACTCACCCTGATCCTAATGCAATCATAACCAAGTAACACCACACGAGGGGGCCATTTGACATTGGCACCCCATTGTCACCCTCTATGATGTAACCCATCCATTCCTTCCACTCATTCCATCACTCTCATTCAAACTTCTCTTCTTTCCCTCTTTACAGGAGAAGAGAGCCCACAATAAGAGGGAGAGAGAGAACCAGAGGTGGCCCTCCATCATTGGCTCCTTTAACTGCAGCAGAGGAGGTCACCCTGGAGGTCTCAGAGCAACTGATGGTGGGAGATGGAGAGAGGGGACCATTTCAGCAACTGGGTTACAGAATTACATCTCATACAGCCACATGGCATACAGCAGTTACTCATATGGGGACTGATGTCAGCAACCAGTGAATGTTCATCCTGTGCATAATGGTACCGTTACCGTACCATAATGGTGTCTTGATATGACATTTTCAAATGATCTCTTTACTCTCCCACAGGTCCATCAGCGCACCCCACTGTCCAGGAGGAATAGGAAGACGACTCCTCAGAGGAGCCTCCAGCCTCTGAAGATACACCGTCACCAAACATAAGCGCACCCAGCACCAGCGCAGATTCACACACCTCGGTGGGTGCCATGCAAGATAGAATAATGTTGTCACCTGGTGTGTCACAACTCACAAGTGAGCAAGAGGAGATGGTGGAGACAGGGACAGCGGTGGAGATTCCTTGCTGAAGGGCGTAGGATGCTCTCAGCTCTGCTCAGCTACATGCAGATGCTGAGCCTCGGGGGCCATCCAGAAATAGGGCGATCCTGAAGGTAGAGGAAGAAGTGCAGGAGGCTTTCACAGGTTTTGCGACTGTGATGTCTACAAATGTTCAGAGAAAGGAGGAGTCCATCTCCAACATGAGCAGCACTGTGTCGCAGGCAATGGTGACTGTAGGCTCTTCTATGTAAAGGAAGGCCGCTTGCATGGAGCAGCTATTGCACCACTCACATGAGCACATGCTATCTATGGACAACAGATGGCAGAGGTTCATAGACCTCCTCTCTAGGAGGGATGTCAGCGTAGAATTGGGTCCTCATGGCCCCACTGCTGTGCAACAAGGTGCTCTCCAGCTCCTTGCTAGCAGGGAGGTGTGGGTGGCCCATGAGAGGGATGATGGAAGTGGGGGCTCCTCTCAAACCGCTCCCACTTCTCCCCCATTGCATACCCCTCAGTCAGAGCCCCACATGCTTCCTGAGATCACGATGGCTGAGTCTGCTCCTGCACTGTCGCAGGAGGAACAGACTTTGGCGGGGCCCTCACAGGATCCAAAACCCAGAGGACATCCGCCAAAAGTGTCCACGCAGTCACAGCAGGGCAGTGAGCAGGCTGCCTCTACCTCTGCTAAAGCCACAGCAGTTGCACCTCGTAGAAGCCCTCGTAAGAGAAAAATGACACAAAAGTAGATGCACAAGGGTAAGCACTTGGGTGTTTTAATAACTATTCGCGTTAAGTTTCTGTTACTCTTACGTCACAGATGAAGTTATTTATTGGCCACTCATGACAAATCTTTTCTGCAATTTTGGAAGTGGCTTAGTGAGTTGGCGTGATTGGTGAGACATAACGTTACCGCCAGCAATAATGGTCAATGTGAAAGGAATGGCTTGGTCATTGTAGGGTGCTTTATGGTGTTGCTGTGGGATGGTGGGAATCTGGCACATCATACGGCAGTCATATGGGTGTATTGCTTGAAGTTAAGTAAATTTGGCCATGCTGAGGCCATCCCTGGCATCCCAGGCAGCAATGTGCTCGGGTGCTGGTGGGATGTGGACTGCAGGTTCCTCGTGCTTCTCCTCCTCATCTTCCAAGTGATGCTCCTCCTCGTCCTCCTCCTCTGAAGAGGCTGTGCGCTCTGCACTTTGTTCCTCATGCAGCTCTAATCCTTGCTACTGTGCTATGTCGTGCAGCGTGCAGCAAATGATGCTGATTCTGGAGACCCTGGCTGGTGCGTATGAAGGGCTCCTCCAGAAATATCAAGGCAATGTCTGTTGTCTGCTCTATGACACATCATTATATCTCTTCTTGTCCTCAGTACTTGGTCTCCTCAAGGGTGTCATGAGCCACGTCTTCAGTAGATAGCCTTTGTCTCCAAGCAGCCAGCCATAAATCTGTTTGGTGGTGCAAACAGCTGAGGGAGGGTGGACTGGCACAGCACGAAAGAGTCATGGCAGCTGCAAAGAAATTTGGCGCACGCACGCATGATGATCTTCCTATGGTTGCAGACGAGCTACACATTGAGGGAGTGGAAGCCCATTTTTGTTCACAAACACCCCTGGGTGATGATGGGGTGCCCTGATGGCTACATGTGTGCAGTCGATGATGTCCTGCACCTGTGGGAAACCAGCCAGAATGGCAAAGCTGAGCATCCGCTCAGTAACACTGGCACCATCAGTGGCAAACTTGATATAATTGTCTGACTTGTCAAATCGGGCATCAGTAATCTGTGTGAGGCACCTGTGGGCGGCCGACTGCGAGATGCTGCAACTGTCTGCTGCAGATCCTGGAAGGAGACTGACGTGGAGAAGTTGAAGGCGGTGGTGACTTTGAGAGTCACTGGTAAGGCATGGCCACCCGGACCTCTGGGATGCAGGTAATGTGCAAATGTCTGCGACAACCTAGCGTGATAGCCTGAGCCTCCTTTGGCATTGCTGCTCTGTCATGTTGAGGAAGCTCATCCTCTGCCTGTATACCCTGTGTTGGGGGTATTGCCTCTGGCATTGATGCCCTCTGTCCTGTGCTGTGCAGCATCAGCTGGTGGTGCTGTTGGTGTTGCTGGTGTTGGGGCTCATTGTGGTCTGATTCTAAGGATGAAGATGGGAGAGTATAAGCAGCACCCATGGTGATGTAATGGATGGCAGGTCAAGTAGAGATGAGAGAAGCAATCTGCCAATGGTGTGATACGTTATATCAATGAAGTGGTTCCCGAATTTGCTGAAAACACTTCCAATCTCTAGAAACCTATGTCTACACTGACAATGCACTCAGCAACAACATCTGCCTTAGGTAAGTAACCAGGCATCAGGTGGGAGTATTTATTGTGCTTTCCATACTGTACACTAATGAGTTCCATCAATGGCCACTGTACTTCCACCTTAGGGTCACAGACGTGGTTCCCGAGCTGCGTGATTCCCATGGTCATGCAGTGAGATTCCCAAGGTAGTGTTACAAGGACGCTTAAGGGTCTGACAACAACCTAATAATGAATTAGGTCGGCCGCCTCTGTCGTTCGGTTCGCGGCCGCGTTGGCAAAAGGAGGTGGGATGACGGCGGGTTCTCAACCTGCTCCGATTTATTTCAACTTTCACTCCTGACCTGCCTCCAATCCTGCACGCCCGGCAATCGGAAAATTCCGGTCATTAACTCTGTTTCTCTCTCCACAGATGCTATCTGACCTGCTGAGTATTTCCAGCATTTTCTGTTTTTATTTCTGATTTCCAGCATCCGCAGTATTTTGCTTAAGTACTTTTGGAGTGTAGTCACTGTTGTAATGTAGGAAACTCTGCAGGGATTCTGTGCTCAGCAAGTTCCCACAAACAGCAATGTGATAATGACCAGATAATCTGTTTCAGCGATGTTGGTTGAGGGATAAATATTGGTCAGGACACCGGGGAGAAGTCTCCTGCTCTTCTTCAAAATAGTGCATGGGATTCTCCACATCTATCTGAAAGAATAGATGGGACCTCGGTTTAATCTGTCAAAGAAACATAGAAAATAGGAGTAGAACATTTGGCTCTTCGAGCCTGCACCGCCATTCAATATGAAAATGGCTGATCATGCACTTCAGTACCCCATTTCTGCTTTCTCTCCATACCTCTTGATCCCTTTGGCCCTAAGGGCCACATCTAACTCCCTTTTGAATATATCTAATGAACTGGCCTCAGCAAGTGGTAGAGAATCCCACATGCTCACAGCTGTCTGAGTGAAGAAGTTTCTCCTCATCTCGGTCCTAAATGGCTTGCCTCTTATCCTTAGACTGTGACCCCTGGTTCTGGACTTCCCCAACATCGGGAACATTCTTCAAGCATCTAACTTGTCCAATCCCATCAGAATTTTATATGTTTCTATGAGATCCCCTCTTATTCTTCTAAATTCCATTGAATATAAGCCTAGTCGATCCAGTCTTTCTTCATATGTCAGTCCTGTCATCCCGGGCATTAATCTGGTGAACCTTTGCTGTACTCCCTCAATAGCAAGAATGTCCTTCCTCAGATTAGGAGACAAAAACTGCACACAATATTCAAGGTGTGGCCTCACCAAGGCCCTGTACAACTGTAGTAGGACCTCCCTGTTCCTATACTCAAATCCTCTCGCTATGAAGGCCAACATGCCATTTGCCTTCTTTGCCGTCTGCTGTACCTGTATGCCAACTTTCAATGACTAATGTACCATTGACACCCAGGTCTCGTTGCACGTCCCCTTTTACTAATCTGTCACCATTCAGATAATATTCTGCCTTCCTGTTTTTACCACCTAAGTGGATAACCTCACATTTATCTACATTATATCGCATCTGCCATGTATTTGCTCACGTACCTAACCTGTCCAATTCACCCTGCAGCCTCTTAGCATCCTCATCACAGCTCACACTGCCACCCAGCTTAGTGTCATCTGCAAACTTGGAGATATTACATTCAATTCCTTCGTCCAAATCATTAATGTATGTTGTAAATAGCTGGGATCCCAGCACTAAACCAACTAGGGGGGAGGCCATCTTAGACTGGGTGTTGTGTAATGAGAGAGGATTAATTAGCAATCTCGTTGTGCGAGGCCCCTTGGGGAAGAGTGACCATAATATGGTGGAATTCTGCATTAGGATGGAGAATGAAACAGTTAATTCAGAGACCATGGTCCAGAACTTAAAGAAGGGTAACTTTGAAGGTATGAGGCGTGAATTGGCTAGGATAGATTGGCGAATGATACTGAAGGGGTTGACTGTGGATGGGCAATGGCAGACATTTAGAGACCGCATGGATGAACTACAACAATTGTACATTTCTGTCTGTCGTAAAAATAAAAAAGGGAAGGTGGCTCAACCGTGGCTGTCAAGGGAAATCAGGGATAGCATTAAAGCCAAGGAAGTGGCATACAAATTGGCCAGAAATAGCAGAGAACCCGGGGACTGGGAGAAATTTAGAACTCAGCAGAGGAGGACAAAGGGTTTGATTAGGGCAGGGAAAATGGAGTACGAGAAGAAGCTTGCAGGGAACATTAAGACGGATTGCAAAAGTTTCTATAGATATGTAAAGAGAAAAAGGTTAGTAAAAACAAATGTAGGTCCCCTGCAGTCAGAATCAGGGGAAGTCATAACGGGGAACAAAGAAATGGCGGACCAATTGAACAAGTACTTTGGTTCGGTATTCACTGAGGAGGACACAAACAACCTTCCGGATATAAAAGGGGTCGGAGGGTCTAGTAAGGAGGAGGAACTGAGGGAAATCCTTATTAGTCGGGAAATTGTGTTGGGGAAATTGATGGGATTGAAGGCCGATAAATCCCCAGGGCCTGATGGACTGCATCCCAGAGTACTTAAGGAGGTGGCCTTGGAAATAGTGGATGCATTGACAGTCATTTTCCAACATTCCATTGACTCTGGATCAGTTCCTATGGAGTAGAGGGTAGCCAATGTAACACAACTTTTTAAAAAAGGAGGGAGAGAGAAAACAGGGAATTACAGACCGGTCAGCCTGACATCGGTAGTGGGTAAAATGATGGAATCAATTATTAAGGATGTCATCGCAGTGCATTTGGAAAGAGGTAATATGATAGGTCCAAGTCAGCATGGATTTGTGAAAGGGAAATCATGCTTGACAAATCTTCTGGAATTTTTTGAGGATGTTTCCAGTAGAGTGGACAAGGGAGAACCAGTTGATGTGGTATATTTGGACTTTCCGAAGGCTTTCGACAAGGTCCCACACAAGAGATTAATGTGCAAAGTTAAAGCACATGGGATTGGGGGTGGTGTGCTGACATGGATTGAGAACTGGTTGTCAGACAGGAAGCAAAGAGTAGGAGTAAATGGGGACTTTTCAGAATGGCAGGCAGTGACTAGTGGGGTACCGCAAGGTTCTGTGCTGGGGCCCCAGCTGTTTACACTGTACATTAATGATTTAGACGAGGGGATTAAATGTAGTATCTCCAAATTTGCGGATGACACTAAGTTGGGTGGCAGTGTGAGCTGCAAGGAGGATTCTATGAGGCTGCAGAGCGACTTGGATAGGTTAGGTGAGTGGACAAATGCATGGCAGATGAAGTATAATGTGGATAAATGTGAGGTTATCCACTTTGGTGGTAAAAACAGAGAGACAGACTATTATCTGAATGGTGACAGATTAGGAAAAGGGCAGGTGCAAAGAGACCTGGGTGTCATGGTACATCAGTCATTGAAGGTTGGCATGCAGGTACAGCAGGCGGTTAAGAAAGCAAATGGCATGTTGGCCTTCATAGCGAGGGGATTTGAGTACAAGGGCAGGGAGGTGTTGCTACAATTGTACAGGGCCTTGGTGAGGCCACACCTGGAGTATTGTGTACAGTTTTGGTCTCCTAACCTGAGGAAGGACACTCTTGCTATTGAGGGAATGCAGCGAAGGTTCACCAGACTGATTCCCGGGATGGCGGGACTGACCTATCAAGAAAGACTGGATCAACTGGGCTTGTATTCACTGGAGTTCAGAAGAATGAGAGGGGACCTCATAGAAACGTTTAAAATTCTGACGGGGTTAGACAGGTTAGATGCAGGAAGAATGTTCCCAATGTTGGGGAAGTCCAGAACCAGGGGACACAGTCTAAGGATAAGGGGGAAGCCATTTAGGACCGAGATGAGGAGGAATTTCTTCACCCAGAGAGTGGTGAACCTGTGGAATTCTCTACCACAGAAAGTTGTTGAGGCCAATTCACTAAATATATTCAAAAAGGAGTTAGATGAAGTCCTTACTACTAGGGGAATCAAGGGGTATGGTGAGAAAGCAGGAATGGGGTACTGAAGTTGCATGTTCAGCCATGAACTCATTGAATGGCGGTGCAGGCTAGAAGGGCCGAATGGCCTACTCCTGCACCTATTTTCTATGTTTCTATGTTTCTATGTTTCTAAACATTGCGGTATCCCACTAGTCACTGCCTGCCATTCTGAAAAGGACCCGCTTATTCCTCCTCTTTGCTTCTTGCCTGCCAACCAGTTCTCTATCCACGTCAATACATTACCCCCAATACCATGTGCTTTAATTTTGCACACCAATCTCTTGTGTGGGACCTTGTCAAAAGCCTTTTGAAAGTCTAAATACACCACATCCACTGGCTCCCTCTTGTCCATTCTACTAGTTACATCCTCAAAAAATTCCAGATTTGTCAAGCATGATTTTCCTTTCATAAATCCATGCTGACTTGGACTGATCCTGTCACTGCTTTCCAAATGTGCTGCTATTAAATCTTTAATAATTGATTCCAACATTTTCCCCACCACTGATGTCAGGCTGACCGGTCTTTAATTCCCTGTTTTCTCTCTTTTTAAAAAGACAGCACCTCTGACACCTCAGAACTCCCTCAGTACTGCGCTGTCAGCCTAGATTTTGGGCGTGAGGTCAGAGTGTGCGATTCACACTGCTGATTTTCCAAGTGATAGATTTTAATTAGTGGGAAATCAGAAGTGTTGCCTATTGTAATGTATTTGCTTCATGGGTTCTTTGCTTAAGAATTCATAGCAACACATTGCTATTAAGAACTAGTTGGTTTATTAGCAAAGGTTTAACAATTATATTACACATTACCAGTTCATCAACCAGGCTCACAACCACCTGCCACATTGTGGATCCCCTGAACCCAACTGGCTGGGGTTTTATTGAGTCTTGTGAACATCACATGACTGGCTAAGCCATTCTCAACTCTACTGCTCTACAAATCTGTGCACATACTCACAGGTGCATACATTACACCTACCAAGCACATTGATCCATGCTCCTATTGAGGAAGCTTTTGTGCCAGGCATGTAGTCTCATAAAATGTGTTCTTTAGTTCCAAACAATAAAGGTTCTGTGAGAGCATTCTACAGGAAGGAAAAGCAATGCATGAGGCATTGCAACTGACATGCTATGCAGACATTTTGGACCAATACAAATGTGTCTTACTGAGATGTGCTATTCAGTTTTTATATTTGCACTGTGGCTGTCCAGATGGTCAGATCATTTTAGCAGTTCTGCTGTTTCTGAGAAAATGTAGGAATTCATGACTGCGATCAATATTAGTCAACCTAAATAAGTCGATATACTCTGTGCTGAAATGCCTCACTGCTTTTTGCATTTATACTACATGATGGCGAATTGTTATCTTGTCATTGCTACACCTTCATTGTATCTCTCTCTCTACACATGACGATATTGTTTTGTGCGTCACTGCACTTTGTAAATATATCAGTGAAGCATTATGTTTAACAGCTCCTTTTTCTGTGTCATTGATATTCTCAATGATTCCTCTGTTTGCTGAGTAGCTTTGAAAATTCTGGCCCTGAAGTTCCACAGGAGTTCTCCCAGGCTCCTTCAGTGGGACACCTAGAGAAACAGTCTAATTTTCAGACACCTATTCCGTTTCTCTGGCAGTTCCGCCGATCTCTTGCCAAAGCTACGTAAGAACTCCTGCGGAATTTCTAGCTCACGCTCTCTCTCCATCCCTCTCTCTTTCTCCTTTGTTTGTCATGCTGTTTTGTGCTGTTATAGCTTTTGTTTCTAAGTTTGGTTGAAAATCGACTCAAATTCATCATCCAATTCAAATCATTTTCAATAATTCCCAGAATGTAATATTTTTATACACAGACAAAATTAAATAATAGAGCTTTTATGATTCAAATTCAAACAAAAATGTACAATAGGGATTGTAAATCAACTACGAGAGATAAAATAAAAAGTCTTGAATCGTAGTTGGGAGAAATGCAGGATGAGCTGTGCAAGGCATTACAGCTGGATATTGATGATCAAAACCTCAGTAATCATGTCCTTGGGCCAATGTGCGACCACATTGTTTACTTTCTATTGAACCAGCTCTTTTCAGACTCTCTACTGAGAAACCATGGTTGCCAATCAGTTGACCAAAGTCATTCCTAAGGTCACAATTTTTTATTTAAGAGGACACTTCACTATAACTGCTTTTCAGAGCTGCAACCAAAGAGCTATTCTTTAACATCGCTGACTTTCTTAATGCTTTGAGTTCCACCATCTGCAACCACTTAGCCAGTCATGCTCCGGTGGCGAATGCTGTAATAGGAAAGGCTTCAACTGTTCTATGCTGCTAAATATTACACTTTTGGGAGCACTGTTATGTCAGTATCTTTTAAAAAATCGCTTCTAAAAGTAAAGTAGAGAGTCCCTAATGCCATCCCAAAGTTGCAACAGAGAATGTGAATGAGAATTGTAAGTTATACTGGCTGCTATATTTTGAGCCGGATAATCCATTATATGTTATTCTCTTCAGACAGAAAAATCTATTTTGATAATTAGTGTGTTGGACATCATTACATAAACTCTAGTTTAAAGAATAAGTGGCGAGTAGTGTTGACATTACACCAGAATCAGGCCATTCTCACTTTAGTCAGGAAGTTATGACTAATGAATCTAGCTTTTCCTGTCAGGCATGGGTGGAAGTTAGCTGGTGCAAGAAGACCATCATTGTCTTGGTCTTTAGTGCACTAACCCCACGGTTATTTCAGGGATTATTTTTCAATACCGTAACATGGGCAAAATCCCAATGTGGACAATGGGTGTGAGTGAGAGCTTGTTCGATGGTAAGGAAGAGATCAGGTGCAGGATTTAAATGCATGCTGCACTTAGAAAGGCAGGCATGATGATTTGCAAATTTGGATGTCAGTAAGCTTCTTCAGAGAAGGAATAAATGTAAGAAATGCAGGAGAGCAGAGGTCCATTCTGTTTCTAAGATGGAGGCGCTGAAACGCTTCAGTAAGAAGTGAGTCAGAGAAGGAGGTGGGCCCTCTTTGATAGTGATTACTGCAGGACCCAAGATCTTGTTGGTGATATTAGGTTCTCCGTAATGCTGATCATTGGCCATGGTAAAAAGGAAAAACAAAGGTACGGCTGGTATAGGCATGGTTGATCTGTGTCTCATAAAGTCAACACACCTGGTGCCTCCCAGCAGGTTGTCCACACAATTGTGAAGGTGGCAGTGACTGCAGCTGGACCAATGTAGGACGTAGCGGCCAAGAGTTTATTGTGCGTTTGTCAAGTATGTATGCTGGGGTTTACTAGCCACCAGGTGGCTCCACTGTCAGAGGTCATTGGGCTGTGCGCACGTGTGTGTGGCCCATATATAAAAGGCCAGCCATCTTGTAATGTAATCACTTTGAGTCCTAATAAAGTAGAGCTAGGTTTGTACCTGGTGGGATTTTATAGTATTCAGTCTATTGCATACACAACATTTGGCGACAAGGTAACAAGAACCTTCGCATGCAAAAATGAGCATAATTGGAATTCTGGAGCGATTCGTGGAGGGAGAAGATTGGGCAGACTTTGTTGCCCGCTTGAACCAGTACTTCGTGGCCAACAAAATGGAGGAAGAGGCAGACGCAGTTCGGCGCTGGGCGATCCTCCTCACGGTTTGCGGTCCGAAAATCTATGGACTCATAAAGAATCTCCTCTCGCCCTTAAGTCCAACGGACAAGGACTATGAAACATTGTGTGCTCTGGTACGTGACCATCTCAAACCAGATGAAGGCATCATCATCTCAAGATATCGATTCCATATGCACGTTCGTTCTAAGGGCCAGGATGTATCGGAATTCGCTACCGACTTAAGACGTCTAGCTGGACCGTATAAGTTTGAAACTGCATTGGCAAACATGCTGCGGGACTTCTTTGTAATTGGCATCAACCATGAGGTAATCCTGCGTAAGCTACTGGCGGCGGAGATGTTGGATTTGAGCAAGGCCATCACAATTGCTCAATCATGCATGACGACGAACAGAAGCTTAAAGCAGATATAATTGAAAAATCGGAACTCGGCAAGTAGTGTAAACAAGATAGTATCGTCGTTTGGCAGAGCTGCATATGGCAGGGCCTACCCGACTGCGTACGCGAAACCGGTGGCTGCTCAAAGTCCGCCAACGGCAATGAATCCGATATCACCATGTTGGCGTTGTGGGGGAAATCATCGGTGTTATATATGTGGACTTGTATTTATTCCATACAGCCCCCAGAGGGCTCGTCCCCTGGAGTCCCAAGGGATCCCATAATCCCTTGGCAGCACAGGTACTTAAGGAGGCTTCACAGGTTGGAGAGGCACTCTGCAATAAAAGACTAAGGTCACACTTTGCTTTGAGCTCACAGGGTTTAGTCTGACTCTTTCTCCATACACTACAACTGGCGATGAGATACAGATAGCGAACCCAAAGATGCAGAGAACAGTGGGCATCCTGGAGAAATTTTCGGAGGGAGATGATTGGGAAACTTTTGTGGAGCGACTCGACCAATACTTCGCGGCCAACGAGCTAGATGGGGAAAAGAGCGCTGCCAAATGTAGAGCGATCCTCCACAGCATCTGTGGGGCACCAACGTATGGCCTCATGAAGAATCTGCTCACTCCAGCGGAACCTACGGAGAAATGGTACGATGATTTGCGCACATTGGTCCGAGAGCAATTGAACTCGAAGGAAAGGGTTCTGATGGCGAGGTACTGGTTCTACATCTACAAGAGGTCTGAAGGCCAGGAAGTGGCGAATTATGTTGCCGAGCTAAGACGCCTTGCAGGACATTGCGAATTTGAAGGACATTTGGAGCACATGCTCAGAGACTTTTTCGTACTTGGCATTGGCTACGAAACCATACTTCGCAAACTTTTGACTGTAGAGACCCCAACCTTGAGTAAGGCCATAGCGATAGCCCAGGCATTCATTGCCACCAGTGACAATACGAAGCAAATCTCTCAGCACACAAGTGCTGCTGCAAGTACTGTGAACAAAGTGATGCTGTTTTCGAATCGTAATGTAGAGGGCAGGTCACACATACCTGCAGCTGCACGTCCGCAGATGTCCCAGAGTGCACCATCAAGGGTGATGAATGCAAGGCCATTAACACCTTGTTGGCGCTGCGGGGTGATCATCGTTTCCATTCATGCCTATTCAAAGAGTATGTTTGCAAGGGCTGTGGAACAATGGGACACCTCCAATGAGTGTGCAGGCGAGCTGCAAAGCCAGTTAATTCTGCAAACCACCATGTTGCAGAGGAGGACAGATCTATGGAGGATCACGACGAACCAGAGCCTCAGATAGAGGAGGCAGAGGTACATGGGGTGCACACATTCACCACAAATTGTCCCCTTATAATGCTGAATGTTGAACTAAATGGACTCCCGGTGTCAATGGAGCTGGACACGGGCGTGAGCCAGTCCATCATGGGCAAAAAGACTTTCGAAAGGTTGTGGTGCAACAAGGCCTCAAGGCCAGTCTTAACTCCAGTTCGCAGGAAACTAAGAACTTACAATAAAGAACTGATTCCTGTAATCGGCAGTGCTACCGTAAAGGTCTCCTACGATGGAGCGGTGCACAAGCTACCACTCTGGGTGGTACCGGGCGATGGTCCCATGTTGCTTGGCAGGAGCTGGCTGGGAAAGATACGCTGGAACTGGGATGATGCCCGAACGCTATCGCCTGCTGACGACACTTCGTGTGCCCAGGACTTAAATAAATTTCCTTCGCTGTTCGAAACAGGCATCGGGAAATTCCAAGGAACAAAAGTGCAGATCCATCTAATTCTGGGGGCGCGACCCATCCATCACAAGGCGAGAGCAGTACCATACATGATGAGAGTAAGGGTGGAGATCGAGCTAGACCGGCTGCAAAGAGGGCATTATTTCACCAATTGAGTTCAGCGAGTGGGCCAGTCCTATTGTCCCAGTCCTCAAGAGAGACGGCACCGTTAGAATCTGTGGCGCTTACAAAGTAACTATCAATCGTTTCTCCCTGCAGGACCAATACCCCTACCAAAGACTGACGACCTCTTTGCAATGCTGGCGGGAGGAAAGACGTTCATGAAGCTGGATCTGACTTCAGCCTACATGACGCAGGAACTGGAGGAATCATCGAAGGCCCTCACCTGCATCAACATGCACAAAGGTCTTTTTGATTATAACAGATGCCCGTTTGGAATCCGATCAGCGGCGGCGATATTCCAGAGCAACATGGAAAGTTTACTGAATTTGGTCCCGCACACCGTGGTCTTCCAGGACGACATCTTGGTCACAGGTTGGAAGACAGTCAAGCATCTGCAGAACCTGGAGGAGGTTCTTAGTCTACTCAATCGCGTGGGGCTCAGGTTAAAACGCTCGATGTGCGTTTTCCTGGCATCTGAAATGGAGTTCTTGGGAAGGAGAATTGTGGCGGATGGCATCAGGCCCACCAATGCAAAGATGGAGGCAATCGAGAACGCACCAAGGCCACAGAACGTGATGGAGCTGCGGTCGTTTCTGGGACTCTTGAACTACTTTGGTAACTTCTTACCAGGTCTCAGCACCCTGCTAGAACCACTACATGTCTTACTACGAAAAGGGGGCGAATGGGTTTGGGGCAAAAGCCAAGAAAATGCCTTTGTAAAAGTGAGAAAATTGTTATGCTCAAACAAATTGCTTGTGTTGTATGATCCATGCAAGCGTTTGGTACTAGCATGTGATGCATCGTCATATGGCGTCGGGTGTATACTGCAACAAGCTAATGATTTTGGGAAACTGCAACCGGTTGCTTTTGCATCCAGGAGTCTGTCTAAGGCTGAGAGACCCGACAGCATGATTGAAAAAGAAGCGTTAGCATGTGTCTATGGGGTAAAGAAAATGTATCATTACCTGTTTGGGCTAAAATTCTAATTGGAAACTGATCATAAGCCACTTATATCCCTGTTTTCCAAGAGTAAAGGGATAAATACCAATGCATCGGCCCGCATCCAGAGATGGCCACTCATGTTGTCCACATACAACTACGCCATCCGCCACAGGCCAGGCACAGAAAACTGCGCCGATGCTCTCAGTGGGCTGTCATTTCCCACTACGGGGGTGGAAATGGCGCAGCCCGGCGATCTCGTCTTGGTTATGGAAGTATTTGAGAGTGAGCAATCACCCGTAACTGCCCGGCAGATCAAAACCTTGACAAGCCAGGGCCCCTTATTCTCTCTAGTCAAAAGCTGCGTGCTTCATGGGAGCTGGTCCAGTGTCCCAGTGGAAATGCAGGAAGAGGCAAAGCCGTTCCAGCGGCGCAAAGATGAAATGTCTATACAGGCAGACTGCCTTCTGTGGAGCAATCGAGTAGTGGTCCCCAAGAAGGGCAGAGACACTTTCATCAATGACCTCCACAGTACCCACCCAGGCATCATAATGAAGAAAGCGATAGCCAGATCCCACGTGTGGTGGCCCAGTATCAATGCGGACTTAGAGTCCTGCGTTCACAGATGTAATACATGCTCGCAGTTAAGCAATGTACCCAGGGAGGCGCCGCTAAGTTTATGGTCTTGGCCCTCCAAACCGTGGTCTAGGATCACTTCGACTATGCAGGCCCGTTCTTGGGCAAAATGTTCCTTGTGGTTGTAGACGCATATTCCAAGTGGATTGAATGTGAGATAATGTTGGCTAGCACATCCACTGCCACTACTGAAAGCCTGCGGGCCATATTTGCCACTCACGGCTTACCCGATGTCCTGGTGATCGACAACGGGCCATGTTTTACCAAAGAATTCATGACCCGTAACGGGATCAAACATATCACATCTGCCCTGTTTAAACCAGCGTCCAATGGTCAGGCAGAGAGAGCAGTGCAAATCATCAAGCAAGGCTTGAAGAGGGTAACTGAAGGCTCACTGCAGACTCACCTATCCCGAGTCTTGCTTAGCTACCGCATGAGACCCCACTCACTCACTGGGATCCCACCTGCTGAACTGCTCATGAAAAGAGCACTTAATACAAGGCTCTCGTTAGTTCGCCCTGATCTACATGAATAGGTAGAGAACAGGCGGCTTCAACAAAGTGCATACCATGATAGCGCAAATGTGTCACGTGAGATTGAAATCAATGATCCTGTATTTGTATTAAATTATGGACAAGGTCCCAAGCGGCCAAAGAGGGGAGCAGGGTTTTTCGTGTCAAACTTTCAAATGGACTAATTTACCGGAAACACTTGGACCAAATCAAACTCAGATTCACGGACTATCCTGAGCAACCCACTTTGGACCCTACCTTTTTTGATCCCTCAACATACACACCAGTGGCAACCGACACCACGGTTGACCACGAAGCAGAACCCATCATCCACAGCAGCCCTGCAGGGCCCAACACACCAGGCAGCCCAGCAAGGCCAGCTGTACAGCAGCCCAGCGAAGGCCCAACAAATGATTCAACAACACCAGCTTTCACACCGAGACGATGAACCAGGGCAAGAAGGGCCCCAGATCGACTCACATTGTAAATAGTTACACTATTGTCTTTCGGGGGGGGGGTAAGTGTTGTTATATATGTGGACTTGTATTTACTCTGTATAGCCACTAGAGGGCTCATCCCCTGGAGTCCCAAGGGATCCCATAATCCCTTGGGATCACAGATATTTAAAGAGGCGTCACCTGTTGGAGAGGCACTCTGGAGACCTGCAATAAAAGACTAAGGTCACACTTTATTTTGAGCTCACATTGTTCAGTCTGACTCTTTCTCCATACACTATAATCGGCATCTTCAGTGTCGGTTTAAACAGTGTATTTGTTAAGGCTGTTCGAGAGTGGAGCATCTCCAGCGCATGTATCCGCAACTGAGCAAGCGTGCTGCGACACACCACATGGAGGATGATGACCGGTCTAGCGCGGATCCGGATATGCAATCCGAGATACCAGAGGAGGAAGTCTATGGACTGTATTCGTTCTTAACAAAGAGCCAACCGATAATGATTAATGTAAAACTTAATGATGTGCCGGTATCGATGGAATTGGACACGGGTGCGAGTCAATCGATAATGAGCCAAAGGACATTCGCTAGGCTGTGGGATACTAAGGCTGTGAGGCCTAAGCTGAGTCCAGTCAATACCAAGTTGCGTACGTGCATTAAAGAACTCATAACGGTGATTGGCAGTGCAGCAATCAAGATGTCGTATGATGGTGCGGTTCATGATTTACCGTTATGGATTGTTCAATGGATTGACAAATCTTCTGGAATTTTTTGAGGATGTTTCCAGTAAAGTGGACAAAGGAGAACCAGTTGATGTGGTATATTTGGACTTTCAGAAGGCTTTCGACAAGGTCCCACACAGGAGATTAATGTGCAAAGTTAAAGCACATGGGATTGGGGGTAGTGTGCTGACGTGGATTGAGAACTGGTTGTCAGACAGGAAGCAAAGAGTAGGAGTAAATGGGTACTTTTCAGAATGGCAGGCAGTGACTAGTGGGGCACCGCAAGGTTCTGTGCTGGGGCCCCAGCTGTTTACATTGTACATTAATGATTTAGACGAGGGGATTAAATGTAGTATCTCCAAATTTGCGGATGACACTAAGTTGGGTGGCAGTGTGAGCTGCGAGGAGGATGCTATGAGGCTGCAGAGTGACTTGGATAGGTTAGGTGAGTGGGCAAATGCATGGCAGATGAAGTATAATGTGGATAAATGTGAGGTTATCCACTTTGGTGGTAAAAACAGAGAGACAGACTATTATCTGAATGGTGACAGATTAGGAAAAGGGAAGGTGCAACGAGACCTGGGTGTCATGGTACATCAGTCATTGAAGGTTGGCATGCAGGTACAGCAGGCGGTTAAGAAAGCAAATGGCATGTTGGCCTTCATAGCGAGGGGATTTGAGTACAGGGGCAGGGAGGTGTTGCTACAGTTGTACAGGGCCTTGGTGAGGCCACACCTGGAGTATTGTGTACAGTTTTGGTCTCCTAACTTGAGGAAGGACATTCTTGCTATTGAGGGAGTGCAGCGAAGATTCACCAGACTGATTCCCGGGATGGTGGGACTGACCTATCAAGAAAGACTGGATCAACTGTGCTTGTATTCACTGGAGTTCAGAAGAGTGAGAGGGGACCTCAAAGAAATGTTTAAAATTCTGACGGGTTTGGACATGTTGGATGCAGGAAGAATGTTCCCAATGTTGGGGAAGTCCAGAACCAGGGGTCACAGTCTAAGGATAAGGGGTAAGCCATTTAGGACCGAGATGAGGAGAAACTTCTTCACCCAGAGAGTGGTGAACCTGTGGAATTCTCTACCACAGAAAGTTGTTGAGGCCAATTCACTAAATATATTCAAAAGGGAGTTAGATGAAGTCCTTACTACTCGGGGGATCAAGGGGTATGGCGAGAAAGCAGGAAGGGGGTACTGAAGTTTCATGTTCAGCCATGAACTCATTGAATGGTGGTGCAGGCTAGAAGGGCTGAATGGCCTGCTCCTGCACCTATTTCCTATGTTTCTATGTTTCTATGTTTCTATGTTCCAGGCAATGGTCCAACGTTGTTTGACAGGAACTGGTTAGAAAAAATTTAATGGAACTGGAACGATATCAAAGAGTTGTCCTCGGAGGAGGATACTCCATGTACTCAAGTGCTGAGCAAGTTCCCCTCGCTGTTTGAACCAGGCATCGCAAATTTCATGGGAGCCAAGGTGGAGATCCACGTGGACTCGGATGCAAGACCCGTCTATCATAAATTTCGGGCAGTTCTGTACATGATGAGGGAGAAGGTCGAAATCGAACTGGATAAACACCAGTGTGAAGGGACCATATCACCGGTCGAATTTAACAAATGGGCCAGCCCCATTGTTCCCATGTTGAAAAGTGATGGCACTGTCAGGGTTTGTGGAGACTACAAGTTTACGATGAACCGAGTTTCGAAACAGGATCAATACTCGTTACCGAAGACTGATGACCTGTTTGCAGTGCTAGCCGGGGGGAAGTCGTTCACAAAACTGGATCTGACGTCGGCCTACATGACACAGGATCTGGTTGACACGTTGAAGAAACTTACGTGCATCAACACTCATAAAGGACTGTTTATCTACAATAGGTGCCCTTTTGGAATTCGCTCAGCTGCAGCCATATTTCAGAGGAACATAGAGACTCTACTAAAGTCCGTCCCAGAACAGTCGTGTTCCAAGATGACATACTTGTCACAGGTCGTGACTCCGTCAAACATCTGAACAACCTGGGAGAGGATCTACATCGTCTGGACAAAGTGGGACTCAGACTGAAACGCTCGAAGTGTGTCTTCATGCCACTGGAAGTCGAATTCCTGGGGACGAAAATTGCTGCTGACGGCATCAGGCCCACGGACTCGAAAACCAAGGCCATCAAAAATGCACCCAAAGCCTCGGAATGTGACGGAGCTGCGTTCGTTCCTTGGTCTACTCAACTACTTTGGTAATTTCTTACGTAGATTGAGCACCTTATTAGAACCACTGCACATGCTGCAAAGAAAAGGCGACAACTGGGTTTGGGGTGTGTCTCAAGATAGAGCTTTTGAGAAAGCTACTAATCTGCTTTGCTCTAACAAGTTGCTGGTATATTATGATCCTTGTAAGCGTCTAGTATTGGCCTGTGATGCTTCATCGTATGGAGTTGGTTGCGTGCTCCAAAAAGCTAATGAGTCAGGCAAATTACAACCTGTTGCATATGCTTCAAAATGTTTGTCAAAGGCAGAAAGAGCTTACAGCATGGTAGAGAAAGAAGCACTAGCCTGTGTGTATGAGATTAAAAAGATACATCAGTACCTGTTTGGGCTTTGGTTTGAACCGGAAAACAAAGGTATCAATACCAATGCATCGCTCGCATCCAGAGGTGGGCGCTGACATTATCTGCCTATGATTATGTCATTTGTCATAGACCTTGCACTGAGAATTATGCCGATGCATTGAGTCATTTGCCGTTGCCTATACCAGAGGTGGAAACGCCACAACCGGCAGACCTACTATTGGTCATGGATGCTTTTGAATGTGAAGGAACCCCTGTCATGGCCCAACAAGTTAAGATCTGGATCATCCAGGAGGCAATATTATTGGTTGTGAAATTTTGTATCCTTAGTGGTGATTGGTCTGCCGTACCCAAGTAAATGTGTGCGGAGACCAAACCTTACATCCGTCGCAAAAGACGAACTATCCATTCAATCAGATGGTAAACTGTGGGGTAATCGTGTTGTTATGCCCAAGAAAGGCATAGAGAAATTTGTGCATGATCTACATATCACGCATCCCAGCATTGTCATGATGAAAGCCATTGCCAGGTCTCATATACGGTGGCCTGGAATTGACTCTGATCTGGAATCATGTGTGCATCAGTACAACACTTGAATGCAGCTTAGTAAAGCACCAGCGGAATCGCTGCTGAGTCTGTGGTCGTGGCCATCTAAATCATGATCCAGGATCCACATCGACTTTGCAGGTCCCTTCCTGGGAAAGATGTTCTTCGTTGTGGTGGATGCTTATTCCAAGTAGGTAGAGTGTACAATCATGTCATCCAGCGCACCCACAGCTACCATTGAGAATCTGAGTGTCATGTTTGCTACGCATGGTCTGCCTGACATCGTTGTAAGCGACAACGGATCTTGCTTCACGAGCATGGAGTTTCAAGAGTTCATGAAACTCAATGGTATCAAACATGTGAGGTTAGCAACATTCAAACCCGCATCCAATGGAAAAGCAGAGCGTGTGGTCCAAACCAGCAAGCAGAATATATAACTCAAGGTTCACTGCAAACTCGCTTGTCACGCATATTGCTTAGTTACAGGACAGGACCCCATATGCTTACTGGGGTTTCCCCTGCTGAACTATTGATGAAGAGAGTTCTCAAGACCAGGCTCTTTCTTGTCCACCCTGACTTGAATAATCATGTCGAATACAGACGTCAAAGTCAGCAAGGGTATCATGATCGTGCTACTGTGTCACGTGACATTTCTGTTAACGCTCCTGTGTATGTACTGAATTATGGTCAAAGTCCCAAATGGATCGCCGGTACTGTTACGGCCAAGGAGGGTAACAGAGTGTTTAGCGTTAAGCTCAAGAATGGGCAAACATGCAGGAAACATGTTGATCAGATAAAGCTGCGGCACACGGATGAACCGGAACAGTCTGAGGAAGACACAATCAGTGACCAACCAACCTACCCTCAGTCATCAGACGACTCCGCTGTCATCAATGAATCTGGACTTTCAATCCCTGACATGGTCATTGCCACTCGCATCAGATCGGCTACCCAGCCCCCAGTCATAACAGACTCGGAATGCTTGCCCAAGGCTGGAGTTGAACTGAAACATTCAGCTCGGGAGCGGAAAGCCCCAGACCGTCTCAATTTGTAAAAAGACCATTACTAATATCTTAAAGGGGGATATTGTCAGGTATGTATGCTTGGGTTTACTAGCCACCAAGTGGTGTCACTTTCGGAAGTCATTGGGCTATGCGCACGTGTGTGCGGCCCAGGTATAAAAGGCTAGCCATCTTGTAATGTAATCACTTTGGGCCCTAATAAAGTACAGCCAGGTTTGTACCTGTTTGGCGTTTACAGTATTCAGTCTATCAAGTTATTGCATACATAACAACGTCATTGCCACGGCCAC
The DNA here is from genome assembly GCF_044704955.1 of Pristiophorus japonicus. NCBI lineage: Eukaryota > Metazoa > Chordata > Chondrichthyes > Pristiophoridae > Pristiophorus > Pristiophorus japonicus. Next base: position 188,838,834 of record NC_091986.1, on the reverse strand, counting down.
TCTGCACTCCCCCAACCTCCGCCCCACAGGTGTTGCCATCGCTGTGTATCTGTCCCTCTCGTGTAGTCACCGCCCCTGTTAAGAGCGACTTCTGGATCCAAGTAAAAAACAACAAAGAGCGGAATTTCGCTCAGGAGGCGACCATTGAATCGGGATGCTTGTGCCCTGTTTCAGGTGGGGGGGGGGTGCAATTTCTACCCTACTTAGTTTAATCACGTCAAAGTGAGGATTGAGTAGTGAATAGCTGCAAGTAAGACATAGATCTCAACTTTTAAATACGATTTTCTCTTTGACCAGTGGCATAGATCACGACATGCAGTCACGGCATGTGACACAAATTTCAAAACCTGCCCTATAAAGCACAATACAATTAGGGCAATCATAGAGTCCACACTTGGCTTTTTGAAAAATGAGATCCCAATATCTGGATTTCATAAGAACATAAGAATTAGGAACAGGAGTAGGCCATCTAGCCCCTCGAGCCTGCTCCACCACTCAACAAGATCATGGCTGATCTGGCCTTGGACTCAGCTCCACTTACCCGCCCCCTCCCCGTAACCCTTAATTCCCTTATTGGTTAAAAATCTATCTATCTGTCATTTGAATACATTCAATGAGCTAGTCTCAACTGCTTCCCTGGGCAGAGAATTCCACAGATTCACAACCCTCTGGGAGAAGAAATTCCTTCTCAACTCGGTTTTAAATTGGCTCCCCCGAATTTTGAGGCTGTGCCCCCTAGTTCTAGTCTCCCCGACCAGTGGAAACAACCTCTCTGCCTCTATCTTGTCTATCCCTTTCATTATTTTAAATGTTTCTATAAGATCACCCCTCATCCTTCTGAACTCCAACGAGTAAAGACCCAGGTCTACCCAATCTATCATCATAAGGTAACCCCCTCATCTCCGGAATCAGCCGAGGGAATCGTCTCTGTACCCCCTCCAAAGCTGGTATATTCTTCCTTAATTAAGGTGACCAAAACTGCACGCAGTACTCCAGGTGCAGCCTCACCAATACCCTGTACAGTTGCAGCAGGACCTCCCTGCTTTTGTACTCCATCCCTCTCGCAATGAAGGCCAACATTCCATTCGCCTTCCTGATTACCTGCTGCATGTGGGCAGATTGTAATACAGCTTTAAAAAGTTCCGCCGTTGTTTCTTGCTGTTGTATTCTGCACAAGGCAACATGGACTTGGCAGGGGCCATAATCACCAACAGATGGTGGAAATAGATAAATTAGGAAATGCACAAGAATAAAATTACACAGGTGCCAGAGATGTGTATGAAGTCATTTTGTGTAATTTTGCTATAGGTATTTGGGACAAATGTCGTCTCTGGGTGGATGATAGATCATAGAATCATAGAATGATACGGCACAGAAGGAGGCTATGCGGCCCTTTCAACCGGAGCTGTGGGAGCACATTGTCTACCTGATCTCCAAGGTGAGAATTTTAAATTACCCATTGAAGAAGTAGAGATAGCCCAATAGCTGCAATACTAGGCAATGGGCTCATCAATGGATCTCTTGAAGGATTCGTGGTGACATTCTGTAAGTGGACCTCACATCGCCCTCTGATCTGCAGCATCCCTTTGTTGCCCAGCACCTAGTTAAACAATAGCAGGAAGGGATTGTAACAACAGACGCCTTATGGGTACTGGACATTATGATCTCAAATATGTCACCATGTGAATTTTTGTAAGGTGAACCTAAATTTCAACAAGGCCAATTGTAAATCAACAAACTGGTTTATTTTACATAAACCAGACTGATTCCAGGGATGGCTGGACTGTCATATGAGGAGAGATTGGATCAACTGGGCCTCTATTCACTGGAGTTTAGAAGGATGAGAGGGGATCTCATAGAAACGTATAAGATTCTGACGGGACTGGACAGGTTAGATGTGGGAAGAATGTTCCCGATGTTGGGGAAGTCCAGAACCAGTGGACATAGTCTTAGGATAAGGGGTAGGTCATTTAGGACTGAGATGAGGAGAAACTTCTTCACTCAGAGAGTTGTTAATCTGTGGAATTCCTTGCCGCACAGAGTTGTTGATGCCAGTTCATTGGATATATACAAGAGGGCATTAGATATGGCTCTTATGGCTAAGGGGATCAAGGGGTATGGAGAGAAAGCAGGAAAGGGGTACTGAGGGAATGATCAGCCATAATCTTATTGAATGGTGGTGCAGGCTCGAAGGGCCGAATGGCCTACTCCTGCACCTATTTTCTATGTTTCTATGTTTCTAAAATATATGAATGAACAGAATACATCCTTCTCGTCCTACTACACCTCATTACATAAAATAACAAGGCACCTCTACAAGTGTTTTGGTGGAGGTTCATTTACAATTTAATTGTTCCGAGCTAACTGGTACTAACTTTTGATTACACGCAGTTTGGGCTGTTCTGGTTGAGCTTGTGTGTGTATTTCTGAGTGACTCATACTGAACACCTCAAGAGCAAGCTCTTTCTGTGTCTCTGACTTGTCTGGAGAGATATAGACAATGACAGTTCTTTGACCCCTACACCATCTCTGTGTGTTGATGATTGGCTTGGCGAGCTGCCAATCAAAGTTACTACTGTGAACGAGATACCACCCTTCTTGAAGCTTATGCCATCTCCATTGTCTACTCAGCTGAGCCCCCTGCCTGTGTATTGAATGAAAACTCATTCTACCATCAGAGTACAAACTGCTATGTGCTTAGTGACTCCTCATTGTCCCAACATTGACATAGTGAGGATAAATTAAACAATTTGAAAGCTGTTCCATCGGGGAGGGTCCGACCTATTCAACTCAGCCAACATTCTAAATGGCTTGTGTATCTCTGGAAGTTAAGCTGAATCTAACTTCATAGCAATAGTGCATCATAAATTAAGGCCAAATAGATAAAAGTCCTAACATTTTTCACAGGTACAATCTTGTGGCAGGACCGACATTTTCATGATGTAGCCAACTGAATAGTTCAAGTGAAGTAATTGGACCTTACAAGGGGAAACTCTTTATGCCACTCTGGTGTCACTCCCTAATTACTACGTGTACATTGTCGAGTAAATTTTCAGAGTATTCTGTTCACGAAGAATGTTTTACATCTAGTTTACTAGCTGCCATCTTGAAAAATCACCTAATGTGGGCCTGAATGGCACAGTGGGTTAAGCACTGGCCATTAACATCTTGGGCTGATGATGTGATTAAATTCTTCCCTGTTTGTTGGCCATCGGAGTCCAATGTGAAATGAATGTGCATGGGCCCACAGCACAAAACTGCCCCTTAATCAGCACTATTTGGTGATTTCACACAGTGAGGCCTGATGAATGAAGGAACACCATACTGGTGGAGTAGAGGGTGTTTTCCTGAGGCTGAGATTCGGGCTGAGGCACATTGTTGGGGCACAGCAGAGAGAAGTTTACTCTACACGAGCAGTGCTGACTTGGGAACGTTTGATGCTGATATGGAAATGTGTTCCATTCCCAAACACTGACATCCCATATCCCTCATCTTGATGCACAAAAATTCACAAAAACAACCAGCTTTGGCTGGGTAATTCTGGCCTCCTGTGCATCCCGGCTTTTCTTCACTCCACCACTGGCGGCTGGGGCTTCAGCTACCTAGGTTCTAAGCTCTGGAATTCTCACCCTAATCCTCTCCGACTCTCTACTTTTCCCTCCTCCCTTAAGACGCTCTTCAACCAAGCTTTTGGTCACCTGTCCTCATATCTCCTTATGTGGCTCAGCGACAAATTTTGTTCGATTATGCTCCTGTGACACACCATGGGACATTTTACTACATTAAAGACGTTATCTATATGCAAGTTGTTGTTGGTTGCATTGACTTGCCATCTCAGTATGAACCATTCAGCCCCCACAAGGTATCTCCTCATGGTCGGTGGTTAAGCACCTGAGCAAGTGTAAGCATAAACCTATTCTGTCCCATTCCACTCTGCTCCCAATACAATCTAATCCAGCAATGAGTCACAGACCTATAAATTATTAAACTTGCAACTTAATTTAAATGCTAAAGCAAATTAATACATGATATAACCTTTGAGTACTGTAAAGAAATAATACCCAATCTTTCTACATCAAATATATCAGTACTAGGAAGCACAGGATGAATTGTCTGCATATGGTAATCGACAGTGTATTTGAAGAATCCATTAAAAGAAAATCTTATTATATTGCTGGGCACATTCTAATCATAGGCAAAGAAGAGAATTACATCATACAATATATTGCCTGCCATTTGTACTGCATCAGGGATGGGCAGACTGTTATGTATTTAACCCTTGGCTACCTGTATCACACCACCACCAGAGGGCCTACCTGTTGGAGTTCCAAGGGATCCCAGCATCCCTTGGGAGCACTGTATATAAGCAGGCCACCCACGCTGTACTTGCACTCTGGAGTCTTATTAAAGAAGCTAAGATCACACTTACTCATTGCTCACAGTACTCAGTTTCATCCTTTATTATGAGCTTATCCAATTGGCGACGAGATAACAAACAACTGCATGAAAATGCAAAGAACTGTTGGTATCCTGGAGAACTTCTCAGAAGGGGACGATTGGGAGGCCTTCGTGGAGAGACTCAACCAATACTTTGTGGCCAATGAACTGGAAGGGGACAAGAACGCTGCCAAACGAAGGCCGATCCTCCTCACCGTCTGTGGGGCAACAACCTATGGCCTCATGAAGAATCTTCTAACTCCGGTAAAACCAACAATCAAATCTTATGAAGAATTGTGTACACTGGTCCCGGAGCACCTAAATCCTAAGGAAAGCGTTTTGATGGTGAGGTATCGGTTCTACGCGTGTCAACGGTCGGAAGGCCAAGAAGTGGCGAGCTACCTCGCCAAACTAAGGCGCCTCGCAGGACATTGCGAATTTGATGGATTCCTAGAACAAATGCTGAGAGATTTTGTTGTGCTTGGTATCGGCCATGAGGTAATCCTTCGCAAATTATTGACTGTTGAAACTCCGAATCTGAGCAAAGCCATAACGATAGCCCAGGCATTTATGTCCACCAGCGACAACACCAAACAAATTTTGCAGCATAAAGAGGTTTCGGCCAGTACTGTGCACAAAGTAACATCGTTTTCGAGCAGGAATATACATGGCTGATAGTACACGCCGGCTGCTGCATGACCTCAGATGACCCAGAGTCTGCCATCAAACGTTAATGCGAGGCAGTTAACACCCTGTTGGCGTTGTGGAGGTGATCATCGGGCCCATCAATGCTGCTTCAAGCACTATGCGTGCAACGGCAGCAGAACAATGGGACACCTCCAGCGAATGTGCAGGCGAGCTGCAAACCCTGCAAACCCTGCAAACCACCACGTTGCAGAGGAAGATCGATCCACGGTGGATCAGGCTGAACTAGAGACTCGAACCAAGGAGGCAGAAGTGTACAGGGTACACACCTTCACCACAAAATGTCCACCAATAATGTTAAAAGTTGAACTGAACGGAATCCCAGTATCCATGGAACTGGACACGGGTGCGAGTCAGTCCATAATGAGCAAAAAGGCCTTCGACAGGCTGTGGTGCAACAAGGCACACAGGCCCAAGCTCAGCCCCATTCACACAAAGCTAAGAACTTACACCAAGGAACTGATCCCTGTAATTGGCAGTGCAGAAGTCAAAGTCTCCCACTATGGATTGTGCCAGGGGATGGCCCCACACTGTTTGGCAGAAGCTGGCTGGGAAAAATCCGCTGGAACTGGGACAACATCCGAGCGCTTTCGTCCGTCGACGATGCCTCATGTGCCCAGGTTCTGAGCAGATTTCCATCGTTGTTCGAGCCAGGCATTGGAAGCTTCCCGGGGATGGAAGTGCAGATCCATTTGGTTCCCGGTACGCGACCCATCCACCACAAGGCACGAGCGGTACCGTATATGATGCGAGAGAAAGTGGAAATTGAGCTGGACAGGCTGCAATGAGAAGGCATCATCGTGCTGGTGGAAGTCAACGAGTGAGCCAGTCCGATTGTCCCGGTACTTAAAGGTGACGGCACGGTCAGACTTTGTGGGGACTATAAAGTAACGATTAATCATTTTCTGTTACAGGACCAGTACCCGCTACCCAAGGCAGACGACCTATTTGCAACCCTGATTGGACGGAAAACATTCACCAAGTTGGACCTGACCTCAGCCTACATGTCGCAGGAGCTGGAGGAATGTTCGAAAGGCCTCACCTGCATCAACACACAAAAAGGTCTGTTCAGCTATAACAGATGCCCGTTCGGGATTCGGTCGGCTGCGGCAATCTTCCAATGGAACATGCAAAGCCTGCTAAAGTCGGTTCCTCGCACTGTGGTTTTCCAGGACTGTTATGTATTGTCCATGTACATTAAATGTATAGTTACAATGGTGCGCCACAAGGGGCACTGTGGTGGGAGACCCGAAAGTATCTGCGAGACAGAGTACAAAAGGCTGCCCACCACACCTGAAGGGCGCTCTGGAGTTACACAATAAAGGACCAAGGTCACAGCAGTTACTACAACACTGGAGCCAGTGATTTGAGTGCTACATACATCACAAATTGGCGACGAGGACACGGACGAGCTCTTCATGCAACCATGGCTACTTTGGGCACGCTGAAGGATTTCACAGAGGGCAATGACTGGGATGCCTTTACGGAAAGGCTCGAGTACTATTTTATAGCAAACAACCTGACAAGGGACATGCACTGATAGAGAAGCGTAAGGCGATATTGCTGTCCAGTTGTGGCGAGGAGGTTTACTGTCTCGTCAGGGATTTGCTGACACCCGTGAGCACCAAGGACAAGTCATATGAGCAGCTGATTGAACTCATTCGTAACCAACTGAAACCGAAGGAGAGCATCCTCACGGCCAGGCACAAATTCTACCACCACTGCAGACCTGAGGGCCGGGATCTCACAAAATATGCTGCGGACATCAGGAGATTTGCGGCGCCATGCGATTTTGGCACACACCTTAACGAGGCGTTGTGAGATGTCTTTGTTATGGGGATTGGTCATGAGGGTGTCCTTCACAAGCTGCCATTTACTGAACCTACAGTCAGCCTGCAGCAAGCCATAAACATCAGCCAGGCATTTATGACCTCGACTTGCAGCACCAAGCAGATGATCCACACGGTCTCGAACCTGGCAGGTACTCTTCACAGGATAGCGCCCGTCATGGACAAAACTGCAGAACGTGGCTCTGCCCAAGGCAGAGAGCACAGACCTCAGGGTCCTGTAACTCAGAGTCCGCCGAGGGGGGCTAATCGAGTAGCACCATGCTGGCGCTGCGGAGGAAGCCATGGGGCTCACCGGTGCAGGTTTGTGGAGTATACGTGCAATACCTGCCACATGAAAGGCCATCTTCAGCGTATGTGCAAAAGAAACACGACTCACCGTGTGGTTGAGGAGATGGTAGATGATCTGCTATCCAGCGAGGAGCATTGCGGTTTGGCTCGATGGGCATCCCAGCCCCAGGTAGAAGAAGATGATGCGTTTGCACTGTATACGTGTACCGACGATTCGGCCCCAGTGATTATGGAAGTCAAGATTAACGGAGTCTCAGTGAGTATGGAAGTGGACACGGGGTCGGGTCAGTCGCTGATGAGTCAGGAAACTTTTGATAAACTGTGGATCAACCCAGCTGCATGACCCAAGCTGGTCCCGTTCACATCAAAGCTGCGCACCTACACCAAGGAACTGATACCTGTTCTTGGCAGAGCGGATGTGCAGGTATCTCACGGTGGCGAGACGCACGGTTTACCTTTGTGGATCATTGCAGGCGATGGGCTGATGCTACTTGGCAGGAGATGGATGGGGAAGGTCCGTGGGAGCTGGGAAGACTTCATTCCTCCACAGACCGCTGTCCCCCGTGTTCACAGGCAGAGCAGGCCTCCACCTTCGGATCGGATGGCAGTGAAGGAAGCGTGTGTGGGGTTGGGCAGAGCAGCGGCGGCCGTCGACTCTCCCCTGCAAAGTCTGAGAGTGAGAAAGAGGCGCTGGAACCAGCAGCAGCGCCGACCGAGCTGGAGAAGAGAGAAGGGCTTCGACGGGCTGCTCCAGCAGGCACCGTCGGCCCGCAGGCAGAGGCGGCCGTTCGCGGGGCTTGCAGCGGGAGGAGCGGCTGTGGCAGTGAGGAGGTCGGCTCCGGAGGACGTGTGTGTGTATGTGGTGACTCCCGGGCAAAAAGGGCAGCTGCGTGGGGTGCTCCGGAGGATGTGGCGGTGCGGGGGCCGGTGCGTTGCGGCTCCCGGGTGCATTCAGAGATGGCGGCGCGCCTCGTGGCAGCAGAGTTCTGCAGAGAGAGACAGGCAGGCACCAGCAGAGCACCTAAAATGGCGGCGCCCAGTAGAAACCTCGTGGGAAAAACAAGATGGCGTCTTAAAAGGGAAATGTAGCCGGGAATCTTAAAGGGGCCTTACACCATTGGCGGTCCCCACAATGAGACTTTTGTAAGGGCAAGAGTGAGTCAAAATGATTACTGTGATTTGTATGATGACGTGATTTATGACAAGAGTTAATATTTTGATGCTAAAATGACTACTGTGATTAAAATGATTGAGATGATTGGTGAAAAGAGTTAATATCACAATGCACAGTTAAAAGGGTTAATGGATCCGTGACTAACGTGACTAATGGATTAATGCGATTTTTGATTTTATGTGATTTATGCAATTGTTCAGCGGCTGCAGACAAGCCACAAAGGCAACTATTTTCTGAGAACAGAGGCAACGCACCAGTTGCCATACCCTGTCTCAGAGCAGCCCATTACCTCGGCCAAAAAGGGGCAGTATGCCGCCACCACACCTCACCCAGTGGAGCTGGGATTAAATAACTGTTCAGTGTGCCTGCAACCTTTCGATACAACTCTTCAAATGTACTTTCTACTGGAGATTACGTTTGTGTACTTGTATCACCCATGTAAGGACTGCTAATACCACATGCTTGCACCGGATCACAAGCATAATCTCTACATGGGGGGGTGGGGGGGAGGAGGGAAATGGATGGTCATGGACTCACACTCACAAATCAACCAGGACGAACAAGGCCGAGGTTACCGGCAATTTGCTTTTGGAACTGGGGTGGGGGGGGGGAGTGAGATGTTATGTATTGTCCATGTACATTAAATGTATAGTTACAATGGTGCGCCACAAGGGGCACTGTGGTGGGAGACCCAAAAGTACCTGCGAGACAGAGTATAAAAGGCTGCCCACCACACCTGAGGGGCGCTCTGGAGTTACACAATAAAGGACCAAGGTCACAGCAGTTATTACAACACCAGACTGTGTGGAATCAGTGATTTGAGTGCTACATACATCACAAGGAAGACATACTGGTTACAGGTCGGGACACCATCGAACACTTGAAGAATCTGGAAGAGGTTCTTAGTCGGTTGGATCACGTGGGACTCAGGTTGAAATGCTCGAAATGTGTTTTCCTGGCGCCAGAGATCGAGTTCTTGGGCAGAGGAATCGCAGCAGACGGCATCAGATCCACCGACGCCAAGACGGAGGCCATCAAGAACTTGCCGAGACCACAGAACTTGATGGAGCTGCGGTCATTCCTGGGACTCCTCAACTATTTCGGTAATTTCCTACCCGGATTAAGCACCCTGCTAGAACCCCTACATGTGCTGCTGCGCAAGGGAGATGACTGGGTATGGGGGAATTCACAAGAGGCTGCCCTTGAGAAAGCCAGAAATCTGTTGTGTTCAAACAAACTGCTTGTTCTGTACAACCCATGTAAACAATTATTGCTAGCTTGCGATGCCTCGTCATACAGGGTCGGGTGTGTGTTACAACAGGTTAACGAATCGGGGATTTTACAACCGGTCGTCTATGCGTCCAGGAGTCTGTCCAAGGCCGAAAGGGCCTACAGCATGATTGAAAAAGAGGCTCTGGTGTGCATTTACGGGTGAAAAAAATGCACCAGTATCTGTTTGGCCTCAAGTTTGAGCTTGAAACTGACCATAAGCCGCTCAGTCGAGGAGGCGGGAGCTCGGAGCAGCGCGAGTCCGGGGTCGGCGAGAGGCCTATAAAGGCCAGCGGGAGTCGAGCAGTTCGAGCAGTCAGTCGAGGAGACGGGAGCTCGGAGCAGCGCGAGTCCGGGGTCGGCGAGAGGCCTATAAAGGCCAGCGGGAGTCGAGCAGTTCGAGCAGTCAGTCAAGGAGGCGGGAGCTCGGAGCAGCGCGAGTCCGGGGTCGGCGAGAGGCCTATAAAGGCCAGCGGGAGTCGAGCAGTTCGAGCAGTCAGTCGAGAAGCTGGGAGCTCGGAGCAGCGCGAGTCCGGGGTCGGCGAGAGGCCTATAAAGGCCAGCGGGAGTCAGGCAGTTCGAACAGTCAGTCGAGGAGGCGGGAGCTCGGAGCAGCGCGAGTCCGGGGTCGGCGAGAGGCGTGCCGGTGCAGCTACAGGGAGAAGGCAAAGATACAAAGGTGACGTCACAGCCTAGGGGGTAAGTGATTGGCTGGTGATTGGTGAGTAGTTTTTCTTTTTCTTCTTATATTGGTCAGTAACTTTTAACATTGTTATTACCAGTTTAAGTGTATCTAAGGGTTAAGACATGGCAGGAGAGCTCGGTCGGGTGTTATGCTCCTCCTGTACCATGTGGGAACTCAGGGACACTTCCGGTGTCCCTGACGACTACGTGTGCGGGAAGTGTGTCCACCTCCAGCTCCTGACGGTCCGCGTTACGGAATTGGAGCTGAGGGTGGATTTACTCTGGAGCATCCACGATGCTGAGAATGACGTGAGTATCACGTGTAGTGAGTTGGTCTTACCGCAGGGAAAGGGTCCACAGCCAGATAGGGAATGGAAGACCAGCAGGAAGAGTAGTGCAAGGAAGGTAGTGCAGGGGTCCCCTGTGGTCATCCCCCTGCAAAACAGATACACCGCTTTGGGTACTGTTGAGGGGAATGACTCATCAGGGGAGGGCAGCAGCAGCCAAGTTCATGGCACCGTGGCTGGCTCTGCTGCACAGGAGGGCAAGAAAAAGAGTGGGAGAGCGATAGTGATAGGGGATTCAATTGTGAGGGGAATAGATAGGCGTTTCTGCGGCCGCAACCGAGACTCCAGGATGGTATGTTGCCTCCCTGGTGCAAGGGTCAAGGATGTCTCGGAGCGGGTGCAGGACATTCTGAAATGGGAGGGAGAACAGCCAGTTGTCGTGGTGCACATTGGTACCAACGACATAGGTAAAAAAAGGGATGAGGTCCTACGAAACGAATTTAAGGAGCTAGGAGCTAAATTAAAAAGTAGGACCTCAAAAGTAGTAATCTCGGGATTGCTACCAGTGCCACGTGATAGTCAGAGTAGGAATCGCAGGATAGCGCAGATGATTACGTGGCTTGAGCAGTGGTGCAGCAGGGAGGGATTCAAATTCCTGGGGCATTGGAACCGGTTCTGGGGGAGGTGGGACCAGTACAAACCGGACGGTCTGCACCTGGGCAGGACTGGAACCAATGTCCTAGGGGGAGTGTTTGCTAGTGCTGTTGGGGAGGATTTAAACTAATATGGCAGGGGGATGGGAACCAATGCAGGGAGACAGAGGGAAACAAAAAGGAGACAAAAGCAAAAGACAGAAAGGAGATGAGGAAAAGTGGAGGGCAGAGAAACCCAAGGCAAAGAACAAAAAGGGCCACTGTACAGCAAAATTCTAAAAGAACAAAGGGTGTTAATAAAACAAGCCTGAAGGCTTTGTGTCTTAATGCAAGGAGTATCCGCAATAAGGTGGATGAATTAATTGTGCAAATAGATGTTAACAAATATGATGTGATTGGGATTACGGAGACGTGGCTCCAGGATGATCAGGGCTGGGAACTCAACATTCAGGGGTATTCAACATTCAGGAAGGATAGAATAAAAGGAAAAGGAGGTGGGGTAGCATTGCTGGTTAAAGAGGAGATTAATGCAATAGTTAGGAAAGACATTAGCTTGGATGATGTGGAATCTATATGGGTAGAGCTGCAGAACACCAAAGGGCAAAAAACGTTAGTAGGAGTTGTGTACAGACCTCCAAACAGTAATAGGGATGTTGGGGAGGGCATCAAACAGGAAATTAGGGGTGCATGCAATAAAGGTGTAGCAGTTATAATGGGTGACTTTAATATGCACATAGATTGGGCTAGCCAAACTGGAAGCAATACGGTGGAGGAGGATTTCCTGGAGTGCATAAGGGATGGTTTTCTAGACCAATATGTTGAGGAACCAACTAGGGGGGAGGCCATCTTAGACTGGGTGTTGTGTAATGAGAGAGGATTAATTAGCAATCTCATTGTGCGAGGCCCCTTGGGGAAGAGTGACCATAATATGGTGGAATTCTGCATTAGGATGGAGAATGAAACAGTAATTTCAGAGACCATGGTCCAGAACTTAAAGAAGGGTAACTTTGAAGGTATGAGGCGTGAATTGGCTAGGATAGATTGGCGAATGATACTTAGGGGGTTGACTGTGGATGGGCAATGGCAGACATTTAGAGACCGCATGGATGAATTACAACAATTGTACATTCCTGTCTGGCGTAAAAATAAAAAAGGGAAGGTGGCTCAACCGTGGCTATCTAGGGAAATCAAGGATAGTATTAAAGCCAAGGAAGTGGCATACAAATTGGCCAGAAATAGCAGCGAACCTGGGGACTGGGAGAAATTTAGAACTCAGCAGAGGAGGACAAAGGGTTTGATTAGGGCAGGGAAAATGGAGTACGAGAAGAAGCTTGCAGGGAACATTAAGGCGGATTGCAAAAGTTTCTATAGGTATGTAAAGAGAAAAAGGTTGGTGAAGACAAACGTAGGTCCCCTGCAGTCAGAATCAGGGGAAGTCATAACGGGGAACAAAGAAATGGCAGACCAATTGAACAAGTACTTTGGTTCGGTATTCACTAAGGAGGATACAAACAACCTTCCGGATATAAAAGGGGTCAGAGGGTCTAGTAAGGAGGGGGAACTGAGGGAAATCTTTGTTAGTCGGGAAATTGTGTTGGGGAAATTGATGGGATTGAAGGCCGATAAATCCCCAGGGCCTGATGGACTGCATCCTAGAGTACTTAAGGAGGTGGCCTTGGAAATAGCGGATGCATTGACAGTCATTTTCCAACATTCCATTGACTCTGGATCAGTTCCTATGGAGTGGAGGGTAGCCAATGTAACCCCACTTTTTAAAAAAGGAGGGAGAGAGAAAACAGGGAATTATAGACCGGTCAGCCTGACCTCAGTAGTGGGTAAAATGATGGAATCAATTATTAAGGATGTCATAGCAGTGCATCTGGAAAATGGTGACATGATAGGTCCAAGTCAGCATGGATTTGTGAAAGGGAAATCATGCTTGACAAATCTTCTGGAATTTTTTGAGGATGTTTCCAGTAAAGTGGACAAAGGAGAACCAGTTGATGTGGTATATTTGGACTTTCAGAAGGCTTTCGACAAGGTCCCACACAAGAGATTAATGTGCAAAGTTAAAGCACATGGGATTGGGGGTAGTGTGCTGACGTGGATTGAGAACTGGTTATCAGACAGGAAGCAAAGAGTAGGAGTAAACGGGTACTTTTCAGAATGGCAGGCAGTGACTAGTGGAGTGCCGCAAGGTTCTGTGCTGGGGCCCCAGCTGTTTACATTGTACATTAATGATTTAGACGAGGGGATTAAATGCAGTATCTCCAAATTTGCGGATGATACTAAGTTGGGTGGCAGTGTGAGCTGCGAGAAGGATGCTATGAGGCTGCAGAGTGACTTGGATAGGTTAGGTGAGTGGGCAAATGCATGGCAGATGAAGTATAATGTGGATAAATGTGAGGTTATCCACTTTGGTGGTAAAAACAGAGAGACAGACTATTATCTGAATGGTGACAGATTAGGAAAAGGGAAGGTGCAACGAGACCTGGGTGTCATGGTACATCAGTCATTGAAGGTTAGCATGCAGGTACAGCAGGCGGTTAAGAAAGCAAATGGCATGTTGGCCTTCATAGCGAGGGGATTTGAATACAGGGGCAGGGAGGTGTTGCTACAGTTGTACAGGGCCTTGGTGAGGCCACACCTGGAGTATTGTGTACAGTTTTGGTCTCCTAACTTGAGGAAGGACATTCTTGCTATTGAGGGAGTGCAGCGAAGGTTCACCAGACTGATTCCCGGGATGGCGGGACTGACCTATCAAGAAAGATTGGATCAACTGGGCTTGTATTCACTGGAGTTCAGAAGAATGAGAGGGGACCTCATAGAAACGTTTAAAATTCTGACGGGTTTAGACAGGTTAGATGCAGAAAGAATGTTCCCAATGTTGGGGAAGTCCAGAACTAGGGGTCACAGTCTGAGGATAAGGGGTAAGCCATTTAGGACCGAGATGAGGAGAAACTTCTTCACCCAGAGAGTGGTGAACCTGTGGAATTCTCTACCACAGCAAGTAGTTGAGGCCAATTCACTAAATATATTCAAAAGGGAGTTAGATGAAGTCCTTACTACTCGGGGGATCAAGGGTTATGGCGAGAAAGCAGGAAGGGGGTACTGAAGTTTCATGTTCAGCCATGAACTCATTGAATGGCGGTGCAGGCTAGAAGGGCTGAATGGCCTGCTCCTGCACCTATTTTCTATGTTTCTATGTTTCTATATCGCTATTCTCAGAGGTCAAAGGGATTAACACCAATGCCTCTGCCCATATCCAAAGATGGGCGCTCATGCAGTTGGCATACAACTATCCGCATTGCGCTCTTCGGGTCTCAACGCAAAGAGCATGAAGAGGCCAAGCGCAGGCAGCGGAAGGAGCGTGCGGCAAACCAGCCCCACCGACCCCTTCCCTCGACGAATATCTGTCCCACCTGTAACAGGGTCTGTGGCTCTCGTATCGGACTGTTCAGCCATCAAAGAACTCACTTTGGGAGTGGAAGCAAGTCCTCCTCGATTCCGAAGGACTGCCTATGATGATGATGATACAACTATGTAATCTGCCACAGACTAGGCACAGAGAACTGCGCTGATGCTCTCAGTCGGCTACCATTGCCCACCACCGGGGGTGGAAATGGCACAGCCTGCAGACTTGCTCATGGTAATGGATGCATTCGAAAATGAAAAGTCACCCGTTACGGCACGCCAGATCAGGACCTGGGCCAACAAGGATCCTTTACTGTCCTTGGTAAAAAACTGTGTCCTCCATGGGAGCTGGTCCAGCGTCCCAGCGGAGATGCAGGAGGCGATTAAGCCATTCCACAGGTGCAAAGATGAAATGTCCTTGCAGGCGGACTGTCTGTTGTGGGGTAATCATGTGGTCTTGCCCAAGAAAGGCAGAGAAACGTTCATTCGTGACCTAAACAGCACCCACCCAGGCATTGCAATGATGAAAGCCATAGCCAGATCCCATGTGTGGTGGCCCGGCATCGACTCAGACTTAGAGTCATTCGTGCGCCAATGCAACACTGGCTCTCAACTGAGCAATGCACCCAGAGAGGCACCACTAAGTTTGTGGTCGTGGCCCTCCAAACCATGGTCGAGGATCCACGTTGACTATGCGGGCCCATTTCTAGGCAAAATGTTCTTGGTTGTTGTGGATGCTTATTCAAAATGGATTGAATGTGTAATAATGTCTATAAGCACATCCACGGCCATCATTGAAAGCCTATGAGCCATGTTTGCCACACACGGCCCGCCTGATGTCCTAGTCAGCGACAATGGGCCATGTTTCACCAGTGCTGAATTCAAGGAATTCATGACCCGCAATGGGATCAAGCACATCACATCTGCCCCATTCAAGCCTGCATCCAACAGCCAGGCAGAACGGGCAGTTCAGACCATCAAGCTAAGCTTGAAATGCGTGTCGGAAAGCTCCCTGCAGACCCGGCTGTCCCGAGTGCTGCTCAGCCACCGTACCAGACCCCACTCGCTCACCGAGGTTCCCACAGCCGAGCTTCTCATGAAAAGGGCGCTTAAAACAAGGCTCTCTCTTGTCCACCCTGATGGCAGGCGGCATCAACAAAGTGTGACCATGACCGTGCATATTTGTCATGAGATATTGAGATCAATGATCCTGTGTTTGTACTCAATTATGGACATGGTCCCAAATGGCTCGCTGGCACGGTCACAGCCAAAGAAGGGAGTAGCGTGTTTCAGGTTAAATTGGCTAATGGACTAATGTGCAGAAAGCATTTGGACCAAATCAAATTGCGGTTCACTAACAGCTACAAACAACCCGAATAAGACACCACCAACTTTGACCCTCTAACACACACACAAGTGGCAACCGATATCATGGTTGACCACGAAGCCGAACTCACCATCCCCAGCAGCCCGGCAAGGCCGGCTGCCCAACAGCCCAGTGAAGAACCAACCAACTCACCCACACCTGCATTTGTACTGAGACGATCGACAAGGGAGCGAAAAGCCCCAGATCGTCTCACCCTGTAAATAAGTGTACTGTTGACTTCACAGGGGAGTGATGTTATGTAACCCTTGGCTACCTGTATCACACCACCACCAGAGGAGATCCCAGCATCCCTTGGGAGCACTGTATATAAGCAGGCCACCCACGCGGTACCTGCACTCTGGAGTAAAGGAGCTAAGGTCACACTTACTCATTGCTCACAATACTCAGTTTCATTCTTTATTATGAGCTTATCACAGACTGTGCACCATTTGCATACATTAAAGGCGCTATATAAATGCAAGTTGCAGTTGTTGCTAAGGAGTCACAGGGAGGGATTTTAACTTTAAAGGGTTGGTTTCAACATTACAATTGATTTGCATTATTGAAAGTAGAAGATTGACAAGCTAGAAAATTTTTACTTACTCTGCCCTAGTCATCACACTAAATTCACTCTGCGTCCATCTGCGGCAGGTTTCCCATTGACACCGTAAATTATACCAGCACCCATCCGAAATATTTAAATGCCCTTGACACTGGGGAATGGGCTGAGTCGGGCACAGGCAAGCAGATTATGGAAATTCTGCCCCATCTATGATCTGTCCCATGACAGCTCCTGGGGAGTTTGGGCCATTAGTCTTCATCACTGGGGCTCACCATTTATAATCACATTTATTTGGAATTGCTGCCAAAGTTCTTGGAGAGGTACGTAACGATCGATTTTATGAAAGCACAACCCCAGCAGGGTATTCTTCACCGCACTTCAAAGCTAACTTGAAAGAAAAGCAATACAAGAGTGGAGTAATAACCACATTGACTTAAACATTTGTGAAGTCATTTAAGTTTCCAAAACTTACTTGCAGACTGTAATACCGAATGTTTTTCCTGCATTAGTAACCAGTGAAGGCAGCTACCATTTCATTCATAGCTACATTACGAAAGCACTCAAAGCCCTTTAAGTGTAACAGCGGCTTTGTGCTTCTTGGGGTACTAAGGTAACACACCTCTCTCTCTCTCTTTGCAATCAAACCTCATTTTGAAAATAGCATCTAATTCAATACCTGCCATGTTTCTTTCCAGCCAGTGCTTGCTAAATATTTTTTTTAAATTAATGACATATTTGAAATGACCT
This sequence comes from Pristiophorus japonicus, assembly GCF_044704955.1. Lineage (NCBI taxonomy): Eukaryota > Metazoa > Chordata > Chondrichthyes > Pristiophoridae > Pristiophorus > Pristiophorus japonicus. The sequence continues at coordinate 188,821,398 of NC_091986.1, read as the reverse complement.
TAGTGGATAGAACAAATTCCAAAAACAAACCTTAAACTGACCCTATTATGTCATAATGCAGTCAAATATCTCCCTCTTCTGGTCACATGGGCCGGAATCACCCCAGCCCTGCAAGTGCGGGTTTGGAGGCGGGCCCGCTGTCACAATAGACCTGATTGACAGTGGGTCGGGATCCCACTCTGAACCTGCCTCGGTGTGAGTTTCCCGGCTGTCATATGGGCATTCGGATAGCGGACCTGACAGCAAGCGGCGGGACAGGCAATTATCATTAAAATGTATGTAAATCCTAGTTAAGTGGCTTAATAGCAGGCACTTACAATTTTCCCAAACTTTTGACTGGTTTGTAGTGCCTTGGGTTTCACGCCAGGGCAGTGTGTTGGGTTCTCAGTGACTCTCTATTGCTTTGGTTAGTTGACAGCTGCAGAAGTGGTATAAAAGCTACCATTTCACAGCTGTTCGCTTTCCAATGTCAGAAGCTGAAGCCTTCAGGTTTTGCAAGAGTATTTGAGCTGTCTACACTTTGGAAGTATTTGCAGTGAACTCTCTATTCACTGTCACCTCCTTGGAGCAACTTCTCTCACCATTGATAGGACACTTCTGTCACCTCAACCTCACCTGCCATCTATTCCAGCAGCATCGGTGTCCTTCTCACCTTGGTCCTTAGGATCCCACCATAATCAGCCCCAACACCAACATCACTAAGCACACCAGCATCACCACCAACAACACCAACCTTCTCCACAATCACCTGATGCTGCATAGTACACAGGGCATCAGCACCTGACCACATTGCTGCCCGGGATGCCAGTGATGGCCTCACCATTGCCACATTTACTTCACACTGTACACCCTGACTGCCACATGATGCCCCAGGTTTGCACCACACCACACCAGCTCCATAAAGCATCCCTGCAATGTCCAACCCATTCCTTTCATACTCATGACCATTGTAGGGGGTACCCTTATGTCTCACCATTCACTAAAACTCACTAAGCCACTTCCAAAGGTGCCCACAAATCTGTCCCAAGAATGCAAAGTCCTGAAAATAAAGATTTCAATGTTTGACAACACATCAACATTAATGATAATGAACATTGGCTCAAGGACCCAAGTGTCTACCCTTGTGTGTTGTTAGTTGGCGTGATTGGACAAGGATGAGGGTGAGTGTGAGGGGTAGCTAGTGAAATGGGGAACTGATAATGTAGATAGCGAGAGAGAGAGAGAGGGATGGGTGGTGGTGCAAGGCAAGTTGATGTGAGTAAGGATGTGCAGGAGTAGGGTAGGGAAGGCAGAGTGATGGGGATGTGATGAGTGACACAGCAGGATGAGGTTGAGTGTGGCTTGCAGTACGGTTTCGTAATCTACTGAGATCATTGAAAGGTTTACACCACTGCAGCCAGTTTCTCCTAATGACATCCCTGCTTGTGCCCTCATGTGCAATGTGCAACCAGGCTGCATTGGTGTCCTGGGAAGGTCTCTTCCATCCATTGGAATGGAAGAGAACCTCCCTACGTGCTGTGATTCGCTCCATAAGCATCTGCAGGGAGTCATGGCAGAGCCTATGTGCAGCCGTGCACCTTTGTGCAGTGTTGGGCAGTGTTTGCAATAGCTCAATGCTGTAAAACACTGACAGAAAAAGTGTCAAAAAAAAGTTGGGCATGGACCCTTTAAGGAAACCGGTTAATGACGCATCTTCAGATGATGTCATCAGACTGGCTTCCAGTTAATTGGCCAGGAAACCCACAGGGTGGGCTTAACAAGCCCCAGCCACGGGAGATTGAAGGGAAAGCGCGAACTGCACTTCGGAACGCATTTCCCATGCGTCGAGGAGGCGGAGCAGGACGTCGGTGAGGCCTACAAGAGGCCAGCATTGAGTGGGGGGTTCGAGGTGCATCGAGGAGGTGGAGCAGGAGGTCGGTGAGGCCTACAAGAGGCCAGCATTGAGTGGGGGGTTCGAGGTGCATCGAGGAGGTGGAGCAGGAGGTCGGTGAGGCCTACAAGAGGCCAGCGTCGAACGGGGAGTTCGAGGTGCGTCGAGGAGGCAGAGCAGGACATCGGTGAGACCTACTGGTGCAGCTGTAGCAGGAAGGCAAGAAAGAAGTAGAAAGAAATTGAAAGGTGACGTCACAACCAAGGGGATAAGTGATTAGCAGAGGATTGGTAAGTAGTTTTTCTTTTTTTTTTCTTTATCAGTAAGTAACCTTTAGCATTGTTGTTGCCAATTTAAGTTAATCTAAGGGTTAAGTCATGGCAGGAGAGCTCGGACACGTGTTATGCTCCTCCTGTACTATGTGGGAAGTCAGGGACGCTTCCGGTGGTGCCTGACGACTATGTGTGCGGGAAGTGCATCCGCTTGCAGCTCCTGACGGACTGCATTGCGGCACTGGAGCTGCAGGTGGATGTACTTTGGATGTACTCTGGATGCTGAGAATGACGTGAATAGCACATTTAGTGAGTTGGCCTTACCACAGGTAAAGGGTACACAGCCAGAAAGGGAATGGGTGACCAACAGGAAGAGCAGTGCAAGGAAGGTAGTACAGGGGTCCCCTGCGGTCATCCCCCTGCAAAACAGATACACCGCTTTGGGTACTGTTGGGGGGGATGACTCATCAGGGGAGGGCAGCAGCAGCCAAGGTCATGGCACCGTGGATGACTCTGCTGCACAGGAGGGCAGGAAAAAGAGTGGGAGAGCTATAGTGATAGGGGATTCAATTTTAAGGGGAATAGATAAGACGTTTCTGCGGCCGCAACCGAGACTCCAGGATGGTATGTTGCCTCCCTGGTGCAAGGATCAAGGATGTCTCGGAGCGGGTGCAGGGCATTCTGAAAAGAGAGGGTGAACAGTCAGTTGTCGTGGTGCATATAGGTACCAACGATATAGGTAAAAAACGGGATGAGGTCCTACGAGACGAATTTAGGGAGCTAGGCGCTAAATTAAAAAGTAGGACCTCAAAAGTAGTAATCTCAGGATTGCTACCAGTGCCATGTGCTAGTCAGAGTAGGAATCGCAGGATAGCTCAGATGCATATGTCGCTTGAGGAGTGGTGTAGAAGGGAGGGATTCAAATTCCTGGGACATTGGAACCGGTTCGGGGGGAGGTGGGACCAGTACAAACCAGACGGTCTGCACCTGGACAGGAGTGGAACCAATGTCCTAGGGGGAGTGTTTGCTAGTGCTTTTGGGGAGGAATTAAACTAATATGGCAGGGGGATGGGAACCTATGCAGGGAGATAGAGGGAAGTAGAATGGGGGCAGAAGCAAAAGATAGAAAGAAGAAAAGTAAAAGTGGAGGGCAGAGAAACCTAAGGCAAAAAGCAAGAAGGGCCACATTACAGCAAAATTCTAAAGGGGCAAATTATGTTAAAAGACAAGCCTGAAGGCTCTGTGCCTCAATGCGAGGAGTATTCGGAATAAGGTGAACGAATTAACTGCGCAGATAGCAGTTAACGGGTATGATATAATTGGCATCATGGAGACATTGCTCCAGGGTGACCAAGGCTGGGAACTCAACATCCAGGGGTATTCAACATTTAAGAAGGATAGACAGAAAGGAAAAGGAGATGGGGTGGCATTGCTGGTTAAAGAGGAAATTAATGCAATAGTAAGAAAGGACATTAGCTTGGATGATGTGGAATTGGTATGGGTGGAGCTACGGAATACCAAAGGGCAGAAAACGCTACTGGGAGTTATGTACAGACCACCAAACAGTAGTAGTAAGGTTGGGGACAACATCAAACAAGAAATTAGGGATGCATGCAATAAAGGTACAGCAGTTATCATGGGTGACTTCAATCTACATATTGATTGGGCTAACCAAACTGGTAGCAATGCGTTGGAGGAAGATTTCCTGGAGTGTATTAGGGATGGTTTTCTAGACCAATATGTCAAGGAACCAACTAAGGAGCTGGCCATCCTAGACTGGGTGATGTGTAATGAGAAAGGACTAATTAGCAATCTTGTTGTGCGAGGCCCCTTGGGGAAGAGTGACCATAACATGGTAGAATTCTTTATTAAGATGGAGAGTGACACAGTTAATTCAGAATCTCGGGTCCTGAACTTAAGGAAAGGTAACTTCGATGGTTTGAGGCATGAATTGGCTAGAATAGACTGGCGAGTGATACTTAAAGGGTTGACAGTGGATAGGCAATGGCAAACATTTAAAGATCACATGGGTGAACTTCAGCAATCGTACATCCCTGTCTGGAGTAAAAATAAAACGGGGAAGGTGGATCAACCGTGGCTAACAAGGGAAATTAAGGATAATGTTAAATCCAAGGAATAGGCATATAAATTGGCCAAAAAAAGCAGCAAACCTGAGGACTGGGAGATATTTAGAATTCAGCAGAGGAGGACAAAGGGTTTAATTAAGAGGGGGAAAATAGAGTACGAGAAGAAGCTTGCCGGGAACATAAAAACTGACTGCAAAAGCTTCTATAGATATGTGAAGAGAAAAAGATTAGTGAAGACAAACATAGGTCCCTTGTAGTCAGATTCAGGTGAATTTATAGTAGGGAACATTATTACCTCAGTATCCCTTTCCTGCTTTCTCTCCATACCCCTTGATCCCCTTAACCGTAAGAGCCATATCTAACTCCCTCTTGAATATATCCAGTGAACTGGCATCAACAACTCTCTGCGGCAGGGAATTCTACAGGTTAACAACTCGCTGAGTGAAGAAGTTTCTCCTCATCTCAGTCCTAAATGGCCTACCCCTTATCCTCAGACTATGTCCCCTGGTTCTGGACTTCCCCAACTAGGGAACATTCTTCCCGCATCTAACCTGCCCAGTCCCGTCAGAATCTTATATGTTTCTATGAGATCCCCTCTCATCCTTCTAAACTCCAGTGAATAAAGGCCCAATTGATCCAGTCTCTCCTCATATGACAGCCCAGCCATCCCTGGAATCAGTCTGGTGAACCTTCGCTGCACTCCCTCAATAGCAAGAACGTCCTTCCTCAGACTAGGTTGCCAGTCGGGAAGCAGAGTCGGGATAAACGGTTCCTTTTCAGAATGGCAGGCAGTGACTAGTGGGGTGCCGTAGGGCTCAGTGCTGGGACCCCAGCACTTTACAATAAATATCAATGATTTAGATGAGGGAATTGAGTGTAATATCTCCAAGTTTGCAGATGACACTAAGCTGGGTGGCGGTGTGATGCTAAGAGGCTGCAGCGTGACTTGAACAGGTTAGGTGAGTGGGCAAATGCATGGCAGATGCAGTATAATGTGGATAAATGTGAGGTTATCCACTTTGGTGGCAAAAACATGAAGGCAGAATATTATCTGAATGCCTGCAGATTAGGAAAAGGGGAGGTGCTATGAGATCTGGATGTCATGGTACATCAGTCATTGAAAGTTGTCATGCAAGTGCAGCAGGCGGTGAAGAAGGCAAATGGCATGTTGACCTTCTTAGCTAGGGGATTTGAGTATAGGAGCAGTTGTCTTACTGCAGTTGTACAGGGCATTGGTGAGGCCTCACCTGGAATACTGTGTTCAGTTTTGGTCTCCTAATCTGAGGAAGGATGTTCTTGCTATTGAGGGAGTGCAGCGAAGGTTCACCAGACTGATTCCAGGGATGGCTGGACTAACATATGAGGAGAGACTGGATCAACTGGGCCTGTATTCACTGGAGTTTAGAAGAATGAGAGGGGTTCTCATAGAAACATATAAAATTCTGACGGGACTGGACAGGTTAGATGCAGGAAGAATGTTCCCAATTTTGGGGGAGTCTAGAACCAGGGGTCACAGTCTAAGGATAAGGGGTAAGCCATTTAGGACCGAGATGAGGAGAAACTTCTTCACTCAGAGAGTTGTTAACCTGTGGAATTCTCTTCCGCAGAGAGTTGTTGATGCCAGTTCGTTAAATATATTCAAGAGGGAGTTGGATATGGCCCTTACGGCTAAAAGGATCAAGGGGTATCAAAAGAAAGCAGGAAAGGGGTACTGAGGTGAATGATCAGCCATGATCTTATTGAATGGTGGTGTTGGCTCGAAGGGCCAAATGGCCTACTCCTGCACCTATTTTCTATATTTCTATGTTTCTATAAGTAGCAAACATGATACAAAGGCTCGCAACGGTAGCTGTAGATGTGCTTGGATGACATAATAACACACTCTATCCACTTAGAATATGCATCTACTATGACAAAAACCATCTTTCCTAGGAACGGGCCCGCAAAATCAATATGGATCCTCGACCATGGTTTAGATGGCCACGACCAAAGACTCAGTGATGAATCCGCTGATACTTTACTTAGCTGCATGCAAGTATTGCACTGATGCACGCATGATTCCAGGTCAGAGTCAATTCCAGGCCACCATACATGACACCTAGCAATGGACTTCATCATGACAATACCAGGATGAGTGCACTGAAGTTCACGTACAAATTTTTCTCTACCTTTCTTAGGCATGATTACACGATTACCCCACAGTAATGGACAGCTCATCCTTGTGATGGTTGTAAGGTTTGATCTCCTCACGCATCTCCATACATATGGCAGACCAATCACCACTGAGTACATACTGTTTCACAACCGATAAAATAGGGTCATGGCTGTTCCAGATCCTAACTTGTTGAGCTCAATCGTGGCTATCAAGGGAAATCAGGGATAGTATTAAAGCCAAGGAAGTGGCATACAAATTGGCCAGAAATAGCAGCGAACCCGGGGACTGGGAGAAATTTAGAACTCAGCAGAGGAGGACAAAGATTTGATTAGGGCAGGGAAAATGGAGTACGAGAAGAAGCTTGCAGGGAACATTAAGACGGATTGCAAAAGTTTCTATAGATATGCAAAGAGAAAAAGGTTAGTAAAGATAAATGTAGGTCCCCTGCAGTCAGAATCAGGGGAAGTCATAATGGGGAACAAAGAAATGGCAGACCAATTGAACAAGTACTTTGGTTCGGTATTCACTAAGGAGGACACAAACAACCTTCCGGATATAAAAGGGGTCAGAGGGTCTAGTAAGGAGGAGGAACTGAGGGAAATCCTTATTAGTCGGGAAATTGTGTTGGGGAAATTGATGGGATTGAAGGCCGATAAATCCCCAGGGCCTGATGGACTGCATCCCAGAGTACTTAAGGAGGTGGCTTTGGAAATAGCGGATGCATTGACAGTCATTTTCCAACATTCCATTGACTCTGGATCAGTTCCTATCGAATGGAGGGTAGCCAATGTAACCCCACTTTTAAAAAAAGGAGGGAGAGAGAAAACAGGGAATTATAGACCGGTCAGCCTGACCTCAGTAGTGGGTAAAATGATGGAATCAATTATTAAGGATGTTGGAAAGAAGTGACATGATAGGTCCAAGTCAGCATGGATTTGTGAAAGGGAAATCATGCTTGACAAATCTTCTGGAATTTTTTGAGGATGTTTCCAGTAGAGTGGACAAGGGAGAACCAGTTGATGTGGTATATTTGGACTTTCAGAAGGCTTTCGACAAGGTCCCACACAAGAGATTAATGTGCAAAGTTAAAGCACATGGGATTGGGGGTAGTGTGCTGACATGGATTGAGAACTGGTTGTCAGACAGGAAGCAAAGAGTAGGAGTAAATGGGTACTTTGCAGAATGGCAGGCAGTGACTAGTGGGGTACCGCAAGGTTCTGTGCTGGGGCCCCAGCTGTTTACACTGTACATTAATGATTTAGACGAGGGGATTAAATGTAGTATCTCCAAATTTGCGGATGACACTAAGTTGGGTGGCAGTGTGAGCTGCGAGGAGGATGCTATGAGGCTGCAGAGTGACTTGGATAGGTTAGGTGAGTGGGCAAAGGCATGGCAGATGAAGTATAATGTGGATCAATGTGAGGTTATCCATTTTGGTAGTAAAAACAGAGAGACAGACTATTATCTGAATGGTGACAGATTAGGAAAAGGGGAGGTGCAACGAGACCTGGGTGTCATGGTACATCAGTCATTGAAGGTTGGCATGCAGGTACAGCAGGCGGTTAAGAAAGCAAATGGCATGTTGGCCTTCATAGCGAGAGGATTTGAGTACAGGGGCAGGGAGGTGTTGCTACAGTTGTACAGGGCCTTGGTGAGGCCACACCTGGAGTATTGTGTACAGTTTTGGTCTCCTAACTTGAGGAAGGACATTCTTGCTATTGAGGGAGTGCAGCGAAGGTTCACCAGACTGATTCCCGGGATGGCGGGACTGACATTTCAAGAAAGACTGGATCAACTGGGCTTGTATTCACTGGAGTTCAGAAGAATGAGAGGCGACCTCATAGAAACTTTTAAAATTCTGATGGGTTCAGACAGGTTAGATGCAGGAAGAATATTCCCAATGTTGGGGAAGTCCAGGACCAGGGATCACAGTCTAAGGATAAGGGGTAAGCCATTTAGGACTGAGATGAGGAGAAACTTCTTCACCCAGAGAGTGGTGAACCTGTGGAATTCTCTACCACAGAAAGTTGTTGAGGCCAATTCACTAAATATATTCAAAAAGGAGTTAGATGAAGTCCTTACTACTAGGGGGATCAAGGGATATGGTGAGAAAGCAGGAATGGGGTACTGAAGTTGCATGTTCAGCCATGAACTCATTGAATGGCGGTGCAGGCTAGAAGGGCCGAATGGCCTATTCCTGCACCTATTTTCTATATTTCTATGTTCTATGAGCAGTGACAGGGGTACCTTCACTCTCAAAAGCATCCATTACTAACAATAGATCTGCAGGTTGAGGCGCCTCCATCTCAGTTGTGGGTAAGGGCAGCCGACTCAGTGCATCGGCACAATTCTCAGTACCAGGTCTATGATGGATGACATAATCATAGGCAGACAATGTCAGCGCCCACCTTTGAATGCGGGATGATGCATTGGTTTAATACCTTTGTTTTCCACAAACATTGAAATGAGTGGCTTGTGATCCGTTTCTAGTTCAAAATGAAGACCAAACAGGTACTGGTGCATTTTTTTTTACCCCATACACACAGGCCAAAGCTTCTTTCTCTACCATACTGTAAGCTCTTCCTGCTTTAGACAAACTTCTCGAAGCATACGCAACAGATTGTAGCTTGACCGATTCATTTGCTTGTTGGAGTACGCAGCCAACCCCATATGATGAAGCATCACAGGCCAATACAAGATGCTTACGTGGATCATAATGAGCAAGCAACTTGTTTGTACATCGCCGATTCTTGGCTTTCTCAAAGGCTCTATTTTGAAATGCACGTCAGACCCAGTTGTCGCCTTTTCTCAGTAACACATGCAGTGGCTCTAGTAAAGTGCTCAATCTGAGTAAGAAATTACCAAAGTAGTTGAGTAGCCCAAGGAAAGAACACAGCTCTGCCACATTCTGAGGCCTGGGCGCATTTTTCATGGCCTCGGTTTTCGAATCAGTGGTCCTGATGCCATCAGCAGCAATCTTCTGCCCGAGAAATTCAACTTCAGGTGCCATGAATACACACTTCGAGCATTTCAGCCTGAGTCCCAATTTGTCCAGACGCTGTAGGACTTCTTCAAGATTGTTCAGATGTTCAGCAGTGTCGCGACCTGTGAACAGAATGTCATCTTGAAACACAATAGTTCTAGGAACGGACTTCAGTAAGCTCTCCATATTCCTCTAAAATATGGCTGCAGCCAATTGAATCCCAAAAGTACACCAGTTGTAGACGAACAGTCCTTTATGGGTGTTGATGCAGGTGAGTTTCTTTGAAGTGTCGACAAGCTCCTGGGTCATATAAGCCATCGTAAGATCCAGTTTCGTGAATGACTTTCCACCAGCTAGCATGGCGAACAGGTCATCAGTTCTTGGTAACGGATACTGATCCTGTTTCAAAAATCGGTTAATCGTAACCTTGTAGTCTCCACAAATCCTGACAGTGCCATCACTCTTCAACATAGGAACAATGGGACTAGCCCACTCGTTAAACTCGACCGGTGATATGATCCCTTCGTGCTGGTGTCTGTCAAGCTCAATTTCAACCTTCTCCCTCATCATGTACAAAACAGACCAAGCTTTGTGATAGACAGGCCTTGCATTGGAGTCCAGGTGAATCTGCACCTTGGCTCCCATAAAATTACCAATGCCCGGTTCTAACAAAGAAGGAAACTTTTTCAATACTTGAGCACACAAAGTATCATCCACCGAGGACAACATCTTGACATCATTCCAGTTCAGCTTGATTTTCTCGAGCCAATTCCTGCCGAACAGCGTTGGACCGTTACCTGGGACGATCCATAATGGTAGCTCGTGAACCATGCCATCATATGGCACCTCGATTGCTGCACTGCCGAGCACTGGTATGCGTTCCTTAGTATAAGTATGCAACCTGGCTTTGACTGGACTCAGCTTCGGTTTCACAGCCTTAGTGTCCCACAATTTGTCGAATGTTCTATGGCTCATTATCGACTGGTTCGCACCAGTGTCCAGCTCCATTGATACAGGCACGCCATTCAGCTTCACATTAATGACTATCGGCTGGCTCTTGCTCAGGAACAAATACGGTCCATTTACTTCCTCCTCGGGTTGTGTATCTGGGCCATCACTGAACTGGTCCTCATCAACCACGTTGTGAATCGCACCACTCTTGCTCCGTTGTGGACACATCCTGTGAAGATGCCCCACTTTCGAACATCCATTGCATGAGTATTGTCTAAACTGACACTGATGAGGCCGATGATTACCCCCATAACACCAACAGGGTGAAATCTGGATCGAACCAGTGGCGGGCTCTGAGCAGCAGCAGGTTTCGTGTAAGCAGCTCTGCCCAAAGACGACGCCATCTTGTTTACAGTACTTGCTGTGGAACTCCGACTCGTCGATGATATCTGCCTCAAATTATTATCCGTCGTCATGCATGCCTGGGCAGTCGCGATGGTCTTTTTAAAATCCTGCTTCTCTGCAGCCAACAGCTTCCTGAGGATCGCATCATGGCTGATGCCTACCACGAAGACATCACGCAGCATGTCTTCCAGCATGTTCCTGAACTTTCACGGCTCAACAAGACGTCGCAGGTCGACGACAAATCCCGACACGACCTGGCCCTCAGCACGAACATGCGTGTAGAAACGGTAGCGTGATATGATGATCCCCTCTTTGGGCTTCAGATGGTTACCTTCCAACGTACATAATTCCACATACCCTTTTTCCACTGGATGTACAGGCAAGAGAAGATTCTTCATGAGGCCGTAAATTTTCGGACCACAAACGGTGAGAACTGCCCTGCGCTTAACTGCTTAGGTCTCTGCCTCCATGCCGTTAGCTACAAAATACTGATCCAGGCGGTCGACAAAATCCACCCAATCCTTGCCCTCCACGAATCTCTCCAGGATTCCAACAGTGCCCATTGTGCATATAAAGATTCTTAAATTACCTCGTCGCCAATTGTAATGACTCAAGGTTCTGGTTACTGTAAACTCACTCAGGTGCAACCTGATCCATCTTTATTCCAGCCCAAGAGTGCCAGCGTGACAAAGACACCCAGCTTATTTACAGGTGACCAAGCACACATGCCACATGCGTACAGCCCGATGACCTCCAACCGCAGCGCCCTCTGGTGTCTGGTGACCCCCAAGCATTAATACATAACATAAATCATATATTATTACAGGATTTAAAGATCTCCAGCAGCCTAAAGAGGCAGATGTTGGGTTTACAAAACAGCACCAACAAACATATCTGCAAACAATTCAGCAAGGCACAAAATGCCCATTTTCTCTGATGGAACCACAGGAATTCTGATGTAAGAAGTGAAGCACAGGAGCGGGGCTCTCTTTAGGATAGAGCATCGCAAGAAACCACTCCCCCCACCCCCCCCCCCCCCCAGTAAGCTGTCGAAAAAGAATGGCATGAGGTGCCATGGAGCTATGAGAAAATTACTGTACACCTAGACGCAATGTATAAAAAAGTTTAATGATCGTAACAGATCAATCAAGGTAAGAGAAACTGCTAATATCTTCAATTAATTAGTGTACTAGCAGTTATGATACCTCTGTCTGACATTGTTTTAAATTCCATTCATCTATTACTATTAATGCCCATTAAGTATGGAGTATACTTAGTGCCGACAGTCTTCCTCTAGAGGTGTTGCTTCATTAATATCCTTACATGCATTCAGGTGAAAATATTTGTTCCATCGAATGTAGCTACATGCGGTGTGCTGCATGTACATCATACCCATGATGTGATGCATGCTAACACTTGGGTATCACTGGCTATCATCATGACAATTGCAACATCTCACTTCTGGTCTGGTTGGAAGAAATGGATTCCCAATTTAAAACACCTCAGCTACTCAGATAGTCTAAAGGTCTATATCATTGCGAGAAGTGTGGACTCATGGGAGATTTGATTGAGGGCTATACAATAATGAAAGGACTTAATTGTGTGCACGTTGAAATTTATTTCAATTAGATACGTTGGGGAGGCTCAAAGATGCATATAAATTACAGAAGAGAAAAAATAGGTTACATGTTAGGCAGTTCTCCTTTTCCCAGAGAATATGGAACAAGTTGCCAGCTTGTGTGGTGAGTGATGATTTACTGTATACCGTCAAGAGTGAGCTGAGCCAGTTCCTGGCTGGGGTGAAGATTGCATAATTTCAGAGGTAGGTGCCAAATAATATAAATCATGATCGATGTAATTTCCTGGTTTAGTTTTGATTGCCTAAAGGGATCGGATTTGCACCTGGCAGTAATTGGGCAATAAAATTACTGGTATTCCCATATCTCCCCAGGTCTCATAACATTTATAAGCTTTTACTGTTTTCTGATCTGCAAACTTCAAAAGGAAATTTCAAGTCTTTTAATTTTTATCGATAGAAATTTCCTCTCGATTTTTCAAAATATAGAGAAAGCATTAACCAATTATATGAAGCGTTGAATATCATTATAATCTTGAAAAGGAATTGATTCAAAATCTGTGAACAGTATTGAACTGCATCTCTTGGATTAGGACTGTGCCATATGAGTCTGAAGCTCTTTTGAAGTCCTCATCACCATAAAGACAACAGAGGCCTGGGAGCAGGAAGTCTGCCAATCCTCACAGTTTCTAACTTTCAATTTACATTTATACTTAATTTCTTCAGCTTTTTAAGCATCTGTGTACCATGCACAACCATTCCTGAATTAAGAAAGCCAGCAGGCACCCTGCTCCCAGGCCTCTGCTGTTGCCATTAGTAACTGGCCACTAGAAGGTGCATAATAACACTGTGGATAACATTTCCCTTTAAATTTTCCCTCCCTGTATGGAGGTAGCTTGCCCCCACTCAGCATGCAATGCAACTTGTGTACTGTGTGCAGTCTTGCTCACTTGAAGATAAATAAGATATTCAAACCCTGGAGGTACAACAGAGGAGGGCAACAGAACTGATTCTCTAGGGCTGGATTTTCCGGTCTCCTGTGCTCCGAGTTTCACCCTGGAGTGGCATCAATGGCGGCAGTGGGGGCTTCAACGCCCCGCCTTGATCCTCCGGTCCGGTTTTGTGGCGGCGCGGAGCAGCACCACCCGGAAGAGCTGTGCCCGGTGTGCAATACCCCTGGTTGCGACACCGGCACGAATTTAAGCTCTTGCCTGACCCATCTGCCCGGAAGTGCATCCCACAATGACCGCCTGGGAAATCAGGGCGGTCCAACCATCCCGTCGATGAGGGGGTGAGTATGAATGTTTTTTCTTTCACTTTTTTCAGCGATTTGTGTTGTGGTGGCATGGGCAAGGTTTTGTGAATGTTTTGTGTTTTATTTTTACAAGTTTCTCCCACCCCGACCTCTCTTGGAGCACACCCGGCCCAGCTCTTTAGCTCGGGAGTTTCCTATGCTTGCGCCACGAGAGGTGTACAAACCTCGGAGGGCCCAGATGCCCAAACTTAAATACCAAAGCGCAAACTGTTCCCGGCCGCTAACCTTCCCACCCTGCCATCATTATTGCCCCAAAGACAATAAAGCCTAAAATCTAACCCAGTTTGCATCAGAGAACTAAGTTTTGAGGAAAAACTGAAGAAATTGGTTATTCATCTTTGAAGGGAAACAGGCGCCTAAGAAAGACATCATAGAAATATTTCAGATATTGAGTGATATATGAAAAGATACATCTGGAATACTGCTTCAACCATGCCAGTACGATAAAGGAGTACAGGTTCTAACTATTGAAAGGCCAATTTAGAACTGATGTGAGGAATTTCTTCTTTACACAGACTGATCAACACATGGAATAGCAATAATCCTGGAATCATTTCTATAACAAATGCTATTAAGAACTAGTTGGTTTATTGACAAAGGTTTAACAATCACACTACACATTATCAGTTCATCCACTAGGCTCACAACTGCATACCTCATCATGGATGACCTAGACCCAACTGACTGGGGTTTTATTGAGTCTTGTGAACATCACGTGACTGGTTAAGTCACTCACAATGCAACAGCTCTACAAACCTGTGAGCATACTCACAGGTACATACATTACAATTTTCGAAGCAGTTGTATGTTGTGATGGGAGGTCTGTAAGTTTTGTTATTGATGGATGAACTGGAATGTGCTGAAGGCCCTTTCTGATCTGTGCCTTTCTTGTGATCTTGTACGGCGAGCATAGTAAAAATGTTTGTTATTCCTAAAAAGAAGTCTGTATGAACAAGGTAATCAGCACAGTCTGTCCCATACAGACATTTGCTGACAGTGGCATTATAGAAAAAATATTCCAGCATCAATAATACTGAAAAATAATTAATCCACCTGTCAATCAAAAAATTGTAAATAATATAACACCATCAAAGATTCTAGTGTAAAATTTAGGGATTTAAAGTAACTTCGTAATGGAATCCTTATATCAGCGGTTAAGCTCATGTTCCTGATGTTCTTCTGGAAGGCTGAAATTATGAATGCCACAGGTGGAATGTGGGGGGCGGGGGGAGGTCTAGCTAGAGGAGTGTTTTTCAATATTTGGTGAGAGCCTTTGAATCACCTCAATTTCAGAAGGGAACGCTGTTTTTATCTGTCTGCTATCCCGTTCATGCTAAAAAAAACAAGTTATCAGGCAGCCAAAGACTTTTTTTAAACTTAGGGTTCATTGGCTGACACCGGCACCTGGGAGTCTCTGGCCAAAGACCACCCTAAGTGGAGGAACTGCATCCGGGAGGGCGCTGAGCACCTTGAGTCTCATCGTCGAAAGCATGCAGAAATCAAGCGCAGGCAGCAGAAAGAGCGTGCGGCAAATCTGTCCCACCCACCCTTTCCCTCAACGACTATCTGTCCCACCTATGACAGGGACTGTGGCTCTCATATTGGACAGTTCAGCACCTAAGGACTCATTTTGAGAGTGGAAGCAAGACTTCTTTGATTCCGAGGGACTGCCTATGATGATGATCTATGCGATTCAATGTTTATGCGGATAAATGGAGTTGAGGTACAGATCAGTCATGCTCTGATTGAATGGCGGGACAGGCTCAAGGAGCTGAAGGTCTACTCTTGTTCCAATGTACCTGCCTCCCTCCATCGATCAGAGAGCTGCCTATAACTGCTTGTTGAGTGATGGCTGCTAACTTAAATTATGCAGATGGCACAACCACGAAAATAGTTCAGGCCTCCACTCTCATTGCTGCCAAAGGTGGGCAATGCGATGGCTCGTATCACAGCCCGCCTGACCTATGCTACACACAGAAACTTATGGAGTAGGCCATTCAGCTTCTCAAACCTGCTCCGCCATTCAATCAACAAGAGTAAGACTATTTTAAGTTTAACAACTTTCGATTTTAATGAAGGACGGCTGCAGCAGAGTCACTGGGAGTGGAGGACGTGTGAGCTGGTGCTAGGGATGGCAATTCTTTGTTGGTACACGGCCAGTTGGGTGGTCCGCACACTTGGGATCTACCCACCTTTCTCCGCCACATTCCCAGGCCACGGGACCCTTCTCTTCTTTGCCAGATTTTCCATGCTCCCCTCCCCCCTCTTGCTATTCTGATGTGACCATTTACTCCTCCTCTGGACCCATCTTCTATTTCTTTACTTGTCCCATTACCACCCGCTTTTGCCTTGCACCATCATGCCTTTTGTTATTTAATCTCTCCAGCCCTTCACCCTATCACAGAAGTTTCCTCTTGTTCTTTCCTCGGCTCCCCAACCCCAACCACCATTCTCCCCTGGCTCTCTACTTGCTTAAAAACTGCTAATCTCTTACATCTTCCACTTTTGTTGAAAGGTCATTGGACTGAAACGTTAAGTGCCACTCTCTCCACAGATCTTGCTCGACCTGCTGAGTGCTACCCAGCATTTTCTCTTTTTATTTCAGATTTCCAGTATTCGCAGTATTTTCCTTTTGTTTTCTGCAATGTATTTCCCTTTGACTGACACATATGGCAGCTGTTTACAATGATTACTAGGGCCCAGATTTTGTGGTCGGCGGCATAACTAGGGATCTTGTCGCAACCATCCAAACCAAACATACACTTACCTGCTGGGAACCCGCCTTCGAGAGGTTGCTGTCAGACACTGCGGACTAGAGGGCAGCATAGTGGCCCACAGGTCTCGGGGGCGTACCGTGTGCTTACACGCAACTGGGATCACATGGGCCGGTGCTCCAATCAGCGAGCAGAAGATCTCTCATTAATACTATTCGAGATTGTTGTCATCTGAAATCCTTGCAATACAACTATTAGGGCTTTGGCTAGCTATTATTCTCCACTGAAACTTCAATACTTCAGAAATGTGCTTAAATTTGTGATTTTGGGCTCCGGGTGTGTGCAGAATGCATTGTTATTTTGGAAGTCATATACATTTTCATTTCTTTCCTCCCAGCGAAATTACATTTTATAAACCAGAGAATAATGCTTTCTTCAAAAATCTATTGGAAGATGGTTCCTTATTCGACAATAACTTAGGGAAGCATCTTTCAAATCAGGGGAACAAAAAAAGATTATTCTTCATGGACAATTAATATAACTAAAAAATACTGTGGGTCTTTTGCAAATGCTTCCATTTCCGACCTCAGAATCTCAATGATAGCAGGCTCACTTAGAACACCACCCATCTGAAAGTAAGCTTGAAAGACTGGCTTGTAGTTTAAGCTTTTCTAATATATACTTGGATTTTCAAGATATCTCCCCTTACGCAGTGCAAACTGGTTCTGCGCCTGCTTGCACCAACCGTAGCATTTACCTACCTGACATTTGCTCGCCAGTTGGTGGGCATTAGCCCGACTCTGCGACAGCAATTAGGATTTAAATGTCGGAGCGGATGATCTGTCAAATCAGAACTTGATAGATCACGAGTTCAGGATTTAGTGCATGTGCAAGTGCATCCGGAAATCCTGAACTTGCTGTCTGTAATGTATTTGCTTCATGAGTTCTTTGCTTAAGAATTCATAGCAACAGTGGCAGGCAGTGACTAGTGGGGTACCGCAAGGTTCAGTGCTGGGACCCCAGCTATTTACAATATACATTAATGATTTAGACGAAGGAATTGAATGTAATATCTCCAAGTTTGCAGATGACCCTAAGCTGGGTGGCGGTGTGAGCTGTGACGAGGATGCTAAGAGGCTGCAGGGTGACTTGGACAGGTTAGATGAGTGGGCAAATGCATGGCAGATGCAGTATAATGTAGATAAATGTGAGGTTATCCAACAGGAAGGCAGAATATTATCTGAATGGTGACAGATTAGGAAAAGGGGAAGTGCAATGAGACCTGGGTGTCATGGTACATCAGTCATTGAAAGTTGGCATGCAGATACAGCAGGCGATGAAGAAGGCAAATGGCATGTTGGCCTTCATAGCAAGAGGATTTGAGTATAGGAGCAGGGAGGTCTTGCTACAGTTGTACAGGGCCTTGGTGAGGCCGCACCTTGAATATTGTGCGCAGTTTTGGTCTCCTAATCAGAGGAAGGACATTCTTGCTATTGAGGGAGTGGAGCGAAGGTTCACTAGACTGATTCCCAGGATGGCAGGAATGACATATGAAGAAAGACTGGATCGACTAGGCTTATATTCACTGGAATTTAGAAGAATGAGAGGGGATCTCATAGAAATATATCAAATTCTGATGGGATTGGACAGTTTAGATGCAGGAAGAATGTTCCTGATGTTGGGGATGTCCAGAACCAAGTGTTGTGTATCTGTAAAGCATGCACTCCCATGTTCCGCCACCAGGGAGTGCATCCCCTGAAGTCCCAAGGGATCCCAGCATCCCTTGGGAGCACTGTATATAAGCCAGCCCCTAAGGCCTGTTCCTCACTCTGGAATGTCTTAATAAAGACTGAAGTCACTGTTACTTTAACCTCCCTGTGTGCAGTCTCATCTGTGTTAGGAACACAATAACTGGCAACGAGGATACGAATCCAACGCAAAGATGTAGCATCAAACTGTGGGCATCCTGGTGACGTTCTCGGAGGGTGAGGACTGGGAAGCCTATGTCGAACGGCTAGACCAGTACATTGTAGCCAATGAGCTGGATGGAGAAGGAAGCGCTGCAAAAAGGAGAGCGGTCCTCCTCACGGTCTGCGGGGCACCGACCTACAGCCTCATGAAGAATCTTCTGGCTCCGGTGAAACCCACAGATAAGTCGTATGAGGAGCTGTGTACACTGGTTCGGGAGCATCTTAACCGGAGGGAGAGCATGCTGATGGTGAGGTATCGGTGCCAGCGATCTGAAGGTCAGGAAGTAGCGAGCTACATCGCCGAGCTAAGGCGACTTGCAGGACAATGTGAGTTTGATGGCTACCTGGAGCAAATGCTCAGAGACTTTTTTGTACTGGGCATTGGCCACGAGACCATCCTACGAAAACTTTTCACTGTAGAGACACCGACCCTCAGTAAGGCCATTGCGATAGCACAGGCGTTAATGTCCACCAGTGATAACACCAAACAAATCTCTCAGCATACAAGTGCTAGTAATGTTCAATAACTAACTGGAACTGTGTTTGCGAGCAGAAATATACAGGGCAGAAACCACAAGTCTGCAACTTCTAGCAGGCCTCAGGTGATCCAGATGACTCAGAGTCTGCAACAAAGGATGAATGCAAGGCAATTCACACCTTGTTGACATTGTGGAGGCTTCCATTCAGCCTATGCATGCCGCTTGAAAGGGTATGTTTTCAAGAGCTGTGGAACAATGAGGCACCCCCAACGAGCTTGCAGACGAGCTGCAAGCTCTGCAAAACCTGCTAACCACCACGTGGCAGAGGAAGATCGGTCCATGGTGGATCAAAGCAATTTCGAGCCTCAGAAAGAGGAGTTCACGGGGTGCACACATTTTCGACGAAATATCCACCTATAATGTTAAATGTAAAATTGAATGGCTTACCTGTAGCCATGGAACTGGACACTGGCGCGAGCCAATCCATCATGAGTAAAAAGATGTTTGAGAGACTATGATGCAACAAGGCACTCAGACCAGCCCTGACCCCATCCACACGAAACTGAGAACGTACACCAAAGAGCTTATCACTGTCCTGGGCAGCGCCATGGTCAAGGTCACCTACGAAGGCACGATGCACGAACTGCCACTCTGGATTGTCCCGGGCGATGGCCCTACACTGCTTGGAAGGAGCTGGCTGGGCAAAATCTGCTGGAACTGGGATGACATCCGAGCGCTATCACATGTCGATGAGGCCTCATGTACCCAGGTGCTTAACAAATTTCCTTCCCTTTTTGAGCTATTGAGGTATTGGAAACTTTTCTGGGAAGAAGGTGCGGATCCACTTGGTCCCAGAGGCACGACCCATCCACCACAAGGTGCGAGCGGTACCTCAGATGATGAGGGAGAGAGTGGAAATCGAGCTGGACAGGCTGCAACGCGAGGGCATCATCTCCCCAGTGGAATTCAGCGAGTGGGCCAGCCCGATTGTTCCATTACTCAAAAGTGATGGCACGGTCAGGATTTGCAGCGATTATAAAGTAACTATTAATTGTTTCTCGCTACAGGACCAATACCCTACCTAAGGCAGATGACCTATTTGCGACACTGGCAGGAGGCAAGACGTTCACCAAGCTCGACCTGACTTCGGCCTATATGACACAGGAGCTGGAGGAGTCTTCCAAGGGGGCTCACCTGCATCAACATGCACAAGGGACTGTTCACCTACTACAGATGCCCGTTTGGAATTCGGTCGGCTGCAGCGATCTTCCAGAGAAACATGGAGAGCCTACTCAAGTCGGTACCACGCAAAATGCGTCTTCATGGCAACAGAAGTGGAGGTTTTGGGGAGGAAGTTCGCGGCAGATGGCATTCGGCCCACAGACGTCAAGACAGAGGCTATCAAGAATGCGCCCAGGCCACAGAACAACACGGAGCTGCTGTCGTTCCTGGGACTCCTCAACTATTTTGGTAACTTCCTACCAGGGTTAAGCACCCTCTTAGAGCCTCTACAAGTGTTATTGCGTAAAGGTGAGAACTGGGTATGGGGAAAAAAACAAGTAATTGCTTTTGAGAAAGCCAGCAACACTTTATGCTCCAACAGCTGCTTGTATTGTATAACCCGTGTAAAAGACTTGTGTTAGCATGTGATGCGTTGTCGTACGGAGTCGGGTGTGTATTACAACAAGCTAACATTGCGGGGAAGTTGCAACCTGTTGCTTATGCCTCCAGGAGCTTGTCTAAGGCCAAGAGGGCCTACAGCATGATTGAGAAAGAGGCATTAGCGTGTGTGTTCGGGGTAAAGAAAATGCATCAGTACCTGTTTGGTCTCAAATTTGAGCTGGAAACTGATCACAAGCCCCTCATAACCCTGTTCGCTGAAAACAAGAGGATAAATACTAATGCCTCAGCCCGCATACAAAGGTGGGCACTCGCGCTATCAGCGAATAACTATACCATCTGCCACAGGCCAGGCACTGAGAATTGTGCGGATGCTCTCAGTCGGCTACCATTGCTCACCACGGGAAATGACGCAGCCTGCAAACTTGTTGATGGTGGCACAGCCCGCAGACTTGTTGATGGTCATGGAAGCGTTTGAAAATGATAAATCACCTGTCACGGCCTGCCAGATTAGGACTTGGACCAGCCAAGATCCTCTGCTGTCCCTAGTAAAAAACTGTGTACTGCATGGGAGCTGGGCCAGCATCCCTGTTGAAATGCAAGAGCTAATCAAGCCGTTCCAGCGGCGAAAGGACGAGCTGTCCATTCTGGCAAACTGCCTGTTGTGGGGTAACCGTGTAGTGCTACCCAGAAAAGGCAAGGAGACGTTCATCTTGGATCTCCCCATCACATACCCGAGTATAATAATGATGAAAGCGATAGCCAGATCCCACGTGTGGTGGCCCGGTATCGACTCTGACTTAAAGTCCTTTGTACGGCAATGCAGCGTGTGTGCTCAGTTGAGCAACGCGCCCAGAGAGGCACCACTAAGTCTGTGGTCCTGGCCCTCCAGACCATGGTCAAGGATCCATGTCGACTATGCGGGCCTGTTTCTCGGTGGATGCTTTTTCAAAATGGATTGAATGTGAAATAATGTCGGGAAGCACCGCCTTCACCACCATTGAAAGCCTGAGGGCTATGTTTGCCACCCACGGCCTGCCTGACATACTGGTCAGTGACAACGGGCCATGTTTCACTAGTGCCGAATTTAAAGAAGTCATGACCCGCAATGGGATCAAACATGTCACCTTGGCCCCGTTTAAACCAGCCTCCAATGGGCAGGCAGAGCGGGCAGTACAAACAATCAAACAGAGTCTCAAACGAGTCACAGAAGGCTCACTCCAAACCCGCCTGTCCCGAGTACTGCTCAGCTACCGTACGAGATCCCACTTGCTCACAGGGGTGCCCCCGGCTGAGCTACTCATGAAAAGGACACTTAAAACCAGACTCTCGCTGGTTCACCCCAACCTGCATGATCAGGTAGAGAGCAGGTGGCAGCAACAAAATTTAAACGATGGTCGTGCCGCTGTGTCACGGGAAATTGATCTGAATGACCCTGTGTATGTGCTAAACTATGGACATGGTCCCAAGTGGATCGCGGGCACGGTGATAGCTAAAGAAGGGAGTAGGGTGTTTGTAGTCAAACTAGACAATGGACAAATTTGTAGAAAGCACCTGGACGAAATGAGGCTGCAGTTCACAGACTTCCCTGAACAACCCACAGCAGACACCACCTTTTTTGAGCCCACAACACACACCCAAAGGATCAATGACACCACCCCGGACCAGGAAATCGAACCCATCAGCCCAACAGTCCAGCAAGGCCAGGCTCACCCAGCAACCCTGCAGGGCCAACAACACGCCAGCCCAGCGAGGGCACAGCCAACACACCAGAACAGACATTTGTACCGAGGCAGTCCACCAGGGAAAGAAAGGCTCCCGACCGCCTCACCTTGTAAGTAGTTTTCACTTTGACCTTGGGGGGGAGTAATGTTGTGTATCTGCAAAGCATGCACTCTCACGTTCCGCCACTAGGAAGTGCATCCCCTGAAGACCCAAGGGATCCCAGCATCCCTTGGGAGCACTGTATATAAGCCGGCCCCTAAGGCCTGTTACTCACTCTGGAGTGTCTTAATAAAGACTGAGGTCACTGTTACTTTAACCTCCCTGTGTGCAGTCTCATCTGTGTTAGGAATACAATACCAAGGGTCACAGTCGAAGGATAAGGGGTAAGTCATTTAGGACCGAGATGAGGAGAAACTACTGCACTCAGAGAATTGTGGACCTGTGGAATTCTCTACCACAGAAAGTTATTGAGGCCAGTTTGTTAGATATATTCCAAAGGGAATTAGATGTGGCCCTTACGGCTAAAGGGATCAAGGGGTAGGAAGAGAAAGCAGGAATGGGGTACTAAAGTTGCATGATCAGCCATGATCATATTGAATGGTGGTGCAGGCTCGAAGGTCCCAATGGCCTACTCCTGCACCTATTTTCTATGTTTCTATGTTTCTAACACATTGCTATTAAGAACTAGTTGGTTTATTAGCAAAGGTTTAACAATCACACTACACATTACCAGTTCATCCATCAGGCTCATAACTGCCTGCCTCATTGTGGATCCCCTGAACCCAACTGGCTGGGGTTTTATTGAGTCTTGTTGAGGCTAAGCCACTCACAATTCAATAGTTCTCCAACAATTTTAAGTTGAACCTCGAAATCAAGTGCCCCCTTGTTAAAGGCGGGGGGTGGGGGAGGCACTAAAACCGACACAATTAAACAAATTAAACTTTGGACAGACAAGTGGTTCAAATTAAAATTTGGTTGTCGGGGGTGATGATACACTCCAGTCCCTCCGGTGCCCACCTCTCACGGAATGCCACGAGCGTACCGGTGGACACCGCGTGCTCCATTTCCAGGGACTCCCTAGCTCGGTTGTATCCGCAGAAGAGAGGCAAGCAGTCAGGCTGAACGATGCCCTCGACCGCCCGCTGGCTGGACCAGTTGATAGGGAAGATGTTGGAATCAATCATTAAGGATGAAATAGCAGCACATTTGGAAAGCAGTGATAGGATTGGTCCAAGTCAGCATGGATTTATGAAGGGGAAATCATGCTTGACAAATCTTCTGGAATTTTTTGAGGATGTAACTAGTTGAGTGGACAGGGGAGAACCAGTGAATGTGGTGTATTTGGACTTTCAAAAGGCTTTTGACAAGGTCCCACACAAGAGATTGGTATGCAAAATCAAAGCACATGGTATTGGGGGTAACGTACTGACGTGGATAGAGAACTGGTTGGCAGACAGGAAGCAGAGAGTCGGGATTAACGGGTCCTTTTCAGAATGGCAGGCAGTGACTAGTGGAGTGCCGCAGGGCTCAGTGCTGGGATCCCAGCTCTTTACAATATATATTAATGATCTGGATGATGGAATTGAGTGTAATATCTCCAAGTTTGCAGATGCCACTAAACTGGTTGGCAGTGTGAGCTGTGAGGAGGACGCTAAGAGGCTGCAGGGTGCTTTGGACAGGTTAGGCGAGTGGGCAAATACATGCCAGATGCAGTATAATGTGGATAAATGTGAGGTTATCCACTTTGGGGGCAAAAACACGAAGGCAGAATATTATCTGAATGGTGGTAGATTAGGAAAAGGGGAGGTGCAACGAGACCTTGGTGTCATGATTCATCAGTCACTGAAGGTTGGCATATAGGTACAGCAGGCGGTGAAGAAGGCAAATGGTATGTTGGCCTTCATAGCAAGGGGATTTGAGTATAGGAGCAGGGAGGTCTTAATGCAGTTGTACAGGGCCTTAGTGAGGCCTCACCTGGAATATTGTGTTAGTTTTGGTCCCCTAATCTGAAGAAGGACGTTCTTGCTATTGAGGGAGTGCAGCGGAGGTTCACCAGACTGATTCCAGGGATGGCAGGACTGACATATGAGGAGAGACTGGATCAACTGGGCCTTTATTCACTGGAGTTTAGAAGGATGAGAGGGGATCTCATAGAAACATATAAGATTCTGACGGGACTGGACAGGTTAGATGCAGGAAGAATGTTCCCTATGTTGGGGAAGTCCAGAACCAGGGGACATAGTCTTAGGATAAGGGGTAAGCCATTTAGGACTGAGATGAGGAGGAACTTCTTCACTCAGAGTTGTTAACCTATGGAATTCCCTACCGCAAAGAGTTGTTGATGCCAGTTCATTGGATATATTCAAGAGGGAGTTAGATATGGCCCTTGTGGCTAAAGGGATCAAGGGGTATGGAGAGAAAGCAGGAAAGGGGTACTGAAGGAATGATCAGCCATGATCTCATTGAATGGCGGTGCAGGCTCGAAGGGCCGGATGGCCTACTCCTGCACCTATTTTCTATGTTTCTATGGGCACCTTGGCCATGCCCAGGAGCACTCCTAGGAGGAGGCCTTCCGACCTGCCCACTCCCATCCGCACAGGGTGCCCAAGGATCAGGAATGTGGGACTGAAGTGCAACCAAAATTTGAGGAGCAGTCCCTTCAAATAATGAAATAGGAGCTGCAACCTCGCACATTCAATAAAAACGTGGAACATGGACTCCTCCAGACTGTAGAAATTACAGGTGGCCTGGGAGCCCGTGAACTGACTTGAAAACTTATTGCACGGGACTGCTTCGTGCAACACCCTCCAGGCCAAGTCCTCAATAAATAGAGGGAGGAATCCCACGTAGAGTGCACTCCATTGGGGACCCCCGCCTCCTCCAGATGGTGCGCCATGGCGTGTCCGGACGACAGACGAGGATGGCAACGTGGAGAGTCTGCAAGAGCAGCCTGTACATGAATCCCCTCCGCACTGAACTGAAAGGCACGGAGGGGATTTCCCCGAGGAGACTCAAGTTGTGAGGCGCCAGCCCCCGAGGGAGGTTTCGGGGGTTGGCGCCGATGAGGAATTCCATCTGGACGGGGGTCAGTTCGGTGGGGATCGCCCCACATGCTTGAGCCTCCTCGACACACCTAAGGAGTCAGGGCCCAGTGCTGTTTTTAGCGAATCGATGGCATTGGCTGTGCGCCGGATGTCAACCCAGGATAGGTGCCGTGCCAGCTCCTCTGGTGCCATCCAGCCCACTCCTTCGCCCTCGAGTAGGTCCCTGACCCTGGTCACCTCGCCAGCCACAGCACTCTCGTTCGCCTGCCACCTAAAACCGCGCTCGTGGAGGTGCAGATTCCCCAGCAGGGGCTCCTGCAGGACAGCCGCCACTCCAGACGGTGGAGAGCTGCGCTTGGTGGCAACTCTATTCCAGACCCTGATGAGTTCGCGGTGAAAGCCAGGCAGCCCCCGCATGGCGGTCCTGATGCCCCCTAGGCTCACACCAGGAGCTGTGTGTCGTAATTGAGGCAGCACTGCTGCAGAAGAAATAAGTTGCCAGTGCACACCACCTAGGAGGGGGCTCGACGTACAGGTGTGTCTGCCGGGTCTGAAGACGGAAAGTCGCTAGCTGGGTGCCGACGCACACCAACGTCTGACCGCCCTCCCTAAGCGGGAGACTCAAACCCAAGCAGAGACCCAGTGCTTCCTGTTGTTCGAGAAGCAGTCGACCAGCTTCTTCTGTATCTTGGCGACAAGCGCAGGGGGAGAGGTCAAAGTGAGGGTACCACAGCATAGCGGCCACCAGCTGGTATATGACTAGCGCTCGACCCCTCTAGGACAGCACTCGGAGCAGTCCTGTCCAGTGCCCTCGGCGAGCGGTGACTTTCGCCTCCAGCTCTTGCCAGTTTTCCAGCCAGGCTTCCTCGTCGGGGCTAAGGTAGACTCCCAGATAGAGGAGATGGGTCGTGCTCCAGGCAAAAGGCCTGAGCTCCTCCGGCAGGGAGTCCACCCGCCACTGACCCACCAGGAGTCCGGAACATTTCTCCCAGTTGATCCTGGCGGAGGATGCGGCCGAGTAAATCTCCTGGCACTCACGCATCCTCCGCAGGTCAACGGGATCCTCTACCGTGAGTAACGCGGCATCAGCGTAAGCCGAGAGGACGACCTCCACGCCCGGCCCTTGCAGAGCCAGTCCCGTCAACCTCGTCCGCAGGACACGCAGGAAAGGCTCCACACAGATGGCATATAACTGGCCGTACATGGGCATCCCTGGCGCACCCCTCTCCTAAAGCGAAGGGGCGCCGTCAAAGACCCGTTAACCTTAATCAGACACTCCGCGGCGGCGTACAAAAGTTGGATCTGGACGACGAAATGCATCCCAAATCAACAGCCCTACAAACTTCCCTCATTGAATCTCTCGAGAATTCCAACAGTACTCGATTGTGCTGTGCTCGCCATACTTTTGTGTGGGTTCGTATTTGCCTCGTCGCCAGTTGTGGTGTATGAAATGATACAATGAACTCGGTACTGTGAGCCAGTACTAGATGTAACCTGGTCAGTCTTTAATGGCTTCCAGAAGTGAAGATACAAAGGTGAAGTTCAGGTTATATACCGGTTCTAACACGAGTGTACCTATGACCCTTGGACCTCCGACGGTAGTGCTCTCTGTTGGTGGGCATACCTTACATACATTACACCATCCTCAGCTTGCCATCCAGAGGAGGCGGGGGTCCCCAGGAGTGCTCTCTACGCGGGAGTCCTCCCTCTATTTATTGGGGACTTGGCCTGGAGGGTGTTGCATGGAGCAGTCCCATGCAATAAATTTTTAAGTCGGTTCACGGGCTCCCAGGCCGCCTGTAATTTCAGCGGTCTAGAGGAGTCCGTGTTCCATGCGTATGTTGAGTGTGCGAGGTTACAGCCCCTCTTCCAATATCTGAAGAGGCTGCTCCTAAAATTCTGGATGCACTTCAGTCCCACACTCCTGATCTTTGGGCACCCTGTGCGGAGGGGAGCGGGCAGGTCCGAGGGCCTCCTCGTAGAACTGCTCCTGGGCACGGCCAAGGGGGCTATCACACGGTCCAGGCAGCGGGCGGTCGAGGGAGTCATTCAGCCCGACTGCCTACCTCTCTTCCGTGCTTACATCCGAGCCAGGGTTTCCCTGGAGATGGAGCACACGGTGTCCACCAGTATGCTTGCGGCCTTCCGCGAGAGGTGGGCGCCGGAAGGACTGGAGTGCATCATCACCCCCGGCAACCAAATTTTAATTTGAATCACTTGACTGTCCAAAGTTAAATTTGTTTAATTGTATCGGTTTTAGTGCCCCCCCTTTAATCAGGGGGCACTTGATTTATTTGATTTGCAGATGCAACTTAAAATAGTTGAAAGGCTGTTAATTCGGGATGCATTTCGTCGCCCGGATCTGACTTTTGTACGCCGCCGCGGAGTGTCTGATTAATGTTAACGGGTCTTTGACGACGCCCCTTCGCTTTGGGAGAGGGGTGCACCAAGAATGCCCCATTTCCGGCCAGTTATAAGCCATCTGCGTGGAGACTTTCCTGCGCCTCTTGCGGACGAGGTTGACGGGACTGGCTCTGTAAGGGCCGGGCGTGGAGGTCGTCCTCTCGGCTCACGCCGATGACATGCTCCTCACGGTAGAGGATCCCGTTGACCTGCGGAGGATGCGTGAGTGCTTACTGTTTGAACCAGGAATTGGCAGCTTCAAGGGAGCCAAGGTGCAGATTCACCTAGGCCCAGATGCAAGGTCCAGCCATCACAAAGCCAGGGCGGTCCTGCACATGATGAGAGAAAAGGTCGAGCTCGAATTGGACAGGCTACAATGCGAGGAAGTCATCTCACCAGTCGAATTTAATGAATGGGCCAGCCCCATTGTTCCGGTGTTAAAGAGCGACGGCATGGTCAGGATTTGTGGAGACTACAAGGTCATGATCAACCAAGTTTCGAAACAAGATCGGTACCCGCTACTGAAAGCTGATGACCTGCTTGCAACGCTGGTCGGGCGAAAATCGTTCGCCAAATTGGATCTAATGTTAGCCTACATGACACAGGAACTGGTTGAATCATCAAAGAAACTTACGTGCATCAACACGCACAAAGGACTGTTTATTTACAACAGGTGCCCTTTTGGCATTCGTTCAACAGCAGCCATATTTCAGAGAAACATGAAGGGCTTATTGAAATCCATCCCCAGGTCGGTGGTATTCCAAGACTGTCATGTTTGTAATCTTCACATAACTGTAACCTTTATGTAACAACACTGTACACTGTATACACCTGAGAAATGCACATCTTGACCACATGGGGTGAACTTGTGGGAGACACTCCTCACCTGGTCATCTAGGTATATAAAGGGAGGTCCCACGCAGGGTCATCACTTCTTGGTCCTGTGAATAAAGATACAGGTCACAGAGTGACCTTGTCTCCAGTATGTGCCTCATGTTGATTTGCAATAGTGTGTAAGGACACAACATTTGGCGACGAGAAACGGGAATCAACGACTCAAGAAAATGGCCACTGGTAGCACAGAGGAACAGTACTGTGTTGGTGAGGACTGGGACGATTTCGATGAGAGGCTCCAGCAGAGCTTTGTCACGAAGAACTGGCTGGGAGCGGCAGCGGCTGACAAGCGAAGGGCCATTTACTGACCAGCTGTGGACCTAAGACGTACGCGCTGATGAAAGACCTGCTCGCACCCGAGAAGCCGGTGGACAAGACCTTCAAGGAGCTCAGCAAACTGATCGGTGAGCACCTCAAACCGGCGCGTGGTATACACATGGCCCGACACTGATTGTATATGCACAGACGTCGGGAAGGGCAGACCATACAGGACTTCGTTGCGGACCTTCGGCGCTTGGCCAGCCTCTGTAAGTTCACAGATGCCTGCAGGGGGGAGATGTTACGGGATTTCTTCATTGAGGGCATTGGTCATGCTGGGATTTTTAGGAAGCTAATTGAGACCAAGGACTTGACCTTGGAAGCAGCGGCGTTGATGGCTCAAACCTTCATGGCGGGTGAGGAGGAAACCAAGATCATATACGCGCGCAACTCTGCTCCCAACGTGGCGATGGAGCACGGGGTTAACATGGTAAACGCGACTCAGAACCCCGCAGGCAGGCAAGGGCAATTCGACACCAACCAGGCAGTAACAGACTATAGGGTGGGTCCTCAACAGAGACAATGGCAGGTTGAACGGACATTTACACCATCACAAGGGACAATACGTCCCGGGATGGGACCATTGACACCCACAAACAGAGTGCTCAAGAGTAATCAAAGAGACAATCAGAGAGGAATGCCTGGTAACAGCTCTTTTGTTCACAACAATCTCAGCTCATGCTGGAGGTGCGGGGGCAAACATGCTGTGAAGCCCTGCCGGTTTCAACAATTCATCTGCAGAAATTGTAACTTGAGTGGACATTTAGCCAGGATGTGCAGGAAGCCCGCAGCGAGGCTGGTTTACGAAGTGGATGAACCACAAGAGGGGTCTGCAAGGCAGGGGTATGCCTGGGACACAGCAATGGACGCTGAAGTTCAGCGAGTCCAGGTGGCAAACATCCACAGCTCATACACAAAAACGTCACCTATGATAATGAGAGTACTGTTAAATGGCATCCCGGTATGCATGGAGCTGGACACAGGAGCCAGCCAGTCACTTATGAGTGTCCAACAATTCGAGAAACTGTGGCCACTCAGAGCTAGCAGACCCAAACTAGAACGCATTGACACACAACTATGGACATACACCAAAGAGATCACCCCAGTGCTAGGCAGTGCAATGTTGGTGGTCACACATAATGGATCTCAGAACCGGCTGCCACTCTGGATTGTCCCGGGAAATGGTTCCGCGCTTTTGGGGAGGAGCTGGCTAGCCGAGATGAACTAGAAATGGGGGGATGTGCACGCCATTTCATCTGTGGAGCGAAGTTCATGCTCACAGGTCCTACAAAGGTTCGAGTCATTATTTCAACCTAGTGTCGGGACTTTCAAAGGCACCAAAGTAGTGATACGCATCAACCCGGACACCACACCAGTGCAACACAAAGCCAGAGCTGTGCCGTATGTGATGCAGGAGAAAATTGAGAGTGAGTTAGACAGGTTGCTAGGAGAGGGCATAATTTTGCCTGTTGAATTCAGCGACTGGGCAAGCCCCATCTTCCCTGTTCTAAAAACGGATGGCTCGGTCAGGATCTGTGGCGACTATAAGGCCACCATCAACCGAGTGTCCCTTCAGGACCAATACCCGCTTCCGAGAGCCGAGGATCTTTTTGCCACGCTGGCAGGCAGCAAGCTGTTCACCAAGTTGGACCTCACTTTGGCCTACATGACCCAGGAACTGGCCGAAGAATCCAAGCTACTGACCACCATCAACAAACACAAGGGGCTGTTTGTCGACAACAGGTGTCCGTTTGGCATTTGGTCAGCAGCCACTATCTTTCAGAGGAACATGGAAAGCCTGCTCAAATCCACCCCCGGAACAATTGTATTTCAGGACGACATCCTTATCACGGGTCGAGACACCGAGGAACACCTCCACAACCTGGAGGAGGTGCTACGCCGACTGGACCGGGTAGGCCTGCGACTAAAGAAGTCCAAGTGTGTGTTTTTGGCCCCAGAGGTCCAGTTTTTGGGCAGGAGGGTTGTCGCAGATGGGATCTGGCCCACCGAATCCACAATGGAGGCGATCCGACACGCGCCCAGGCCCGGCAACACATCAGAGTTGTGTTCATTTCTGGGACTATTGAACTATTTCAGGAACTTTCTACCGAACTTAAGCACATTGCTGGAGCCGCTACACGTGCTCCTGAGTAAGGGTTGCGATTGGTTTTGGGGGGACTGTCAGGAATGGGCTTTCAATCGGGCACGGAACCTGCTTTGTTCTAATAAGTTATTGACCCTGTATGACCCCTGTAAGAAATTGGTTTTGACATGCGATGCATCATCCTATGGGGTTGGGTGCGTGTTGCAGCAGAGTAATGATGAGGGCCAACTCCAACCTGTGGCTTATGCCTCCAAGTCGCTCTCCCAAGCAGAAAGGGGATATGGGATGGTTGAAAAGGAAGCACTCACATGTGTCTACGAGGTGAAAAAGATGCACCAGTACCTTTTTGGCAGAAGGTTCGAGTTAGAAACGGACCACAAGCCGTTTACATCCCTGTTGTCAGACAGCAAAGTTGCCAATGCCAATGCATCAGCCCGCATACAGCGATGGGCTCTCACGCTGGCTGCGTATGACTACACCATATGGCACCAGCCAGGCACCGAAAATTGCACTGACGCGCTCAGCAGGCTTCCACTGGTCACCACTGAGGGGGCGACGGAGCAAAGCGCTGAGATGGTCATGGCTGTCGATGCCTTTGACAGTGCAGGCTTCCCCATCACAGCCTACCAGATCAAAACCTGGACCAACAGAGATCCCCTCCTATCTCTGATTAAGAAATGTGTCCTGACTAGGCATTGGGCGCCCGCACACGGAGCATGACCTGAAGAGGTCAGACCGTTTCACAGACGGATGGATGAGCTCTCCATCCAAGCCGACTGCCTACTATGGGGCAGCCGGGTAGTCATGCCCCAGAGGGGTAGGGAAGCATTCATCAGGGAACTCCACAGCAAGCACCCAGGCATCGTGCTCATGAAGGCCATTGCCCGGTCACATAAATGGTGGCCGGGAATTGATGCAGACCTGGAACACTGTGTTCGCAGTTGCACAACGTGTGCCCAGCTGGGCAATGCCTCCAGGGAGGCTCCACTCAGCCCGTGGCCCTGGCCCACTAAGCCATGGTCATGTATTCACGTAGACTACGTGGGCCCGTTCATGGGGAAAATGTTCCTCATTGTTGTTGATGCGCACTCGAAATGGATCGAGTGCATCATATTGAATTCGTGCACGACATCCACCACAGTGGAGAGTCTGTGTGCGGTCCTTGCGACCCACGGCTTGCCGGACATCCTAGTTAGCGACAATGGCCCGTGTTTCACTAGCTATGAATTCCGAGAGCTCATGTCGGGTAATGACATCAAAGATGTCAGGACAGCGCCGTTGAAGCCGGCTTCCAATGGCCAGGCGGAATGTGCGATCCAAATCATAAAGCAAACCATGCTCCAGATTCAAGGACTCTCCCTTCAATACCATCTATCGCGCCTCCTGCTGGCCTACAGGTCCTGACCGCACTCGCTCACGGGGGTCCTGCCAGCGGAACTACTCCTGAAACATGCACTAAAAACTCGGCTGTCCCTCATTCATCCAGTCTTGTCAGACATTGTTGAGGGCAAGCGCCAGTCCCAAAATGAGTGCCACGACCGTAACTCAAAGGGGAGATGGATAGATATCAATGACCCTGTATTTGTTCTTAATCACGCTGTGGGGCCCAAGTGGCTCAAGGGTACTGTAATTGGTAAAGAGGGGAATAGGGTCATAGTGGTCAGACTCAACAATGAGCAGATATGCCGCAAGCATCTGGACCAAGTAAAAAAAAAAGGTTCAGCATGTACACTGAGGAACCTGAGGAACATCATGAGATGCTGCCCACACCACTGCCAGTGAACGAGCAACAAGAACCGTCAGCAGCATGCACAGTCCCTGCGGCCAGCCCGGACAAGCCGGAATCACCAGAGGTGACAAAGACGCATGCCAAGGCTCAACAACCAGAGCCCCAACTGCGGCGCTCCACGAGAGAGCGTCGACCGCCTGAAAGACTCAATCTTTGACCCAAAGACGTTGGGGGGAAGGTGATGTCATGTTTGTAACCTTCACATAACTGTAACCTTTATGTAACAACACTGTACACTGTATACACCTGAGAAATGCACATCTTGACCACAGGGGGTGAACTTGTGGGAGGCACTCCTCACCTGGTCATCCAGGTACATAAAGGGAGGTCCCACGCAGGGTCATCACTTCTTGGTCCTGTGAATAAAGGTACAGGTCACACAGTGACCTTGTCTCCAGTATCTGCCTCATGTTGATTTGCAGTAGTGTGTAAGGACACAACAAAGACGACACCCTAGTCACAGGCCGTGACATCGAGGAGCACTTGCACAATCTGGAAGAGGCTCTGCTTCGTTTGGACAAAGTGGGACTCAGGCTGAAACATTCGAAGTTCGTTTTCATGGCACCAGAGGTCGAATTCTTTGGACAAAAGATTGTTGCAGACGGAATCAGGCCTACAGACGCGAAAACAGAGGCCATCAAAAATGCGCCCAGGCCCCAGAATGTGACGGAGTTGCGTTCGTTCCTGGGTCTTCTCAACTACTTCGGTAACTTCTTACCCAAATTGAGCACAGTGTTAGAGCCTTTGCACAGGCTGCTCAGGAAAGGAGACGACTGGGTGTGGGGTGAACTTCAAGACAGAGCCTTTGAGAAGACTAGAAATCTGTTGTGTTCCCACAAGCTACCTGTGGTGTCTCTGCACCTTGTTACAAACTCACACGAGGCATGTATTTATCAGACACGATCACTCTGCGACCTTCACTTTATTCCCAGGACCAAAGAGTGCTCACCCTGGGTGGGACCTCCTCTTTTATACCTGGAAACCCAGGTCAGGAGTGTCTCTCGCAAACTCAGCTCCTGTGGTCAGGGTGTGCATTTCAAGGGTACAGGTACAGTGTGCACGAGTTACAGTTACATAACTATTGTCATTGCAAGATGGTGAAATACATGACATCACCTCCCCCCTTAGGTCTTTTAGTTTCAGAGGTTAAGTCTATCGGGTGGTCGATGCTCTCTCGTGGAGCACCACAGTTGTGGCTCTGGTGGCTGAGCCTCAGCATTCGTCTCTGTCACCAGAGGTGATTCCGGCCTGTCCTGGCTGGCCGCAGGGACTGTACATGCTGAGGACTGTCTTTGTTGCTCGTACGCTGGCAGTGGTGTGGGTGCTATCTCATCATGCTCTTCATCAGGTTCCTCCGTGTCTGCACTGAACCTTGTCTTTACTTGGTCCAAGTGTTTGCGGCATATCTGCCCATTGTTTAGTCTGACCACCATGGCCCTGTTTCCTCCTTTGCCGCTTACAGTGCCCTCAAGCCACTTGGGTCCCAAAGCATGGTTAAGAACCAATACCGGGTCATCTATTTCTATACACCACCCCCTTGAGCCTCGATCATGGAGCTTGGTTTGGGACTGGCGCTTGTCCTCAACAATGTCTGCCAGGGCTGGGTCAATGAGGGACAGCCGCGTCTTGAGCGTGCGTTTCATGAGGAGTTCCGCTGGCGGGACTCCCGTGAGCGAGTGCGGGCGGGACCTATAGGCCAGCAGGAGGCGCGATAGGCGGTACTGAAGGGAGGGTCCTTGGATAGCATGCCCTGCTTTATGACTTGGACCGCTCGTTCCGCCTGGCCATTGGAAGCCAGCTTGAATGGTGCTGTCCAGATGTGCTTGATCCCATTGCCCGACATAAACTCCTGGAATTCATGGCTGGTAAAACACGGGCCATTGTCGCTGACCAGAATGTCCGGTAAGCCGTGAGTCGCGAAAACCGTACTCAGACAATCCACTGTGATGGATGTCGTGCACGAGTTCAATATGATGCACTCGATCCACTTCGAGTATGCATCGACAACGATCAGGAACATTTTCCCCATGAACGGGCCCGCATAGTCTACGTGAATGCGTGACCATGGCCTGGTGGGCCAGGGCCACAGGCTGAGTGGGGCCTCCCTGGGGGCATTGCCCAACTGGGCACACGTCGTGCACCTACGAACCCAGTGTTCCAGGTCTGAGTCAATCCCCGGCCACCATACATGTGACCGGGCAATGGCCTTCATTAACACGATGCCAGGGTGCTCGCTGTGGAGTTCCCTGATGAACGTTTCCCTTCCTTTCTGGGGCATGACTACCCGGCTGCCCCATAACAGGCAGTCGGCTTTATTGGAGAGCTCATCCATCCGTCTCTGAAACGGTCTGACTTCCTCGGGGCACGCCCTGTGTGCGGGCGCCCAATCCCCAGTCAGGACACATTTCTTTATCATGGATAGGAGGGGGTCCCTGTTGGTCCAGAGTTTGATCTGTCGGGCTGTGATGGGGGAGCCCGCAGTTTCAAAAGCCTCAACGGACATGACCATCTCGGCGCTCTGCTCCGACGCCCCCTCGGTGGTACCTTCTACGCCGATCTTCTTCCCTTGGAGTCCTGCTACAGCCCGGAAGGTGAGGTCTGGTCTTTCGGTTTGGATCATGTTGCCGCGATATTGTGCAGTCTGTGTCATTGCTCAGCAGTCGAGTAGATGGTAGGATTTCTAGGTGCTGCGATGGATCCAAGTTTGGGGCCGGGTGGGATGTCGATCACCGGGGCCCAGAGGCCGTCGTCACTCCAACCGATTTGGACTTGCTTCATCCAACTTCTTCCCAGTAGCGTTGGGCCATCACCGGCAACGATCCACAAGGGGAGCTTGTGCATTGCGCCACCGTGGGACATTTGAACATCCACGCTGCCGACCGGGATGGTGCCTTTTGTGTAGGTGAGCAGCTTCGCCTGGATTGGGACAGTCTTGGTCGGTCGGCAGGATTGTTCCAGAGTTTCTCAAAGGCCGTCTGATTCATCAACGACTGGCTCGCCCCTGTGTCGATCTCCATCGAGACTGGAACCCCACTGATTTCGACTTCTATTTTCCACGGGGAACTCTCGCTGGAGCAGGTATATATCCCATACTCTTCTTCCAGGGGCTGAGCAGCTTCGTTTTCATCAGTGTCGGAGCCCAGGTGATCGGCCAACTCTTCAGCGACTTGGTGAGTAAAGCTTTTTCTACACATTCGCTGAAGGTGACCTTTCACCTTGCAGCCTTTGCAGGTATAGTCTTTGTATCGGCATTGATGGTCCCTGTGGTTTCCTCCACAGTGCCAGCGAGGGGCTAGCTGGTTGGCCCCATGTGGCGGACTCAGGTTTGAGGGACTCGGGGCAACATTCCTGCCTCTGAAAATCACCATTCTGTTCACTGTACTCATCGGGTTAGAGTCCTGGGTGTGGGTCATCATCTGTTTGGAGTCGCAGACTGAAATCATGAAAGCCTGGCTCACGTTGATTGCCTTCTGCAGGGTGATCGTAGTGTCCGCAGGGAGCAGTTTATGGAGGAGGCCCTCGTGGCCGATTCCAATAACAAAGATGTCCCTTAGTGCTTCGGTGAGGTGGTCGCCATAATCACATGGTGCAGCCAATCTTCTTAGATCTGCAGCATATTTAGCAATTTCTTGGCCTTCGGGCCGCCGGTGGGTGTAGAACTGGTGTCTGGCTTTGAGGATGCTCTCTTTGGGTTTAAGTTGCTCTTGTATTAAAGTTACGAGCTCCGCATAGGTCTTGGTTGTCGTCTTCGCTGGGGCTAGCAGGTCTCTGATGACACCATGGATAGTGGGCCCACAACTGCTGAGCAGGGTGGCCCTGCGCTTGTTCAAACGCGAGATCGGTGAGTCCCCAGCCAGGTCATTCGCAATGAAGAAATGTTATAACCTTTCCACAAAGGCATCCCAATCTTCCCCCTCGGCGAATTGTTGGAAGTTGCTTAGGTTAGACATTGTGCGTGGAAATTCGTAACCTCGTCGCCAGTTATTGTGTATGCAAGCACTCTCTTCATGACTCCACGAGGCAAGGATATGGCACTTGAACTGTACAGACTGTAGTCCTTTATTGCAGCTCCTGGAATGAGGACATCAAGAGGTGAGCTCCCTTTTATACTTGGTTACCTGCAGTGTACAGGTGACCCTTAGGTCTCCAACAGCAGCACCCTCTGGTGTACAGGTATGGTATATACAGGATGAAGGTACATTTAGGTCTCGTGTTACAGTACATCATTGACATGCATACATAACATATACACTGGGTCATTTACAGATATGTCGCATGACACTGCAGCGCGGTCGTGATACCACTGCTGGCGCTGACGTCATGTTTCGACATGATCATTAAGATCAGGATGGACTCGAGAGAGCCTGGTTTTGAGGCCTCTTTTCATCAATAGTTCCACAGGCGGGACCCTGGTGAGCATGTGTGGCCTTGTCCTGTAACTGAGCAGTATGCATGACAGGCGTGTCTGCAAGGAACCATGAGTTATGCATTTCAAGCTCTGCTTGATGGTTTAAACTGCCCATTCCGCTTGACCATTGGACGCGGGTTTGAACGGCGCTGACCTCACGTGTTTTATGTCGTTGCGCTTCATGAACTCTTGAAACTCCAGGCTTGTGAAACATGGTTCATTGTCACTGACAACAATATCTGGCAGACCATGTGTGGAAAACATGGCTCTCAGCTTCTCAATGGTGGCAGTGGAAGTGCTGGATGACATGATCACACATTCTATCCATTTGGAGTATGCATCCACTACCACAAAAAACACTTTACCGAGGAAGCAGCCTGCAAATTCGATGTGGATTCTAGACCACGGTTTGGATGACCATGATCACAAACTGCTTCCTTTGGGGCATTGCTTAACTGCATGCAAGTGCTGCACTGATGCACGCGTGACTCTAAGTCCGAGTCAATGCCAGGCCATCAAACATGGGACCTGGCGATGGCCTTCATCATGACAATACCGGGATGCGTACTATGTAATTCCCGTACAAATCTCGCCCTGCCTTTCTTGGGCATTACAACACGATTACCCCACAGTAAACAGTCGGACTGGATGGAAAGCTCATCTTTGCGACGGTGGTATGGTTTGGTTTCATCACCCATTTCCTTTGGTGATGGTCGACGAGTCCCCGTTAAGAACAGAATGTTTTACAACCGATAGGGTCGGATCCTGGCTGGTCTTAACTTGTTGAGCAGTGATAGGCAACCCTTCACTCTCAAAGGCATCCATGACCATGAGTAGCTCTGCGGGCATTGGTGTTTCCACCTCCGGTGTGGGCAATGGTAACCGGCTCAATGCATCAGCGCAGTTGTCGGTGCCTGGTCTATGGTGAATGACATAATCATAGGCAGATAATGTCAGCACCCACCTCTGGATGCGGGACGATGCGTTGTTATTGATACCTTTATGTTCCAAGAACAACGATATAAGCGGCTTGTGATCGGTTTCCAGCGCGAAGCAAAGTCTAAACAGGTACTGGTGCATTTTTTTTAACCCCATAAACACATGCTAAAGCCTCTTTCTCTACCATGCCGTAGGCTCTTTCTGCTTTGGACAGGCTTCAAGACGCATATGCAAGTAGTTTGCCTGACTCATTGTCTTGCTGGAGTATGCAGCCGATCCCATAGGACGATGCATCACAGGTCAAAACTAGATACTTGCATGGGTCATACAGTACCGGTAGTGTCATGTATTTCACCATCTTGCAATGACAATAGTTATGTAACTGTAACTCATGCACACTGTACCTGTACCCTTGAAATGCACATCCTGACCACAGGGGGTAAACTTGCAGGAGACACTCCTCACCTGGGTTTCCAGGTATAAAAGGGGAGAGCACACCCAGGGTGAGCACTCCTTGGTCTCGAGAATAAAGTGAAGATCACAGAGTGACCGTGTCTGATATATACATATATACATGCCTCATGTGAGTTTGTAACAATGTGCAGAGACACCACATTTAGCAAAGAGAAACGGGAATCACCGAACCACGAGGATGGCCACCGGCAGCACAGAGGAATGCTACTGTGTGGGTGAGGACAACTTTGTGGAAAGACTCCAGCAGAGCTTTGTCACAAAAGACTGGCTGGAAGAGACAGTGGCTGAGAAGCGGAGGGCGCATCTACTGACCAGCTGTGGTCCACAGACGTATGCGTTGATGAAAGACCTGCTCGCACCCCAAAAGCCAGCGGACAAGTCCTTCGAAGAGCTCAGCCAGCTGATCAGTGAGCATCTCAAGCTGGCAAGCAGCGTACACATGGCCCGGCACCGGTTCTACTCTCACCGGCGTCGGGAGGGTCAAAACGTCTCGGACTTCGTGGCGGAACTGCGGCGTTTAGCCTGTCCCTGTAAGTTCGCCGATGCCTGCAGGGGGTAGATGTTAAGGGACTTTTTCATCGAGGGCATTAATCATGCCGGCATTTTCAGGAAGCTCATAAAGACTAAGGACTTGACTTTAGAAGGGGCGGCGTTGATAGCTCAGACCTTTATGGCAGGGGAAGAGGAAACCAAGCTAATTTACGCATGCAGCCATGGTTTTAACGTTGCGTTGAACCAGGGAGTTAATGTTGTAAAAGTGATACAGAACCCCGCAGGCAGGTAAGGGCAATTCGACACCGCCCAGACAGGCAGGCAAGGACAATTCGACACCGCCCAGGCAGCAACAAGCTCCAGGGTGGGCCCGCAACAGGGACAATGGAAAGGGGATCGGTAATTCATGCCATCACGAGGAACAATGCATCCTGTGATGGGACCAATAACACCCTCCATCAGAGTGCTTAGAAACAGCCAAACGGGTCATCAGAGAGGAATGCCTGGGAATAGTCCTTTTGTTAACAGCAATCTTAGCTCATGCTGGCGGTGTGGGGTAAACATACTGCCAAAAGCTGCAGGTTCCAGCTTTACACCTGTAGGATTTGTAATGTCAGTGGACACTTGGCCAGGATGTGCAAAAAGGCAGTAGCGAGGCTAGTCTGTGAGACACAGGAACCAGACGAGGGGTCTGCAATGCAGGATGAGGCCTGGAGGACAACCATGGATGCTGAAGTTCAGAGAGTTCATGTGGCTGCCGCCCACAGCTCATACACTTAAACGCCACCCATGATGATGAGAGTCTTACTGAATTGCATCCCGGTGCACATGGAGCTGGATACAGGAGCTAGCCAATCACTCATGAGCGCCCAACAAAAAAAAGGGGGGGCCGGGGCACTAAAACCGGCAACTTAAACAAATTAAACTTTAGATATTAAAATCAAATTAAAATTTGGTTGCCGGGGCAGATGATGTACTCCAGTCCCTCCGGCGCCCACCTCTCGCAGAAGGCCGCGAGCGTACCGCGTGGACACCGCGTGCTCCATCTCCAGGGACACCCTGGTTCGGATGTAACTGCGGAAGAGAGGCAGGCAGTCGGGCTGAACGACCCCCTCAACCGCCCGCTGCCTGGACCGGCTGATGGCAACCTTGGCCGTGCCCAGGAGCAGTCCTACGAGGGGGCCCTCTGACCTGCCCGCTCCCCTCCGCACAGGGTGCCCAAAGATCAGGAGTGTGGGACGGAAGTGCAGCCAGAATTTGAGGAGTAGCCCCTTCAAATATTGGAAGAGGGGCGGCAACCTCGCACATTCAGTAAAAACATGGAACACGGACACTTCTAGACTGCAGAAATTACAGGCGGCCTGGGAGCCTGTTAGGTTCAGAATAAATCCACAGGACTATATTGCAAGCTCAAACTGTTGTGACCTTTGTTATATCTGTGGACTTGTAGTTACTCTGTACAGCCACCAGAGGGCTTTTCCCCTTGAGTCCAAAGGGATCCCATAATCCCTTGGGAGCACAGGTATTTAAGGAGGCTTCACAGTTTAGAGAGGCACTATGAAGACCTGCAATAAAAGACTAAGGTCACACTTAACTTTGAGATCACAGTGCTCATTCTGACTCTTTATCCATACACGATAACTGGCGATGAGATACAGATAGCGAACATAAAGATGCAGAGAACATTGGGCATCCTGGAGAAATTCTCGGAGGGAGATGATTGGGAAACTTTTGTGGAGCGACTCGACCAATACTTCGTGGTCAACGAGTTAGATGAGGAAGAAAGCATTGCCAAACGAAGGGCGATCCTCCTCACAGTCTGTGGGCCACCAACGTATGGCCTCATGAAGAATCTGCTCACTCCAGAGAAACCCACGGAGAAATCGTACGATGATTTGTGCACACTGATCCGAGAGCATTGAACCCGAAGGATAGCGTTCTGATGGCGAGGTACTGGTTCTACACCTACAAAAGCTCTGAAGGCCAGGAAGTGGCGAGTTATGTCGCCGAGCTAAGACGCCTTGCAGGACATTGCGAATTTGAAGGACATTTGGAGCACATGCTCAGAGACTTTTTCATATTTGGCATTGGCCACGAAACCATACTTCGCAAACTTTTGACTGTAGAGACCCTTGAGTAAGGCCATAGCGATAGCCTAGGCGTTCATTGCCAGCAGTGACAATACGAAGCAAATCTCTCAGCACACAAGTGCTGCTACAAATACTGTGAGCAAAGTGATGTTGTTTTCGAATCGTAATGTACAGGACAGATCACACATACCTACTGCTGCACATCCGCAGATGTCTCAGAGTCCGCCATCAAGGGTGATGAATGCAAAGCCATTAACACCTTGTTGGTGCTGCGGGGGTGATCATTGTTTTCATTCATGCCGATTCAAAGAGTACGTTTCCAAGGGCTGTGGAACAATGGGACACCTCCAACGAGTGTGCAGACAAGCTGCAAAGGCTGTTAAACCTGCAAACCACCATGTTGCAGAGGAGGACAGATCCATGGAGGATCATGACGAACCAGAGCCTCAGATAGAGGAGGCAGAGGTACATGGGTGCACACATTCACCACGAATTGTCCCCCGATAATGCTGAATGTTGAACTAAATGGACTCCTCATGTCAATGGAGCTGGACACGGGCGCAAGCCAGTCCATCATGGGCAAAAAGACTTTCGAAAGGTTGTGGTGCAACAAGGCCTCAAGGCCAGTTTTAACTCCAGTACGCATGAAACTCAGAACTTACACAAAAGAACTGATTCCTGTAATCGGCAGTGCAACTGTAAAGGTCTCCTACAGTGGAGCGGTGCACAAGCTACCACTCTGGGTGGTACCAGGTGCTGTTCAGCAGGAGCTGGCTGGGAAAGATTACGCTGGACTGGGATGACGTCCGAGCGCTATCGTCCGCTGACGACACTTCGTGTGCCCAGGTCTTAAACAAATTTCCTTCGCTGTTCGAACCAGGCATCGGGAAATTCCAAGGAGCAAAAGTGCAGATCCACCTAATTCCGGGGATGTGACCCATCCATCACAAGGCGAGAGCAGTACCGTACATGATGAGAGAAAGGGTAGCGATCGAGCTAGACCGGCTGCAAAAAGAGGGCATTATTTCACCGATCGAGTTCAACAAGTGGGCCAGTCCTATCGTCCCAGTCCTCAAGGGAGACAGCACCGTCAAAATCTGTGGCGATTACAAAGTAACTATCAATCGTTTCTCCCTGCAGGACCAATACCCACTACCAAAGGCCGATGACTTCTTTGCAACGCAGGTGGGAGGAAAGACGTTCACGAAGCTGGATCTGACTTTAGCCAACATGACGCAGGAACTGGAGGAATCATCGAAGGCTCTCACCTGCATCAACATGCACAAAAGTCTTTTTGTTTATAACAGATGCCCGTTTGGAATCCGATTGGCGGCGGCGATATTCCAGAGAAACATGGAAAGCTTACTGAAGTCGGTCCCGCACACCGTGGTATCCAGGACGACATCTTTGTCACAGGTCAGAACACAGTCGAGCATCTGCAGAACCTGAAGGAGGTTCTTAGTCGACTCAACCTCGTGGGGCTCAGGTTAAAACGCTCGAAGTGCATTTTCCTGGCACCTGAAGTGGAGTTCCTGGGAAGGACCTGGTGGACGGCATCAGGTCCACCAACGCGAAGACGGAGGCAATCGAGAACACACCAAGGCCACAGAATGTGACGGAGACTGGGACTCCTGAACTACTTTGGTAACTTCTTACCGTGTCTCAGCACACTGCCAGAACCACTACATGTCTTACTATGAAAAGCGGGTGAATGGGTTTGGGGCAAAAGCCAAGAAAATGCCTTTGTAAAAGCGAGAAAATTGTTCTGCTCAAACAAATTGCTTGTGTTATATGATTCATGTAAGTGATTGGTACTAGCATGTGATGCGTCGTCATATGGCGTCGGGTGTGTATTGCAACTAGCTAATGATTTCGGGAAACTGCAACTAGTTGCTTATACATCCAGGAGTCTGTCTAAGGCTGAGAGAGCCGACAGCATGATTGAGAAAGAAGCGTTAGCGTGTGTTTATGGGGTAAAGAAAATGCATCAATACCTGTTTGGGCTAAAATTCGAATTGGAAACTGACCATAAGCCACTTATATCCCTGTTTTCCGAGAGTAAAGAGATAAATACCAACGCATCGGCCCCCATCCAGAGATGGCCGCTCACGTTGTCCACATACAACTATGCCATCTGCCACAGGCCAGGCACAGAAAACTGAGCCGATGCTCTCAGTAGGCTGCCATTGCCCATCACGGGGGTGGAAATGGCGCAGTCCGCAGATCTAGCCATGGTTATGGAAGCATTTGAGAGTGAGCAATCGCCCGTCACTGCCTGGCAGATCAAAACCTGGACAAGCCAGGACCCCTAATTATCTCTAGTCAAAAGCTGTGTGCTTCACGGCAGCTGATCCAGTGTCCCAGTGGAAATGCAGGAAGAGATAAAGCCGTTCCAGCGGCGCAAAGATGAAAGCGATAGCCAGATCCCATGTGTGGTGGCCAGGTATCAATCAATGATTTGGATGAAGGAATTGAGTGTAATATCTCCAAGTTTGCAGACGACACTAAACTGGGTGGCGGTGTGAGCAGTGAGGAGGATGCTAAGAGGCTGCAGGGTGACTTGGACAGATTAGGTGAGTGGAAAATGCATGTCAGATGCAGTATAATGTGGATAAATGTGAGGTTATCCACTTTGGGGGCAAAAACACGAAGACAGAATATTATCTGAATGGTGGCAGATTAG
The DNA here is from genome assembly GCF_044704955.1 of Pristiophorus japonicus. NCBI lineage: Eukaryota > Metazoa > Chordata > Chondrichthyes > Pristiophoridae > Pristiophorus > Pristiophorus japonicus. The sequence continues at coordinate 188,777,638 of NC_091986.1, read as the reverse complement.
GAAAAGGGGAGGTGCAACGAGACCTGGGTGTCATGCTTCATTAGTCATTGAAAGTTGGCATACAGGTACAGCACACGGTAAAGAAGGCAAATGGTATGTTGGCCTTCATAGCTAGGGGATTTGAGTATCAGAGGTCTTGCTGCAGTTGTACAGGGCCTTGGTGAGGCCTCACCTGGGATATTGTGTTCAGGTTTGGTCTCCTCATCTAAGGAAGTACGTTCTTGCTATTGAGGGACTGCAGCGAAGGTTCTCCAGACTGATTCCCGGGATGACAGGACTGACATATGAGGAGAGACTGGATCAACTGGGCCTTTATATACATTGGAGTTTAGAAGGATGAGAGGGGATCTAATAGAAACATACAAGATTCTGACACGACGGGACAGGTTAGATGCGGGTAAACTGTTCCCGATGTTCGGGAAGTCCAGAACCAGGGGACAGTCTTAGGATAAGGGGTAGGCCATTTAGGACTGAGATGAGGAGAAACTTCTTCACTCAGAGAATTGTTAACCTGTGGAATTCCCTGCCACAGAGAATTGTTGATGCCAGTTCATTGGATATATTCAAAAGGGAGTTAGATATGGCCCTTACGGCTAAGGGGATCAAGAGGTATGGAGAGAAAGCAGGAAAGGGGTACTGAGGGGATGATCAGCCATGATTTTATAGAATGGTGGTGCAGGCTCGAAGGGCCGAATGGCCTACTTCTGCACCTATTTTCCATGTTTCTATGTTTCTCTGTATCGATGCGGACTTAGAGTCACAGATGTAACACATGCTCGCAGTTAAGCAATGTACCGAGAGAGGCGCCGCTAAGTTTATGGTCTTGGCCCTCCAAACCGTGGTCTCGGGTACACTTCGACTATGCAGACCCGTTCTTCAGAAAAATGCTCCTTGTGGTTGTAGACGTGTACTCCAAGTGGATTGAATATGAGATAATGTCAGCTAGCACGTCCGCTGCCACTACTGAAAGTCTGCGGGCCATGTTTGCCACTCACGGCTTATCCGATGTCCTGGTGAGCGACAACGGGCCATATTTTACCAAAGAATTCATGACCTGTACATTAATGATTTAGACGAGGGTATTAAATGTAGTATCTCCAAATTTGCGGATGACACTAAGTTGGGTGGCAGTGTGAGCTGCGAGGAGGATGCTATGAGGCTGCAGAGTGACTTGGATAGGTTAGGTGAGTGGGCAAATGCATGGCAGATGAAGTATAATGTGGATAAATGTGAGGTTATCCACTTTGGTGGTAAAAACAGAGAGACAGACTATTATCTGAATGGTGACAGATTAGGAAAAGGGGAGGTGCAACGAGACCTGGGTATCATGGTACATCAGTCATGGAAGGTTGGCATGCAGGTACAGCAGGCGGTTAAGAAAGCAAATGGCATGTTGGCCTTCATAGCAAGGGGATTTGAGTACAGGGGCAGGGAGGTTTTGCTACAGTTGTACAGGGCCTTGGTGAGGCCACACCTGGAGTATTGTGTACCGTTTTGGTCTCCTAACTTGAGGAAGGACATTCTTGCTATTGAGGGAGTGCAGCGAAGGTTCACCAGACTGATTCCCGGGATGGCGGGACTGATCTATCAAGAAAGACTGGATCAACTAGGCTTGTATTCACTGGAGTTCAGAAGAATGAGAGGGGATCTCATAGAAACGTTTAAAATTCTGACGGGTTTAGACAGGTTAGATGCAGGAAGAATGTTCCCAATGTTGGGGAAGTCCAGAACCAGGGGTCACAGTCTGAGGATAAGGGGTAAGCCATTTAGGACCGAGATGAGGAGAAACTTCTTCACCCAAAGAGTGGTGAACCTGTGAAATTCTCTACCACAGAAAGTTGTTGAGGCCAATTCACTAAATATATTCAAAAAGGAGTTAGATGAAGTCCTTACTACTAGGGGGATCAAGGGGTATGGCGAGAAAGCAGGAATGGGGTACTGAAGTTGCATGTTCAGCCATGAACTCATTGAATGGCGGTGCAGGCTAGAAGGGCCAAATGGCCTACTCCTGCACCTATTTTCTATGTTTCTATGTTTCTATGACCTGTAATGGGATCAAACATGTCACATCTGCCCCGTTTAAACCAGCGTCCAATGGTCAGGCAGAGAGAGCAGTGCAAACCATCAAGCAAGGCTTGGAGAGGGTAACTGAAGGCTCACTGCAGACTCGCCTATCCTGAGTCCTGCTTAGCTGCCGCACGAGACCCCACTCACTCACTGGGATCCCACCTGCTGAACTGCTCATGAAAAGAGCACTTAAGACAAGGCTCTCGTTAGTTCACCCTGATCGACATGAACAGGTAGAGAGCAGGCGGCTTCAACAAAGTACATACCATGATAGCACAAATGTGTCACGCGAGATTGAAATCAATTATCCTGTATTTGTATTAAATTATGGACAAGGTCCCAAGTGGCTTCCCGGCACTGTTGTGGCCAAAGAGGGGAGCAGAGTGTTTCGGGTCAAACTTTCAAATGGACTCACTCACCGGAAACACTTGGACCAAATCAAATTCATATTCACAGACTATCCTGAGCAACCCATCTTGGGCCCTACCTTTTTTGGTCTCCCAACATGCACAACCGGCACCACGGTTGACCACGAAGCAGAACCCATCATCCACAACAGCCCTGCAGGGCCCAACACACCAGGCAGCCCAGCAAGACAAGCTGCACAGCAGCTCAGCGAGGGCCCAACAAATGATTTAACAAACCAGCTTTCACAGCGAGACGATCAACCAGGGCAAGAAGGGCCCCAGATTGACTCACATTGTAAATAGTTACACTATTGACTTTGGTGTGAGTATTGTTATCTATGTGGACTTGTATTTACTCTATACAGCCACCAGAGGGCTCATCCCCTGGGGTCCCAAGGGATCCCATAATCCCTTGGGAGCACAGGTATTTAAGGAGGCTTCACAGGTTGGAGAGGCACTCTGGAGACCTGCAATAAAAGACTAAGGTCACACTTTACTTTGAGCTCACAGTGTTCAGTCTGACTCTATCTCCATACACAACCTTGATCTCTTTATTTAGACTCCAGAGTGGAGAAGTAGCATGGTGAATCACCTTTTATACCTGCTTGCCCCAGGGCGCACAGGTGACCCTTAGGTCTCCCACAGGTGTGCCCCGTAGTGGCAAGTCTTACATATTGGTGAGGTTTACATGCAAAGATAACATCCCCCCCCAAAATCTTATGTACAAGTTATTTGCAAGTTGAGGCAATCTGGCGCCCCGTGTCCCTGGGTTGATCACCTGAGTTGAAGTCCTGACATGGTGGGTTCATCCTCGTGGTTGATGGCGAGGTCGATTGTGTTAGTGGGTCGCTGGGGGCCAGGTCCTTTCACAGTGGTTCCTGGTTATCTGTAGTTCACAATTTGGTATGGCCAAATGCTTTCTGCCTTTGCCCAGTACATGGTTTCACAATTAAGCACTCCATTTTCATCACACACACTGCATTCCCCCCTTTGGCTAATACAGTACTAGCGGCCCATCTAGGGCCCTGAACATGGTCTACATCATTTATTCTGATGTCGTGTGGAGGAATCGTGCGATCATGGTACACTCTCTGTTGATAGCATACGGAAGGCTCGGATCTGCATGATTCTGTCTGGTGACTGCGTAGCACCTGGGATAGCCGGGTCTGTAGGGAGTCTACTGTGACATGTGTGGTGCTTGGCTTTGTGATTTGGGCTGCCTGCTCCAGGCTGTTGTGGCTGACCCTTAGGTCTGGCAAGCCCAGGATGGCCGATATGGCCTTGAGGCTTTCAGTCGTGGCGGGAGACCGCTTGGTCCCCGTGGATCCTGGGCCATGGTATGGAGGCCCCGGACCACCGACTGTTTGAAGCCTCCCTGCCTTTCTTTGCAACGTTGCAGGGTTGCTCCATAGGGGGCAATCTGATGGGATGAGCCTTTCATCTTTGTGACGGATAAGCTGCAACATCTCGTCTAGCAGTTCACCGTTGGCAGGCGGTAACATGGGATCCTTGCTGGTCCAGGTCCTAAACTGGGGGGCCATTGTGGTTGACCCCTCACTTTCTAGCACTTCCATGACAACCAGTGGGTCTGCGGGCTGCGGCATTTCCAACCCGGTGGTGGGCAACGGTAGCCAACTAAGGGCATTAGCGCGTTCTCAATGCCTGGCCCGTGCCAGATCATTTTACAGTGCACAGTGTTAAACATTCTCGAAACAATGCATCGATAAGGGTGGCTCTGCTCTCCCAAAACTGTGGGATGAGCAGCTTGTCTGACTCGAACAAATATTGGGACACTCTTTGGTACGTCTCTTTTGTCCCGTGAACCCAAGCTACTGCCTTGGTTAACTTATTGGATACATGTACAACCGATTAGGGCTCGCCCGCTATTTTGGCTTGCTATACAACCCGACCCCATGTGATAACACATCACTTGCTACAAGTACTTTCTCAGATACATATACGACCGGTTGGTGTTCGCCCACTACTTTGGCTTGTTGTAAGGTACCCCCGATCCCATACGATAGTACATCATTGGCCACGAAAAAACACTCACATGGGTTACACAGTGCAAACAACTTATTGGAATGAAGTGGGATCCTGGCCTTCTCAGCAGCCGTCCTTTTACCTTTGCCCCCAAACCCAGTTGTCTTCCTTGCTGGGCAACACATACCTCTGTTTTGTTGCGGCGACATCCCGTGGTCTGGACGCTCTCTCGTCCCGTGGTCTGGATGCTCTTTTGTTCCGTGGTCTGGACGCATTCTTGTCCGTGTCCATGATGCCGACTGCTGTGATCTTCCTCCCCAGGGATTTTGCCTCTGGCATCGGGAAGACGCATTCGGATCATTTCGGCCGGAGTACCACTCTGCATGGTCGACCTGGAGCCTCTTCCATCGTCGCTTTGGGTGGTGAGTACCGCACCTGTACCGCTGCTTGGTTAATCTTTGGCCTGTGCCTCGGGGATCTGCAAATGGATCTGCACTATGATGCCTGGTTCAGCTGAAGGTGGGGCTTTGCTCAGCCTTTGAGCAAGGGAGACGTCGTTCGCCGGAGAAGGTACGCAGAGGTCTTCCCAGTTCCATCGAATCTTCCCCATCCACCTTCTGCCAAGCAACGTTGGCCTAATCACCTGAAACAATCCACAGTGGTAAATCGTGCACCGCTCCCTCATGGGATATTCTTATGTCTGCACTACCAATAACTGGTATCAGTTCCTTGGTATAGGTGTGCAGCTTTGCCTGAATCGGGATCAGCTTGGGTCATTGTGCTCTGTAGTTCCACAGCCTCTCGAATGCCTTCTGGCCCATTACTGATTGACTCGCCCCCGTGTCCAATTCCATGGAGACTGGAGTGCCGTTGAGTTTAACTTTTAACATTATCGGAGGGCTTTTGGTGGTGAAGGTGTGTATCCCATGTACTTCCTCTTCATCCTCAGGTTGAGTTGCCTCTTCTCGTTCAGCATGATCCTCGCTGGATCGGTCATCCTCTCCTGACTCTGCCACGTGGTGAGTCACAGATCGTTTGCACATTTGCTGAAAGTGCCTCATTGTTCCACAGCCCTTGCACACATAGGGCTTGAATCGACATTGATGAGCTCTATGACTGCCCCCGCAGCGCCAACATGGTGTTAATGGATACGCATTCACGCCCCACGGCAGACTCTGAGTCACTCTCGGCCTAGGTCGAGCCTCTGCGGCCGTGTGGGCCCTGCCCCGTACAGTTCTGCCTGCTAAAAACATTATTTTATACACAGTACTTGCCGATGAGCTTCGATTCTGTGAAGATATCTGTTTCGTGTTATCGCTCGTGGATATGAAAGCCTGGGCTATTGTGATGGCCTAGCTCAGATCTAGGGATTCGGCAGACAGCAGTTTGCGAAGGATGACAAAGGAAGCACGAAAAAGTCCCGCAACATTTCCCCCAAAGATCCTGCAAATTCTCACTGTCCCGCAAGGTGTCTTAGGTCGGCGACAAAGCTCGCCATGTTCTGGCCCTTGGAGTGATGGAGCGTGTAAAAGCGATACCTAGCCATTAAGATGCTCTCCTTCGGCTTGAACCAGCATACACAGCTCTGTGTAAGTCTTGTCTGTTGGTTTGACCGGTGCCATCAGATTTTTGAGGAGGCCATATATCGATGACCCAGATACGGTGAGGAGAATCGCCCTGCGCTTGATCGCTGTCTCAGCCTTATCCAGTTCATTGGCCATGAAGTACTGGTCGAGGCGCTCAATGAAGGCTTCCCAATCATCATCCTCAACAAATCTCTCAAGAATACCAATGGCAGCCATTACCACATGAAAGTTCGTGATCCGTTACTCGTCGTCAATTTGTTATGTTCAGAATAAATCCACAGAACTATATTGCAAGCTCAAACTGTTGTGACCTTGGTCTCATTATTCAGATTCCAGAGTGGAGATGCAGCATGGTCAATCACCTTTTATACCTGCTTGCCCCATGGTGCACAGGTGACCCTTAGGTCTCCCACAGGTGTGCCCTCTAGTGGCAAGTTTTAAATATTGGTGAGATTTACATATATACATAACACCCGTGAACCAACTTAAAAACTTATTGCACGGGATTGCTCCCTGCAACACCCTCCAGGCCAAGTCCCCAATAAATAAGGGGAGGACTCCCGCATAGAGAGCACTCCATTGGGGACTCCCGCCTCCTCTGGTGCGCCATGGCGTGTCCGGACGGCGGAAGAGGATGGCAACGTGGAGAGTGTGCAAGAGCAGCCCGTACAGGAAAAGCACGGAGGGGATTTCCCGGAGGCGGCTCAAGTTCTGGAGCGCCAGCTCCCGAGGGAGGTTTCAGGGTTTGGCGCTGATGAGGAATTCTGTCTGGATGGGTTGAGTTCGGACGGGATCTCCCCATGTGCTTGGGCTTCCTTGACACACCTAACGGAATCAGGGCCCAGCGCTGTTTTTAGTGACTCGATGGCATTGGCTGCGTGCCGGACGCCGGCCCAGGATAGGCCAGCTCATCTGGCGCCATCCAGCCCGCTCCTCCACTGTCGAGCAGGTCTCTGACCCTAGTCACCTTGCCAGTCACAGTCCTCTCGTCCGCCTGCCACCTAAAACCGCGGTCGTGGAGGTACGGATTCCTGAGCAGCTGCTCCCGAAGGACAGCCGCCACTCCAGACGGGGGAGAGCTGCGCTTGGTGGCTGTTATCTATGCAACACCTTGTAACTAGCATTCTACCACCACCAGAGGACGCATCTGTTGGAGTCCCAAGGGATCCCTTGGGAGCACTGTATATAAGCAGGCCTCCCATGCTGTAAGAATACTCTGGAGTCAGAATAAAGAGACTAAGGCCACACTTACTCAAGTTTACAATACTCAATCACATTGCTTTATTTGAGACATAACAACTGGTGATGAGAAATAGATAACGAACCATCACGCGAAAATGCAGAGAACTGTCGGTATCCTGGAGAAATTCTCAGAAGGTGATGATTGGGAAGCCTTCGTGGAGCGACTCAATGAATACTTCGTGGCCAATGAGCTGGAAGGGAATGAGAACGCTGCCAAACGAAGGGCGATCCTCCTCACCATCTGCGGGGCAACAACCTATGGCCTCATGAAGAATCTTCTTGCTCCGGTTGAAACCAACAACCAAATCGTATGAAGAACTGTGTACGCTGGCCCGGGAGCACCTAAATCTGAAGGCGAGCATTCTGATGGCAAGGTATCGATTTTATACATGTCAACGGTCTGAAGGCCAGGAAGTGGCGAGCTACATCACCGAACTAAGGCACCTTGCAGGACATTGCGAATTCGAAGGATTCCTGGAGCAAATGCTAAGAGACTTTTTTGTGCTTGGCATTGGCCATGAGGTTATCCTTCGCAAACTACTGTCTATTGAAACACTGAACCTGAGCAAAGCCATAACAATAGCCCAGGCATTTATGTCCACCAGCGATAACACCAAACAAATTTCACAGCATAAAGATACATTGGCAAGTACTGTACACAAAGTAATGTCATTTTCAGGCAGGAATGCATATGGCAGATCATACACACCTGCAGCTGCCTGACTTCAGATGACCCAGAGTCTGCCATCAAACGTTAATGCGAGGCAGTTAACACCTTGTTGGCGCTGCAGAGGTGATCATCGAGCCCATCAATGCTGCTTCAAACACTATGGTGCCAGAGGTCGAGTTCTTGGGGAGAATGATCGCGGCAGACGGCATCAGATCCACCGACACAAAGACGGAGGCCATCAATAACGCGCCGAGACCACAGAATGTGACGGAGCTGTGGTCGTTCCTGGGACTCCTCAATTATTTTGGTAATTTCCTATCCGGTTTAAGCACCTTGCTAGAACCCCTACATGTGTTGCTACGCAAGGGAGATGACTGGGTATGGGGGAAATCACAAGAGACTGCTTTTGAGGAAGCCAGAAATCTGTTATGTTCCAACAAACTTCTTGTTCTGTATGACCCGTGCAAACGTTTAGTGCTAGCTTGTGTGCGTCTTCGTACGGGGTCCGGTGTGTGTTACAAGCAAACGAATCGGGAACATTGCAACCGGTCGCTTATGCGTCCAGGAGTTTGTCCAAGGCTGAAAGGGCCTACAGCATGATTGAAAAAGAAGCTCTGGCATGCATTTACGGGGTGAAAAAAATGCACCAGTGTCTGTTTGGGCTTAAGTTCGAGTTAGAAACTGACCATAAGCCGCTCATATCGCTATTCTCAGAGAGCAAAGGTATTAATATCAATGCCTCTGCTCGCATCCAAAGATGGGCGCTCACGCTGTCTGCATATAACTATGTAATTCACCACAGGCCAGGCACAGAGAACTGCGTTGATGCTCTGTCGGCTACCATTGCCCACCATCGGGGTGGAAATGGCACAGCCTGCAGACTTGCTCTTGGGTGATGGATGCATTTGAAAACAAAAAGTCACCCGTTACGGCCCGCCAGATCAGGACCTGGACCAGCCAGGATCCTTTACTGTCCCTTGTAAAAAACTGCGTCCTCCATGGGAGCTGGTCCAGCGTCCCAGCGGAGATGCATGAAGAGATCAAGCCGTTCCAGCGGTGCAAAGCCGAAATATCCATACAGGCGGACTGTCTTTTATGGGGTAATCGCGTGGTTTTGCCTAAGAAAGGCAGGGAAATGTTCATACGCAGCCTACACAGTACCCACCCAGGCATAGTAATGATGAAAGCTATACAGATCCCACGTGTGGTGGCCCGGCATCGACTCAGATTTGGAGTCTTGCGTGCGCCAATGCAACACTTGCTCTCAACTGAGCAATGCGCCCAGGGAGGCACCGCTAAGTTTGTGGTCATGGCCCTCCAAACCGTGGTCTAGCATCCACATTGACTTCGCTGGCCCGTTTCTAGGCAAAATGTTCTTGGTTGTTGCGAATGCTTATTCAAAATAAATTGAGTGTGTAATAATGTCTGTAAGCACGTCCACTGCCACCATCGAAAGCCTACGAGCCATGTTTGCCACACGGCCTGCCTGAGGTCCTTGTCAGCAGCAATGGGCTGTGCTTCACCAGCGCTGAATTCAAGGAATTCATGACCCGCAATGGGATCAAGCACATCACATCTGCCCCGTTCAAGCCCGCATCTAACGGCCAGGCAGAACGGGCAGTTCAAACCATCAAGCAAAGCTTGAAACGCATGTCGGAAGGCTCCCTGCAGACCCGCCTGTCCCGAGTCCTGCTCAGCTGCCGCACAAGACCCCACTCACTCATCGGGGTTCCCCCTGCCGAACTGCTCATGAACAGGGCATTCAAAACAAGACTCTCTCTAATCCACCCTGATCTCCATGATCACGTCGAGGGCAGGCGGCATCAACAAAGCATGTACCATGATCGTGCAAATTTGTCACGTGATATTGAAGTCAATGACCCTGTATATGTACTCAACTATGGACATGGTCCCAAATGGCTTGCTGGCACTGTCATAGCCAAAGAGGTCAAATTTGCAAATGGACTAACTTGCAGAAAGCATTTGGACCAAACTAAACTGCAATTTACAGACAGCCACGAGCAATCTGAAGAGGACACCACCAACTTCGACCCTCCGATATACACACAAGTGGCAACCGATATCACAGTTGAACACAATGCTGAACTCATCATCCCCAGCAGCCCAGCAAGGCCAGCGAAGGCCCAACCAACTCACCTGCACCTGTGTTTGTACCAAGACGATCGACTAGGGAGCGGAAAGCCCCAGATCATCTCACTCTGTAAATAAGTGTACTATTGACTTTGGGGGGTAGTGATGTTATGTATGCAACACCTTGTAACTAGCATTCCACCACCACCAGAGGGCGCATCTGTTGGAGTCCCAAGGGATCCCAGCATCCCTTCGGAGCACTGTATATAAGCATGCCTCTGATGCTGTGCGGGCACTCTGGAGTCAGAATAAAGAGACTAAGGTCAGACTTACTCAAGTCTACAGTACTCAGTCACATTGCTTCATTTGAGACATAACAGTGGCGACTCTGTTCCAGACCCTGATGAGTTCCTGATAGCCCACGCATGGCGGTCCTGACGCCCCCCCTGGCTCACAAACAGGAGCTGCGATTCATAATTGAGGCTGTATTGCTGGCGGAAGAAATACGTCGCCAGTGCACACCATCTAGAAGGGGGCTCAACGTAAAGATATCTCTGCAGGGTCTGAAGACGGAAAGTCGCATGCTGGGTACTGACGCACATCAACGCCTGACCGCCCTCCCTAAGCGGGAAACTCAGAGCCACAGCAGAGACCCAGTGCTTTCTGTTGTTCCAGAAGATGTCGACCAGCTTCTTCTGTATCTTGGTGACAAACGCAGGAGGAGGGGTCAAAGTGACCAACCGATATCACAGCATAGTGGCCACCAGCTGGTTTATGACTAGCGCTCGACCCCTGTAGGACAGCACTCGGAGCAGTCCTGTCCAGCGCCCTAGGCGAGCAGCGACCTTGGCCTCCAGCTCTTGTCAGTTCGCCAGCCAGGCTTCCTCATCGGGGCCTCCCATAGACTCCCAGATAGAGGAGATGGGTCGTGCTCCAGGCAAAAGGCCTGCGCGCCTTTGGCAGGGAATCCATCCGCCACTGACCCACCAGGAGTCCGGAACATTTCTCCCAGTTGATCCCGGCGGAGGATGCGGCCGAGTAAATCTCCTGGCACTCACGCATCCTCCGCAGGTCAACGGGATCCTCGACCATGAGGAGCACATCATCGGCGTAAGCTGAGAGGACGACCTCCACGCCCAGCCCTTGCAGAGCCAGTCCCGTCAACTTCGTCCGCAAGAGGTGCAGGAAAGGCTATATCCAGATGGCATATAACTGGCCGGACATGGGGCATCCCTAGGGCATCCTCTCCCAAAGCGAAGGGGCGCCGTCAAAGACTCGTTAACCTTAATCAGACACTCCGCGGCGGCGTACAAAAGTCGGATCCGGGCGACGAAATGCGTCCCGAATCAACAGACGTACAACTCTTTTGTTGAGAACAAAACAAACATTAAATCAAGTGCCTCCTGATTAAAGGGGGGGACACTCCAAACAATTTTTAAGTGCCCTTTTTTGTTTTCTTTTGTTTTTTGGGGGTTTTTTTTGTGGGGTTTTTTGGGCACTAAAACCACAAATTATACAAGTGCCCCCTATAAAAGGGGAGAGGGACACTAAAACCCGGCACAGTAAACAAATTAAACTTTAAAACAAATAAAATCAAATTAAAATTTGGTTGGCGGGAGTGATGATGCACTCCAGTCCATGGGGCCCACCTCTCGTGGAAGGCCGCGAGCGTACCAGTGGACACCGCGTGCTCCATCTCCAGGGACACCCTGGCTCGGATGTAACGTGGAAGAGAGGCAGGCAGTCGGGCTGAACAACCCCCTCGACCGCCCGCTGCCTGGACCGGCTGATGGCACCCTTGGCCGTGCCCAGGAGCAGTCCTACGAGGAGGCCCTCGGACCTACCCGCTCCCCTCCGCACAGGGTGCCCAAAGATCAGGAGTGTGGGACTGAAGTGCAGCCAGAATGGAACAGGGGCTGCAACCTCGCACATTCCATAAAAACATGGAACACAGACTCCTCCAGACCGCAGAAATTGCAGGCGGCCTGGGAGCCCGTGAACCGACTTAAAAATTTATTGCACAAACTGCTCCGTGCAACAACCCTCCAGGCCAAGTCCCCAATAAATAGAGGGAGGACTCCCACGTAGAGTGCACTCCATGCGCCGTAGCGTGTCCGGACGGCAGACGAGGATGGCAAGGTTGAGAGTGTGCAGGAGCAGCCCGTACAGGAAACCCCACCGCGCAGAACTGAAAGGCACGGAGGGGATATCCGAGGCGGCTCAAGTTGTGAGGCGCCGGCTCCCGAGGGAGGTTTCGGGGTTTGGCGCCGATGAGGAATTCCGTCCGGACAGGGGTCAGATCAGACGGGATCTCCCCACGTGCCTGAGCCTCCTCGACACACCTAATGGAGTCAGGGCCAAGCGCTGTTTTTAGCGACTCGATGGCATCGGCCGCGCGGCGGACTTCCAGCCCGCTCCTCCGCCATCGAGCAGGTCCCTGACCCTGGTCACCTCACCAGCCACAGCCCTCTTGTCCGCCTGCCACCTAAAACATCGGTCGTGGAGGTACAGATTCCTGAGCAGCGGCTTCTGCAGGACAGCCGTCACTCCAGACAGGGGAGTGCTGCGTTTTGTGGCGACTCTGTTCCAGATCCTGATGAGTTCCTGATAAAAGACAGGCAGCCCCTGGGCGGCGGTTCCGACGCCCCCCAGGCTCACAAACAGGAGCTGCGTGTCGTAATTTAGGATGTTCTGCTGGCGGAAGAAATACATCGCCAGCGCACGCCACCTAGGAGGGGGCTCGATGTAGAGGTATCTCTGCAGGGTCTGAAGATGGAAAGTCACTAGCTGGGTGCTGACGCACACCAACGACTGACCGCCCTCCCTAAGCGGGAGACTCAAGACTGCAGCAGAGACCCAATGCTTCCTGTTGTTCCAGAAGAAGTCCACCAGCTTCTTCTGTATCTTGGCGACAAACGTAGGGGGAGGGGTCAAAGTGACCAGCTGGTACCACAGCATAGCGGCCACCAGCTGGTTTATGACTAGCGCTCGACCCCTGTAGGACAGCACTCGCAGCAGTCCTGTCCAGCGCCCTATCCGAGAGGCGACCTTGGCCTCCAGCTCCTGCCAGTTCGCCGGCCAGGCTTCCTCGTCTAGGCTAAGGTAGACTCCCAGATAGAGGAAATGTGTCGTGCTCCAGGCAAAAGGCCTGAGCTCCTCCGGCAGGGAGTCCACCTGCCACTGACCGACCAGGAGTCCGGAACATTTCTCCCAGTTGATCCCGGCGGAGGATGAGGCCGAGTAAATCTGCTGGCACTCACGCATCCTCCGCAGGTCAGCGGGATCCTCGACCATGAGGAGCCCGTCATCGGCCTAAGCCGAGAGGACGACTTCCACGCCCGGCCCTTGCAGAGCCAGTCCCGTCAACCTCACCCGCAGGAAACGCAGGAAAGGCAGGAAAGGCTCCACGCAGATGGCATATAACTGGCCGGACATGGGGCATCCCTGGCGCACCCCTCTCCCAAAGTGAAGGAGCGCCGTCAAAGACCCGTTAACCTTAATCAGACACTCTGCGTTGGCGTACAAAAGTCGGATCCAGGCGTCGAAATGTCAACAGCCCTACAACTCTTCTGGTTGAAGGCAAAATAAACTATTAAATCAAGGGCCCCCTGATTAAAAAGGGGTGGGGGGGACACGCCAAACAGTTTACAAGTGCCCTTTTTTGTGTTTTTTTTTGGGGTGGGGTTTTTTGTATGTTTTTTTTGGGCACTAAAACCACAAATTATACAAGTGCCCCCTGGCTAAAAGGGGAGGGGGACACTAAAACCGGCAATAATACAAATTAAACTTTAAAACATATAAAATCAAATTAAAATTTGGTTGCCAGGGGTGATGATGCACTCCAGTCCGTCAGGTGCCCACCTCTCGCGGAAGGCCGCGAGCGTACCGGTGGACACCGCGTGCTTCATCTCCAGGAACACCCTGGTTCGGATGTAACTGCAGAAGAGAGGCAGGCAGTCGGGCTGAACGACCCCCTCGACCGCTCGCTGCCTGGACCGGCTCATGGCACCCTTGGCCGTGCCCAGGAGCAGTCCGACAAGGAGGCCCTCGGATCTACCCGCTCCCCTCCGCACAGGGTGCCCAAAGATCAGGAGTGTGGGACTGAAGTGCAGCCAGAAATTGAGGAGAAGCCCCTTTCAAATAATGGAATAGGGGCTGCAACCTCTCACATTCCATAAAAACATGGAACACGGACTCCTCCAGACCGCAGAAATTGCAGGCGGCCTGGGAGCCCGTGAACCGACCTGAAAATTTATTGCATGAGACTGCTCCGTGCACCACTCTCGAGGCCAAGTCCCCAATAAATAGTGGGAGGACTCCCGCGTAGAGTGTACTCCATCGGGGACCCCTGCCTCCTCCAGACGGCAAGATGGTGCGCCATAGCGTGCCCGGACGTCAGCCGAGGATGGCAAGGTGGAGAGTGTGCAGGAGCAGCCCGTACAGGAAACCCCTCCGCACAGAACTGAAAGGCACGGAGGGGATTTCCACGAGGAGGCTCAAGTTGTCAGGCACTGGCTCCCGAGGGAGGTTTCGGGGCTTGGCGCCGATGAGGAATTCCGTCTGAACTGGGGTCAGTTCGGACGGGATCTCCCCATGTGCTTGAGCCTCGTCGACACACCTAACGGTGCCAGGGCCCAGTGCTGTTTTTGGCGGACGTCGGCCCAGTTTAGGCGCCATGCCAGCATGGCTGGCGCCATCCAGCCCGCTCCTCCACCATCGAGCAAGTCCCTGGTCACCTCACCAGCCACAACCCTCTCGTCCACCTGCCACCTAAAACCTTGGTCGTGGAGGTACGGATTCCTGAGCAGCGGCTCCTGCAGGACAGCCACCACTCCAGACAAGGGAGTGCTGCGTTTTGTGGCGACTCTGTTCCAGATCCTGATGAGTTCCTGATAAAAGACAGGCAGCTCCTGGACGGCGGTCCTGATGCCCCCCAGGATCTCAAACAGGAGCTGCGTGTCGTAGTTGAGGCTGTTCTGCTGGCGGAAGAAATACGTCGCCAGCGCATGCCACCTAGGAGGGGGCTCGATGTAGAGGTATCTCTGCAGGGTCTAAAGATGGAAAGTCGCTAGCTGGGTGCTGACGCACACAACGACTGACCGCCCTCCCTAAGCGGGAGACTCAGAACCGCAGCAGAGACCCAGTGCTTCCTGTTGTTCCAGAAGATGTTGACCAGCTTCTTCTGTATCTTGGCGACAAACGCAGGGGCAGAGGTCAAAGTGACCAGCCGGTACCACAGCATAGTGGCCACCAGCTGGTATATGACTAGCGATCGACCCCTGTAGGACAGCACTCGAAGCAGTCCTGTCCAGCGCCCTAGGCGACCGGCGACCTTGGCCTCTAGTTCCTGCCAGTTCGCCGGCCAGGCTTCCTCGTCAGGGCTAAGGTAGACTCCTAGATAGAGGAGATGGGTCGTGCTCCAGGCAAAAGGCCTGAGCTCCTCCGGCAGGGAGTCCACCCGCCACTGACCCACCAGGAGTCCGGAACATTTCTCCCAGTTGATCCTGGTGGAGGATGCGGCCAAGTAAATCTCCTGGCCCTCACGCATCCTCCGCAAGTCAACAGGGTCCTCGACCATGAGGAGCACGTCATCGGCGTAAGCCGAGAGGACAAACTCCACGCCCGGCCCTTGCAGATCCAGTCCCATCACCCTCGTCCGCAGGAGGCGCAGGAAAGGCTCCACGCAGATGGCATATAACTGGCCGGACATGGGGTATCCCTAGCGGACATGGGGGTACTGAAGTTTCATGTTCAGCCATGAACTCATTGAATGGTGGTGCAGGCTAGAAGGGCTGAATGGCCTGCTCCTGCACCTATTTTCTATGTTTCTATGTTTCTATCCCTCTCCCAAAGCGAAGATGTGGCATCAAAGACCCGTTAACCTTAATCAGACACTCTGCAGCAGCGTACAAAAGTCGGATCCGGGTGAAGAAATGCATCCTGAATCAACAGCCCTACAACTCTTTTGGCGGTAAAATAATAAATCAATTAAATCAAGTACCCCCTGAACTGAGGGACACTCCAAACACTTTCCAAGTGCCCTTTTTTTTGTGTTTTTTTGTGGCGGGGTGGTTGTTTTTTTTTGGGCACTAAAAAACACAAATTTTACAAGTGCCCCCTGGCTAAAAGGTGGGGGACACTAAAACCGGCAATAAAAACAAATTAAACTTTAAAACATATAAAATCAAATTAAAATTTGGTTGCCGGGGGTGATGGTGCATTCCAGTCCCTCCGGCGCCCACCTCTCGCGGAAGGCTGCGAGCGTACCGGTGGACACTGCGTGCTCCATCTCCAGGGACACGCTGGCTCGGATGTAGGCGCGAAAGAGGGGCAGTGTGGAAATGTATTTTTTATCTAAGTTGTATCACACTGTATTTTGTAACCTTTTTGATATAAAACAAAATGGAGTCCTGGTCCTTCCAGGAATTTCTGCACCAGACAGTCTGTTTGCATAAACAGCTAAACCGGGCTTGAAACGGCTGATAACTAATCAATAGCCACCAGACAGCTTGGAGACAAGTCCTGCTGAGACAAGTACCACCCATGGTGCTCTCCTATTGTCCATACAACACCAGTTCCACTCCGCCCCCCCTTTCTTGTGATACTCAAACCACCAGCCAGTATCTCATCCATTTCATGCAAAAAGATAACTGACCAGGAAACTGGACAATCCTGACACAATGCAATGCCGGTAATAGCTCATTACCACACTCTCATCGAGTAATGGCAGACTTGCCAACTAATAACCCTGACAAAGGGAAACATTTGGAAACCATGTCAGGACTACGATGTAGTAATTAACTCTTTATCAGTATTCACTGACTGCAAGAGGGCAAAAAACATTCGTGGGAGATGTGTACAGTCCTCCAAACAGGGGATGTTGGGGAGGGCATCAAACAGGAAATTAGGGGTTCATGCAATAAAGGTGCAGCAGTTATCATGGGTGACTTTAATATGCACATAGATTGGGCTAGCCAAACTGGAAGCAATACGGTGGAGGAGGATTTCCTGGAGTGCATAAGGGATGGTTTTCCTAGACCAATATGTCGAGGAACCTACTAGGGAGGAGGACATCTTAGACTCGGTGTTGTGAAATGAGAGAGGATTAATTAGCAATCTCATTGTGCAAGGCCCCTTGGGGAAGAGTGACCATAATATGGTGGAATTCTACATTAGGATCGAGAATGAAACAGTTAATTCAGAGACCATGGTCCAGAACTTAAAGAAGGGTAACTTTGAAGGTATGAGGCGTGAATTGGCTAGGATAGATTGCCGAATGATACTTAAGGGGTTGACAGTGGATGGGCAATGGCAGACATTTAGAGACCGCATGGATGAACTACAACAATTGTACATCCCTGTCTGGCTTAAAAATAAAAAAGGGAAGGTGGCTCAACCGTGGCTATCAAGGGAAATCAGGGATAGTATTAAAGCCAAGGAAGTGGCATACAAATTGGCCAGAAATAGCAGCGAACCCGAGGACTAGGAGAAATTTAGAACTCAGCAGAAGAGGACAAAGGGTTTGATTCGAGCAGGGAAAATAGAGTACGAGAGGAAGCTTGCAGGGAACATTAAGACGGACTGCAAAAGCTTCTATAGATATGTAAAGAGAAAAAGGTTAGTAAAGACAAACGTAGGTCCCCTGCAGTCAGAATCAGGGGAAGTCATAACGGGGAACAAAGAAATGGCAGACCAATTGAACAAGTACTTTGATTCGGTATTCACTAAGGAGGACACAAACAACCTTCCGGATATAAAAGGGGTCAGAGGGTCTATTAAGAAGGAGGAACTGAGGGAAATCCTTATTAGTCGGGAAATTGTGTTGGGGAAATTGATGGGAATGAAGGCCGATAAATCCCCAGGGCCTGATGGACTGCATCCCAGAGTACTTAAGGAGGTGGCCTTGGAAATAGTGGATGCATTGACAGTCATTTTCCAACATTCCATAGACTCTGGATCAGTTCCTATGGAGTGGAGGGTAGCCAATGTAACCCCACTTTTTAAGAAAGGAGGGAGAGAGAAAACAGGGAATTATAGACCGGTCAGCCTGACATCGGTAGTGGGTAAAATGATGGAATCAATTATTAAGGATGTCATAGCAGCGCATTTGGAAAGAGGTGACATGATAGGTCCAAGTCAGCATGGATTTGTGAAAGGGAAATCATGCTTGACAAATCTTCTGGAATTTTTTGAGGATGTTTCCAGTAGAGTGGACAAGGGAGAACCAGTTGATGTGGTGTATTTGGACTTTCAGAAGGCGTTCGACAAGGTCCCACACAAGAGATTAATGTGCAAAGTTAAAGCACATGGGATTGGGGGTAGTGTGCTGACGTGGATTGAGAACTGGTTGGCAGACAGGAAGCAAAGAGTAGGAGTAAATGGGTACTTTTCAGAATGGCAGGCAGTGACTAGTGGAGTACCGCAAGGTTCTGTGCTGGGACCCCAGCTGTTTACATTGTACATTAATGATTTAGACGAGGGGATTAAATGTAGTATCTCCAAATTTGTGGATGACACTAAGTTGGGTGCCAGTGTGAGCTGCGAGGAGGATGCTATGAGGCTGCAGAGTGACTTGGATAGGTTAGGTAAGTGGGCAAATGCATGGCAGATGAAGTATAATGTGGATAATGTGAGGTTATCCACTTTGGTGGTAAAAACAGAGAGACAGACTATTATCTGAATGGTGACAGATTAGGAAAAGGGGAGGTGCAACAAGACCTGGGTGTCATGGTACATCAGTCATTGAAGGTTGGCATGCAGGTACAGTAGGCGGTTAAGAAAGCAAATGGCATGTTGGCCTTCATAGTGAGGGGATTTGAGTACAGGGACAGGGAGGTGTTACTGCAGTTGTACAATGCCTTGGTGAGGCCACACCTGGAGTATTGTGTACAGTTTTGGTCTCCTAACTTGAGGAAGGACATTCTTGCTATTGAGGGGGTGCAGCGAAGGTTCACCAGACTGATACCCGGGATGGCGGGACTGACATATCAAGAAAGACTGGATCAACTGGGCTTGTATTCACTGGAGTTCAGAAGAATGAGAGGGGATCTCATAGAAACGTTTAAAATTCTGACGGGTTTAGACAGGTTAGATGCAGGAAGAATGTTCCCAATGTTGGGGAAGTCCAGAACCAGGGGTCACAGTCTAAGGATAAGGGTTAAGCCATTTAGGACCGAGATGAGGAGAAACTTCTTCACCCAAAGAGTGGTGAACCTGTGGAATTCTCTACCACAGAAAGTTGTTGAGGCCAATTGTCTAAATATATTCAAAAAGCAGTTAGATGTAGCCCTTACTACTAGGGGGATCAAGGGGTATGGCGAGAAAGCAGGAATGGGGTACTGAAGTTGCATGTTCAGCCATGAACTCATTGAATGGCGGTGCAGGCTCGATGGGCCGAACGGCTTGCTCCTGCACCTATTTTCTATGTTTCTATGTTTCTAAGACAGAGCCAATACAGAGGAAGAGGCCATAACTTGGAATTTTACTGTAGAAATATCTCATGAAATTGTACAATTTTGGAGGTCTCCACTTAGCCTTTGACTAAGTGAGACTTTTCCCTTGCTGCAAGTAAAATTAAAGAAACTTCTGCCGGAGCTGAAGATGTCTGAGTTGTATATTGTGAGTCGCGATTTCGACAGTTACTTCTTGGAGGTTCCACCGAGTTCGCTTACTCTCTACCCTGTGAGTAAAACGGATGTGGGCAATGTGCCTCTTCAGTGAAGGGCTTCACTGGCCAGAATAAGGTGAGCCTTTTGCTCACAAGAGATTTCTTCACTGTTGAATCGCATATGTAATCTGTTGTCCACAGGCGAGTTACTGCGATCTACAAGACTCAACATTTGCGAGCTAAAGTTATTTTTGTGATCATTTTTGTCTCAGCTTGCAGGCAGAATGGACCTGGTCCTGGAAATATCTTGAACAGCCCGGGGAGATTTTCAGTAGGAAAAGGTAAAAAAAAAGGAGCGCTATTCGATCGACGGTTCTTATGTGATAAGATTAGGAAAACGGTTCTTCTGTGATAAGAGTTAAGGTGATAAGTTTTATTAGGATAAGTTAAGGACTCGGTCTGTAGTGGCATACAACGCAGACTGAGAATTGATTATTTGTTTAGATAAAGTTTAAGGTTATGATTTGTATACTCGCATGAATATTGTTTGTCCTAGTTGTCCTTTTTATACTATTGTGTTCAATACCTTTGTGCGACATTGCAATTAGAGAAACAGGATGAGTCACTAGGGAAAATTGTGATTCGGGAAAACAAGGATTGATTGAGAGAAAAAAACAGTAACTGATTGATCAACTACGGTTGGTTCGTGCCAACATCTCTCACACACCCAGACTGAGCCCAAATTAAGAGCCTTTTCAGGCCACATGACGGCCAGGAGAAGTGGGCGTAGAGAACTCGGTTGGCCGAAAGGATTGTGAAATCAGAAACTGTGGAAAATCTTAATCATCCAGAATGGGTGCCGGAGCAAGTAAAACACTACAAAAGGGCACAACAGCCTATTTTATGCCCCAGAATTGTGGTCAGTCTTCAATTGACCACCTAAGAAATTGGGTAAAGTGGACTAAGGGTGAAAACAGGCCATTTCCACCCGATGGTTCATTTAATTTAGAGAGAATAACATGTCTGGAGGAATGCCTTATAGACAGAAACCCAGGTAGAAGAGGTAAAAAGAAAGTAAATTGGTCGGCGTTTGGAATTGGAAAAAGGAAGCTGAGGAACGACACGAAAAGAGCCTAAGGGTTAGCAAGCAGTGTACTAGAGAGAGAAAGCAGGTGGATGAATGAGTGGAGCAGGTGAATCGCCCTAGACATAGCAAACATCCATCTGATATGCTTGCTAAGGAGACAAAGGCACATTCACCTGGTGCCCCTAAGGGTTGGGAAAAAGATGAGGATGAGGATTGGGATGAGGATTGGACTTCCTACAGCCATCGATCACCACCGTATGTTCCACCCCTGGCGGCTGCTCCAGGCCAATTAGGAGGAGACGATCCTCGGGCCGGAGCACAGGGAAACGGGGCAATACCCGCTCCCAACAATGCAGGTGTGGCTGCAGGAGAAGTAGATCCGTCACAAGGAAATCAATACCGTGACGGCCCTGCAGGTGGCACGCGAAGTCTTACCCGCGGACAAGGGCCCAGTGCCCTGGAGCCATCATCCACATTCCCAGGAAGACTTTTCCTCAGTCCACTCCCTGAGGGTGCTCCAATTCCTATTTATCGACCATGGTCACCAAGTGAGTTAAGAATAATTGTGCAAGGATTGGCAGACCCTAAAACCAGTATCGAAAAGGCCATAGACCAGTTAAAAGTGATCATCTTGTGCCATGAACCCAGTATATTAGATGGTCAAATTTTACTGAAAGCATGGTTGAAGAACACTAAATTTGCCGAACGCAAGACAAAATTCACAAATTTTAAAACCCATTGAGAGGCTCCCAATGCAGATTCCAGCACAAAGCCAGAAGAGGGGTTCTGGGAAAGATGTTGGGAAGCCTTACATCAGGTATTGCCAAGGAAAACGAATTGGTCCAAAATTATGGAAACTACACAAAGAAAGGAGGAGGATGTTGAGGATTATGTAGGAAGAGTGCGAGAGATCATGAACCAATGTTCAGGCATGAAAATAGAGGAGGTAGAATCTCCCATTATCAGCGCCATGGTAAACGGGCTACGACCCGAACTCAGAGATCCCTTTAAACTAGTTTGTCTCGGATGGCGACAGGAATCGCTATCCAAGGTTGTATCTATGTTAAAGGACATACAAGAGCGAAATAGAGAATCTAAAAGCAAGGTCACCGTGTTTATGGAACAAGCAGCCCCAACAACACCCGCCCCAGCGACACTATCCTACTGCCCCCTACAAGGTAAAGGATGAGGACGAGGCAGAGGAGGAAATTTCAGGGGAAGGGGGAGAGGAGGTGCAGGGCGGGGACAATATGACATCTGTTATATTTGTGGCCAATCTGGACACTGGGCTAGAAATTGCCTGTCAAACCAGCCACAACCAAATTATGATTGGACTCAACAGGCAGGTAATAGACCACCTCCTCCCCCTCTAGAACCCAACCCGTACGCGACCCAAGTCCAGGTACATGCTAGACCTCAGACTAATTTCTCTGTTCAAAATCCATTTGGACCACAGAATGAAAAGTAATTTGGCCAACGACCAAATTGTCCGTTTAATGACCAATGATGACCAGTCCCAGACCAAGTGCTGCGAACAAACAGCTACCTGTTGTTTCGTTAAATGCCATAGGAGAACCTGAAGTAAAAATACAAATACAAGGAAAGGATATCCCATTCCTAGTGGATACTGGCGCCACCTATTTGGTCCTTTCAAGGGAGGATACGAAGGGAATTCCCACTTCCACTAACCAAACCTCAGTGATTGGACCATCTGGACACGCACAGCAAATGTTTTTCTCCGACCCTGTCAATGTACAATTTGAGGATTATGAAGATAGTCATTCATTCCTACCGTCTAAGGAGGTTCCAGTAAACCTGTGTGGACGTGACCTATTATGTAAAATGAATGCCACTATCCTCTGTTCTCCAACCGGTGTGGAAGTTCAAGTCCCCATAGATAAATGTGGGGCATATCCACAACTTCAACCCACAACACCCATGTTGTATGCCTGGAAAAGTTTAGACCCTACACTAAGCAAAACCCTATCCTATTTCGTTGGTTCATATTGGTGTGTGACAAGGTTAATTACAAACTACCTCAAATCTCAAACCTTGGGAAATTGGCATGAAACACTACTCTGCACAGCGTATTGTGACAACACTGGATCAGACGCTACAGCACAAATTTTTTATCAACCATTCCTGCACCAGAAACATCAATTGATGATTGAACAAATTTTTATCGGACCTGAAGGAATAGCGGCAGGTGTTGAATTATCCTCCCACAATCAGATCTTGTTTAGGGTTAAAGGGAGTGTCCACACTGCACCCTTGCGGTTGCAGGCACACATAAACCCCAGGATTTAGGACGAATGGTTAAAAGAATGCAAGGATCCCCAGTACAAGAGGAATGGCACACACTTAATGGAACTCTGGGGCAACATGAAAGGAGGGGAGGCTATTCTGTCAAGTTGAATGGGAAAATATATTTTGATGCTATCTTAGAAAAAAAGATGCTTTCAGTCACTAGCTTCCCATTGCAACAAGGCATAGCAGAACTTCTTGCTAAGGTCCCAGAGCAACTATGGTCTACACACATTAATGAAGTAGGAAAGATGCTTACCGTACAACCATATAAGGTAGCGATCAATTCGACCACCCCACTCCCTAAGAAGCCCCAATGCCCCTTGTCTCCAGCCGCAGAACAAGGTATTGAGCCAGTCATTACATCTCTGCTGGCACAGGGAATAATAGTTCCAACTAGAAGTCCGTATAACACACTGATTTTTCCGGTTCAGAAGCCCAATAGTGACAAATGGAGATTTGTCCAAGACCTACGAGCCGTGAATCATTCTGTATTCCCAACCCTGCGATTATACTTACCAGTATTCCGGCAAACTCAACGTATTACACGGTGATTGATCTGTGTTCGGCATTTTGCTCAATACCCATTCACCCAGAGTCCCAATTCCTGTTTGCCTTCACATATAAAGGATGCCAATATACGTGGACAAGACTCCCACAGGGATTTACCAAAAGCCCTACTATATTCTCACAATGCTTAAAGAGGGATCTGGAAGATGTAATTTTACCAGCAGGTTCTACACTTGTGCAGTATGTTGATGACTTATTGCTCACCTCACCCTCCAAATTGGCCTGCGAAACGGACTCTCTTGTGTTATTAAAAGCCCTGGCCTCGAAAGGACACAAAGTGTCAAAGGCAAAGTGTCAAAGGCAAAGTTACAATCTGTCTCAGAAAAGGTTCAGTATCTAGGACACGAATTGGTCAGAGATTCGAGACAATTGAGACAAGACCGAGTAAAAGCAATCTGCGCCGCTCCATTACCAATAACTAAGAGAGAAATGAAACACTTCCTCGGCATGTCAGGATATTGCAGGCAATGGATTATGAGTTATTCCGAGATCGTTAGACCATTGTTAGACATGTCCCTGCCCTCACTACCAGAAAAGTTGATTTGGAATGAAGTATCCTGGAATTCTTTCCAGAATCTTAAGCAGTCCCTCACTTCAGCACCAGACTACACTAAGCCATTCAACTTATTTGTTCATCACAAGTCGGGTTTTGCCCAATTTGTTTTTACTCAGTTACATGGGGACAGGCAGCGACCGATAGTGTATTTCAGTGCCCAACTAGATCCAGTGGCACGCGGACTACCAGGATGTCTTCCTTCATTGGCAGCAGCTTATTATGCTATACAACAAGCTCAGGCAATAACTCTAAATCATCAAACCATTCTATACATCCTACACTCTGTCGAGATTTTACTTACTAAATGTGCCACCCAACATCTAACTTCCGCAAGAACCACTAAATATGAAGTTGAACTATTATCAAATCCGAACCTTATCATCAAAAGATGTACTACCTTAAATCCAGCTACTCTACTCCCCACGGAAGAAGACGGCGAACCCCATTCATGTAAAATGGTAACCGAATTGGTGATTAAACCACGTATCAATTTAACAGATGTACCAATGTGTAACCCTGATCTAGTGTACTATGTTGACGGATCAGCCTTACGAAATGATAGGGGCCAACCCAGAGCGGCTTATGCAATTGTAACCCAGTTTAATGTTGTCGAAACAGCCTCTCTTCCAGACTCCTTTTCAGCCCAACAAGCCAAATTGTTTGCGTTAACTCAAGCCTGAAGAACAAACAGTCAGTATCTACACCGACTCTAGGTATGCTTTTGGGGTAATACATGACTATGGACATATTTGGAAACTTCGTGGGTACTTGACTTCTTCAAGAACCACTATCAAAAATGCAGAACAAGTAGAAAATCTTCTGCGAGCCATTCAATGCCCCTTGAAACTTGCCATTATCAAATGCCAAGCACATACAGGCCAGTCGAATGAGGTGGCACTTGGGAATGCCAGAGCTGATAATGCAGCTAAGTCAGCAGCTCTGTCAAAAGGGGGGATGCAGGTGTCATTGTTCACACTAAGGAAAAATAATTGCTCAGACCCGCCACCCACTATTAATGACGTGCTGGCCTTTCAGACACAGGCCAGTACGGAGGAGGTGTTGACCTGGACGAAGGATCAATGTTATAAAAATCCAGAAGGAATATGGGTTCACCATGACGGCCGCGTGGTGGCACCCAAATCCTTACTTCCCCTGGATTGCCCGGTGTGTTCATACATTCACACATGCGGGCAAAGGGGGGATGGCAGATTATATTTTGGCAACTTGGTATGCACCAGGTATTTCGGCAATTGCAAAACAAATCTGTGAAAATTGTGTTACCTGTCAGACAATGAATCTGGGTAAGACAAAGTAGAATCTGCCTCCCACCCAAATCCAATGGGGCCTTTTGTACATTTACAAATGGATTTTATTGAATTACCTATGTGTATGGGATTCAAGTATGTATTAATTATTGTAGATGTGTTCTCTAGATGGATTGAAGCCTTTCCATGTAAAAAGGCCAATGCCACTACTGTTGCTAAATGTTTGTTAAAGGAAATCGTACCGCGCTTTGGAATCCCTGCTAAGCTTTCTAGTGGTAACGGGTCACATTTCACGGGAACTGTTATAAGAGAAATGTGTAAAGCTTTACAGATTAACCAACGTTTTCATTGCAGTTATTATGCACAATCAGCTGGACTTGTTGAAAGATACAATGGAATGCTTAAAAATAAGCTGGCAAAATTATGCAATGACACTGGACTGAAATGGACAGAACTGCTGCCCTTAGCCTTGATGGTAATGCGATCTGCAACCAACAGAACAACAGGCCTGTCACCGCATGAGATAGTTATGGGACATCCCCAATGACTACCTTTTACAGCACCATTTACTGCAAAACAAATGGACATTTACAAAATGGAGGAAAATATGTTGAATTATTGTATTGCACTAACTAAATGTATTTCCAGCTTTCATTCGCAGGTAAAAGAAACTCAAGTCAAGCCAGCGGAAGGGAAGTGTCATAACCTGGAGCCCGGGGAATTTGTTTACATCAAAATCTTTAAAAGAAAAAGCAGTCTACAACCAAGATTTGAAGAACCATACCAGGTCTTGCTGGCGACTAATACTACAATCAAGGTAAATGAAAGATCAACATGGATCCATGCATCCCACTGCAAAAGGGCACCCAACCAGGAGGAAGGGAAGAAGGAACCAGAGGAACAGAAAAAGGAAGACTGAATAAGGAACTGTACGGACTATGGGGACTGATGGTGTTGGGCTTGACAGGGTTTTACTTTGCATTATTGATTATACCAGGGGTACAGACCCGCCACCGAAGGGAACTGCAGGTAAACGTATTTATGGCACTGAGTCATAACTATGCTCAAGAAAGAAACTTGTCAAGTTGTTGGATATGTTCCCATGTACCTGTCCACTCCGAAGGGGGTATTCCCCTAAGATCCGTCCCCTTTAACGAATCAGAAATGGTAGAATGGTGGATAGTGCAAAATAGGACAAACCTAACCACGGTGTCAGAAATGAAGGATCTAACAGAATGGAGGTCAGCAGGGTATAAACTTACAACCTTCCAGGGATGGTACCAGCCAAATTATAATAATAACTGTCAGCCACCCTTCCTAAGTATTATTCCCCCGGAATAGGGAATCCTGAAGATATAATATGCCTAGTAAGTAATGAGACTAAAGGACCAGAAATGGGACGCAGCAAGTGTTCCCAAATGAATAAATGGCAAGCCACAGCAAATCCCACTGATGGGAGAAGGATAGCAATCGTTAACTGGACAATGGTCCATAACAAAGCCTCAGATGAGACCACTTGAGTATGGATGGCACGAAAGGACCAGGAGTTGACGTCCTATAATTGCACCTACTTTATTTGTGGCCATAAAGCCTACCCATGGTTACCAGCCAACTGGACAGGATCCTGTTACTTAGGATATGTGATAGCCTTTATTAGATCAACAAAGACTCTAAGGGATACCTATGGAAGTCATAGACCTAAACAGGATTTGACATGGCTAAATGGAATATTCAAGGTAATGATACCACCCGATGGAATAGCATCAAACAAATGGCAGTTACGGAAACTGGCTAATTTAGTCGAATCAGTAGCCAACGCAACTTCCCAAGCCTTCGAAGGGGTGAATGATGAAATGGTAGCCATTCGAACAGTGGCTCTCCAAAATCGTATGGCCTTAGATTATATCCTAGCCAAAGAAGGAGGGACATGCGCATTAATAGGTGGGGAATGCTATACGTATATCCCGGATAAGTCAGAAGAAATCGGCAGTCTAGCTGAATACATTAGGAAAAAGGTAATAGAGTATAAACAAACAGTTGGCCAGAACGGTACCACCTTGTGGGATTGGGCATCGGGATGGTTGGGATCTTTAGGGAGATCTGTGGTACAGGGTTTGATCATATTCCTGCTGATAATCTTCGCCCTTTATCTTTTGGTAGGACAGCACTCGGAGCAGTCCTGTCCAGCGCCCTCGGCGAGCGGCGACCTTGACCTCCAGCTCCTGCCAGTTCGCCGGGCAGCCTTCCTCATCGGGGCTAAGGTACACTCCCAGATAGAGGAGATGGGTCGTGCTCCAGGCAAAAGGCCTGAGCTCCTCCAGGAGGAAGTCCACCCACCACTGACCCACCAGGAGTCCGGAACATTTCTCCCAGTTGTTCCTGGCGGAGGATGCGGCCGAGTAAATCTCCTGGCACTCACGCATCCTCCGCAGGTCAGCGGGATCCTCTACCGCGAGGAGCACGTCACCGGCGTAAGCCGAGAGGACGACCTCCACGCCCGGCCCTTGCAGAGCCAGTCCCGTCAACCTCGTCCGCAGGAGGCGCAGGAAAGGCTCCACGCAGATGGCATATAACTGGCCGGACATGGGGCATCCCTGGCGCACCCCTCTCCCAAAGAGAAAGGGCGCCGTCAAGGACCCGTTAACCTTAATCAGACACTCCGCGGCGGCGTACAAAAGTCGGATCCAGGCGACAAAATGTGTCCCGAATCAACAGCTCTGCAACTCTTTTAATTGTGAAACAAAATTAAACAGTTAAATCAAGTGCTCCCTGATCTGGGGGACACTCCAAACACTTTTCAAGGCCCTTTTTTGTTTTTTTGGGGGGTTTTTTGTGTTTTTTTGGTGGGTTTTTTTGGGCACTAAAACCATAAATTTTGCAAGTGCCCCCTATAAAAAGGGAGGGGGGCACTAAAACCCGGCAATAAAAACAAATTAAACTTTAAAACATATAAAATCAAATTAAAATTTGGTTGCCGGGGATGATGATGCACTCCAGTCCCTCCGGTGCCCACCTCTCACGGAAGGCCGCGAGCGTACCGGTGGACACCATGTGCTCCATCTCTAGGGACACCCTGGCTCGGATGTAAGCGCGGAAGAGAGGCAGGCGGTCAGGCTGAATGACCCCATCGACCGCCCGCTGCCTGGACCAGCTGATGGCACCCTTGGCCGTGCCCATGAGCAGTCCTACGAGGAAGTCTTCGGACCTACTCGCTCCCCTCCGCACAAGGTGCCCAAAGATCAGGAGTGGAAACAGCGAAAATAGGTGCAGGAGTAGGCCATTCGGCCCTTCGAGTGTGCGACTGAAGTGCAACCAGAAATTGAGGAGCAGCCCCTTTAAATAATGGAATAGGGGCTGCAACCTCGCACATTCTATAAAAACATCGAACACGGACTCTTCCCGACTGCAGTAATTGCAGGCGGCCTGGGAGCCCGTGAACTGACTTAAAAATTTATTGCACGGGACTGCTCCATGCACCACCCTCCAGGCCAAGTCCCCGATAAATAGTGGGAGGACTCCCGCGTAGAGTGCACTCCATCGGGGACCCCCGCCTCCTCCGGACGGCAAGATGGTACGCCATGGCGTGTCCGGACGGCAGACGAGGATGGCAAGGTTGAGAGTGTGCAGGAGCAGCTCGTACAGGAAATCCCTCCGCGCAGACCTGAAAGGCACGGAGGGGATTTCCCCGAGGCGGCTCAAGCTGTGAGGCGCCGGCTCCCGAGGGAGGTTCCGGGGTTTGGCGCCGATGAGAAATTCCGTCCGGACGGGGGTCAGTTAAGACGGGATCTCCCCACGTGCTTGAGTCTCCTCGACACACCTAACGGAGTCAGGGCCCAGAGCTGTTTTTAGCGACTCGATGGCATCGGCCGCGCGGCGGACATCGGCCAGTTTAGGCACCGTGCCAGCACGTCTGGTGCCATCCAGCCCGCTCCTCCGCCATCGAGCAGGTCCCTGACCCTGGTCACCTCGCCAGCCACAGCCCTCTTGTCCGCCTGTCACCTAAAACCTCGGTCGTGGAGGTACGGATTCCTGAGCAGCAGCTCCTGCAGGACAGCTGCCACTCCAGCCGGTGGAGAGCTGCGTTTGGTAGCAACTCTGTTCCAGACCCTGGTGAGTTCCTTGTAAAAGACAGGCAACCCCCAAAGCTCACAAACAGAAGCTACGTGTCATAATTGAGGCTGTGCTGCTGGCAGAAGAAATACGTCACCAGCGCACGCCACCTAGGAGGGGGCTCGACGTAAAGGTATCTCTGCAGGGTCTGAAGACGGAAAGTCGCTAGCTGGGTGCTGACGCACACCAACGACTGACCGCCCTCCCTAAGCGGGAGACTCAAGACCGCCGCAGAGACCCAGTGCTTCCTCTTGTTCCAGAAGAAGTCCACCAGCTTCTTCTGTATCTTGGCGACAAACGCAGGGGGAGGGGTCAAAGTGACCAGCCGGTACCACAACATGGCGGCCACCAGCTGGTTTATGACTTGCGCAGGACCCCTGTAGGACAGCACTCGTAGCAGTCCTGTCCAGCGCCCTAGGCGAGCACCGACCTTGGCCTCCAGCTCCTGCCAGTTTGCCGGCCAGGCTTCCTCGTTGGAGCCAAGGTGGACACCCAGATAGAGGAGATGGGTCGTGCTCCAGGTAAAAGGCCTGAGCTCCTCCGGCAGGGAGTCCACCCACCACTGACCCACCAGGAGTCCGGAACATTTTTACCAGTTGATCCTGGCGGAGGATGCGGCCGAGTAAATCTCCTGGCGCTCACGCATCCTCTGCAGGTCAACGGGATCCTCTACCGCGAGGAGCACGTCATCAGCGTAAGCCGAGAGGACGACCTCCACGCCCGGCCCTTGCAGAGCCAGTCCCGTCAACCTTGTCCGCAGGAAGCGCAGGAAAGGCTCCACGCAGATGGCATATAACTGGCCGGACATGGGGCATCATTGGCGCATCCCTCTCCCAAAGCAAAGGGGCGCCGTCAAAGACCCGTTAACCTTAATCAGACACTCCGCGGCGGCGTACAAAAGTCGGATCCGGGCGACGAAATGCGTCCCGAATCAACAGCCCTACAACTCTTCTGGCTGTAAAACAATAAATCAATTAAATCAAGTACCCCCTGAACTGGGGGACACTCCAAACACTTTCCAAGTGCCCTTTTTTTTTGTTTTTTTGGGGTGGGAGGGTTTCGAGGTTTTTTTTGGTTTTTTGGGGGTTTTTTGAGCACAAAAAGACACAAATTTTACAAATGCCCCCTGGCTAAAAGGTGGGGGACAATAAAAGCCGGCAATAAAAACAAATTAAACTTTAAACATATAAAATCAAATTAAAATTTGGTTGCCGGGGGTGATGATGCACTCCAGTCCCTCCGGCGCCCACCTCTGGCGGAAGGCCGCGAGCGTACCGGTGGACACCGCGTGCTCCATCTCCAAGGACACCCTGGCCCGGATGTAGGCGCGGAAGAGAGGCAGGCAGTCGGGCTGAATGACCCCCTCGACCGTTCGCTGCCTGGACCGGCTGATGGCACCCTTGGCCGTGCCCAGGAGCAGTCCTACGAGGAGGCTCTCGGACCCTACCCGCTCCCCTCCGCACAGGGTGCCCAAAGATCAGGAGTGCGGGACTGAAGTGCAGCCAGAATTTGAGGAGCAGCCCCTTTAAATAATGAAACAGGGGCTGCAACCTCGCACACTCCATAAAAACATGGAACACGGACTCTTCCAGACCGCAGAAATTGCAGGCGGCCTGGGAGCCCGTGAACCGACTTAAAAATTTATTGCACGGGACTGCTCTGTGCACCACCCTCCAGGCTAAGTCCCCGTTATATAGTGGGAGGACTCCCGCGTAGAGTGCACTCCATCGGGGACCCCCGCCTCCTCCGGACAGCAAGATGGTACGCCATGGCGTGTCCGGACGGCCGGCGAGGATGGCAAGGTTGAGGGTGTGCAGGAGCAGCCCGTACAGGAAACCCCTCCGCGCAGAACTGAAAGGCACGGAGGGGATTTCCCCGAGGCGGCTCAAGTTGTGAGGCGCAGGCTCCCGAGGGAGGTTTCAGGGCTTGGCGTCGATGAGGACTTCCGTCCGGACGGGGGTCAGTTCGGACGGGATCTCCCCACGTGCTTGAGCCTCCTCGACGCACCTAACGGAGTCAGGGCCCAGAGCTGTTTTTAGCGACTCGATGGCTTCGGCCGCGCGGCGGACGTCGGCCCAGTTTAGCGCCGTGCCAGCACATCTGGCGCCATCCAACCTGCTCCTCTGCCATCGAGCAGGTCCCTGACCCTGGTCACCTCACCAGTCACAGCCCTCTCATCCGCCTGCTACCTAAAATCGCGGTCGTGGAGGTACGGATTCCTGAGCAGTGGCGCCTACAGGACAGCCGCCGCTCCAGCCGGTGGAGAGTTGCGTTTGGTGGAGACTCTGTTCCAGACCCTGATGAGTTCCTGGTAAAAGACAGGCAGCTCCCGGAGGGCGGTCCTGGCACCCCCCCAGGCTCACAAACGGGAGCTGCGTGTCATAATTGAGGTCGCGCTGCTGGCGGAAGAACTACGTCACCAGCGCACACCACCAAGGAGGGGGCTCAACGTAAAGGTATCTCTGCAGGGTCTGAAGACGGAAAGTCACATGGTGGGTGCTGACGCACACCAACGACTGACTGCCCTCCCTAAGCGGGAGACTCAGAACCGCCGCAGAGACCCAATGCTTCCTGTTGTTCCAGAAGAAGTCCACCAGCTTCTTCTGTATCTTGGCGACAAACGCAGGGGGAGGGGTCAAAGTGACCAGCCGGTACAACAGCATAGTGGCTGTCATGTATCTGTAAGGCATGCACTCCCAAGTTGCGTCACCAGGGAGCTCATCCCCTGAAGTCCCAAGGGATCCCAGCATCCCTTGGGAGCACTCTATATAAGCCGGCCCCTAAGGCCTGTTTCTCACTCTGGAGTGTCTTATTAAAGACTGAGGTCACTGTTACTTTAACCTCCCTGTGTGCAGCCTCATCTGTGTTACGAACACAATAACTGGCGACGACAATACGAATCCAATGCAAAGATGCAGCAAATTGTGAGCATCCTGGAGAAGTTCTCGGAGGGTGAGGACTGGGAAGCCTATGTTGAACGGCTAGACCAGTACTTTGTAGCCAACAAGCTGGACGGAGAAAGCAGCGCTGGAAAAAGGAGAGCGGTTCTCCTCACAGTCTGCGGGGCACCGACCTACAGCCTCTTGAAGAATCTTCTGGCTCCGGTGAAACCCACAGATAAGTCGTATGAGGAGCTGTGTACTCTGGTTCGGGAGCATCTTAACCCGAGGGAGAGCGTGCTGATGGCGAGGTATTGGTTCTACACGTGTCAGCGATCTGAAGGTCAGGAAGTAGCGAGCTACGTTGCCGAGCTAAGGCGACTTACAGGACAATGTGTGTTTGATAGCTACCTGGAGCAAATGCTCAGAGATTTTTTGTACTGGGCATTGGCCACGAAACCATCCTACGAAAACTTTTGACTGTAGAGACACCAACCCTCAGTAGGGCCATTGCGATGGTTTATGTCCACCAGTGATAACACCAAACAAATCTCTCAGCAGACAAGTGCTAGCAATGTTCATAAATTAACTGGAACTGTGTTTGTGAGCAGAAATGTACAGCTGGTGGACTTCTTCTGGAACAACAGGCAGAACCCAAGAGTCTGCAACTGCCAGCAGGCCTCAGGTGACCCAGATGACTCAGAGTCCCCAACAAAGGATGAATGCAAGGCAATTCACACCTTGTTGGTGTTGTGGAGGCTTCCATTCAGCCTATTCATGCCGCTTCAAAGGGTATGTTTGCAAGAGCTGTGGAACAATGGGGCACCTCCAACGAGCTTGAAAACGAGCTGCAAGCTCTGCAAAACCTGCTAACCACCACGTGGCAGAGGAATATCGGTCCATGGTGGATCAAAGCAATTTCGAGCCTCAGAGAGAGG
Source organism: Pristiophorus japonicus (assembly GCF_044704955.1). Classification (NCBI taxonomy): domain Eukaryota; kingdom Metazoa; phylum Chordata; class Chondrichthyes; family Pristiophoridae; genus Pristiophorus; species Pristiophorus japonicus. The sequence goes on along the minus strand of NC_091986.1, from coordinate 188,744,276 downwards.
AGGCAGATGCTGAAATACATGGGGTGCACACATTTTTGATGAAATATTCACCTATAATGCTAAACGGAAAATTGAATGGCTTACCCATAGCCATGGAACTGGACACTGGCGCTAGCCAATCCTGCATGAGTAAACAGATGTGGTGCAGCAAGGCATTCAGACTAGCCCTGAGCCCCATCCACACTAAACTGAGGCCGTACACCAAAGAGCTTATCACTGTCCTGGGCAGTGCCATGGTCAAGGTCACCTACGAGGGCACGGTGCACGAACTGCCACTCTGGATTGTCCCGGGCGATGGCCCCACACTGCTTGGAAGGAGCTGGCTGGGCTGGAACTGGGATGACATCCGAGCACTATCACATGTCAATGAGGCCTCATGTACCCAGGTTCTTAACAAATGTCCTTCCCTTTTTGAGCTATTGAGGTATTGGAAACTTTTCCAGGGTGAAGGTGCGGATCCACTTGGTCCCAGAGGCACGACCCATTCACCACAAGGCGCGAGCGGTAACTCACATGATGAGGGAGAGAGTGGAAATCGAGCTGGACAAGCTGCAACGCGAGGGCATCATCTCCCCAGTGGAATTCAGCAAGTGGGCCAGCCCCATTGTTCCAGTACTCTAAAGTGATGGCACGGTCAGGATTTGCGGCGATTATAAAGTAACTATTAATCGTTTCTCGCTACAGGACCAATATCTGCTACCTAAGGCAGACGACGTATTTGCGACACTGGCAGGAGGCAAGACATTCACCAAGCTCGACCTGACTTCGGCCTACATGACGCAGGAGCTGGAGGAGTCTTCGAAGAGCCTCACCTGCATCAACACGCACAAGGGACTGTTCATCTACAACAGATGCCCGTTTGGAATTCGGTCGGCTGCAGCGATCTTCCAGAGAAACATGGAGAGCCTACTCAAGTCGGTACCACGCATGGTGGTTTTTCAGGACGACATATTGGTCATGGGTGGGGACACCGCCGAGCACCTACAAAACCTGGAGCAGATCCACCAGCGAAGAGGTCGATATGCATCTTCATGGCAACAGAAGTGGAACTTTTGGGAAGAAAGATCGTGGCGGACGGCATTCGGTCCACAGACGCCAAGACAGAGGCTATCAGGAACGCGCCCAGGCCACAGAACATAACGGAGCTGCGGTCGTTCCTGGGACTCCTCAACGATTTTGGTGACTTCCTACCGGGGCTAAGCACCCTTTTAGAGCCCCTACATGTGTTATTGCGCAAAGTTGAGAACTGGGTATGGGAAAAAAAAACAAGTAATTGCTTTTGAGAAAGCCAGAAACATTTTATGCTCCAACAAGCTGCTTGTATTGTATAACCCGTGTAAAAGACTTGTGCTAGCATGTGACACGTCGTTGTACAGAGTTGGGTGTGTATTACAACAAGCTAACGTTGTGGGGAAGTTGCAACCTTTCGCCTATGCTTCCAGGAGCTTGTCTAAGGCCGAGAGGGCCTACAGCATGATTGAGAAAGAGGTATTAGCGTGTGTGATCGGGGTAAAGAAAATGCATCAGTACCTGTTTGGCCTCAAATTTGAGCTGGAAACCGATCACAAACCCCTCACATCCCTGTTCGCTGAAAACAAGGGGATAAATACTAATGCCTCAGCCTGCATACAAAGGTGGGCACTCACACTATCAGCTTATAACTATACCATTCGCCACAGGCCAGGCACCGAGAACTGTGTGCATGCTCTCAGTCGGCTACCATTGCCCACCACGGGGGTGGAAATGACGCAGTCTGCAAACTTGTTGATGGTGGCGCAGCCTGCAGACTTGTTGATGGTCATGGAAGCGTTTGAAAATGATAAATCACCTGACACGGCCCACCAGATTAGGACTTGGACCAGCCAAGATCCTCTGCTGTCCCTAGTAAAACACTGTGTACTGCCTGGGAGCTGGGCCAGCAGCCCCATTGAAATGCAAGAGCTAATCAAGCCATTCCAGCAGTGAAAGGACGAGCTGACGAGCTGTCCATTCAGGCAGACTGCCTGTTGTGGGGCAACCATGTAGAGCTACCCAAAAAGGGCAGGGAGACGTTCAGACGTTCATCTCAGATTTCCACAGCACACACCCAGGTATAGTAATGATGAAAGCGATAGCCAGATCCCACGTGGTGGCCCGATATCGACTCTGACTTCGAGTCCTGTGTACGGCAATGCAGCGTATGTGCTCAATTGAGCAATGCGCCCAGAGAGGCACCACTAAATTTATGGTCCTGACCCTCCAGACCATGGTCGAGGATCCATGTTGACTATGTGAGCCTGTTTCTCGGTAAAATGTTCCTGGTGGTGGTGGATGCTTTTTCAAAATGGATTGAATGTGAAATAATGTCGGGAAGCATCGCCACCGCCACCATTGAAAGCCTGAGGGCCATGTTTGCCACTCACGGCCTGACATACTGGTCAGTGACAACGGGCCATGTTTCACCAGTGCCAAATTTAAAGAATTCATGACCCGCAATGGGATCAAACATGTCACCTCGGCCCCGTTTAAACCAGCCTCCAATGGGCAGGCAGAGCGGGCAGTACAAACCTTCAAACAGAGCCTTAAACGAGTCGCAGAAGGCTCACTCCAAACCCGCCTGACCCGAGTACTGCTCAGCTACCGCACAAGACCCCACTCACTCACAGGGGTGCCCCCGGCTGAGCTACTCATGAAAAGGACACTTAAAACCAAACTCTCGCTGGTTTACCCCAACCTGCAAGATCAGGTAGAGAGCAGGTGGCAGCAACAAAATGTAAACGATGTCACGGGAAATTGATCTGAATGACCCTGTGTATGTGCTAAACAATGGACATGGTCCCAAGTGGATCGTGGGCATGGTGATACCTAAAGAAGGGAGTAGGATGTTTGTAGTCAAACTAGACAATGGACAAATTTGTAGAAAGCAGCTGGACCAAACGAGGCTGCGGTTCACAGACTGCCCTGAACAACCCACAGCAGACACCACCTTTTTCGAGCCCACAACACACACCCAAAGGATCAACGACACCACGCCGGTTGAGGAAATCGAACCATTCATGCCCAACAGCCCAGCAAGTCCAGGCTCAGTTGGCAGCCCTGCAGGGCCAACAACACACCAGCCAACACACCAGAATAGGCATTTTGTACCGAGGCGGTCCACCAAGGAAAGAAAGGCTCCCGACCGCCTCACCTTGTAAATAGTTTTCACTTTGACTTTGGGAGGGGAGAGATGCTGTGTATCTGTAAAGCATGCACTCCCATATTCCGCCACCAGGGAGCTCATCCCCTGAAGTCCCAAGGGATCCCAGCATCCCTTGGGAGCACTGTATATAAGCCGGCCCCTAAGGCCTGTTCCTCACTCTGGAGTGTCTTATTAAAGACTGAGGTCACTGTTACTTTAATCTACCTGTGTGCAGCCTCATCTGTGTTAGGAACACAATAGTGGCTACCAGCTGGTTTATGACTAGCGCTCGACCCCTGTAGGACAGCAGTCGGAGCAGTCCTGTCCAGCGCCCTAGGCGAGCGGCGACCTTGGCCTCCAGCTCCTGCCAGTTCACCGGCCAGGCTTCCTCGTCGGGGCTAAGGTAGACTCCCAGATAGAGGAGATGGGTCGTGCTCCAGGCAAAAGGCCTGAGCTCCTCCGGCAGGGAATCCACTCACCACTGACCCACCAGGAGTCCGGAACATTTCTTCCAGTTGTTACTGGCGGAGGATTCGGCCGAGTAAATCTCCTGGCACTCACGCATCCTCCGCAGGTCAACGGGATCCTCGACCATGAGGAGCACGTCATCATCATAAGCCGAGAGAACGACGTCCACGCCCGGCCCTTGCAGAGCCACTCCCGTCAACCTCGTCTGCAGGAGACGCAGGAAAGGCTCCACGCAGATGGCATAAAACTGGCCGGACATGGGGCATCCCTGGCGCACCCCTCTCCCAAAGAGAAAGGGCGCCGTCAAAGACCCGTTAACCTTAATCAGACACTCTGCGGCGGCGTACAAAAGTCGGATCCGGGCGACGAAATGCATCCCGAATCAACAGCCCTACAACTCTTTTTGGTTGCACAAAACAAACAGTTAAATCAAGTGCCCCCTGATCTGGGAGACACTCCAGGCACTTTTCAACTGCCCTTTTTTTTAATTTTATTTTTTTTGTTTTTTGGGGGTTTTTATGGGGGTTTTTTGTGGTTTTTTTGGGCACTAAAATCAAACATTTTACAGCTCCATATGGGTAGAGCTGCAGAACACCAAAGGGCAAAAAACGTTAGTGGGAGTTGTGTACAGACCTCCAAACAGTAGTAGTGATGTTGGGGAGGGTATCAAACAGGAAATTAGGGGTGCATGCAATAAAGGTGCAGCAGTTATAATGGGTGACTTTAATATGCACATAGATTGGGCGAGCCAAACTGGAAGCAATACGGTGGAGGAGGATTTCCTAGAGTGCATAAGGGATGGTTTTCTAGACCAATATGTCGAGGAACCAACTAGGGGGGAGGCCATCTTAGACTGGGTGTTGTGTAATGAGAGAGGATTAATTAGCAATCTCATTGTGCGAGGCCCCTTGGGGAAGAGTGACCATAATATGGTGGAATTCTGCATTAGGATAGAGAATGAAACAGTTAATTCAGAGACCATGGTCCAGAACTTAAAGAAGGGTAAATTTGAAGGTATGAGGCGTGAATTGGCTAGGATAGATTGGCGAATGATACTTAAGGGGTTGACTGTGGATGGGCAATGGCAGACATTTAGAGAGCACATGGATGAACTACAACAATTGTACATTCCTGTCTGGCGTAAAAATAAAAAAGGGAAGGTGGCTCAATCGTGGCTATCAAGGGAAATCAGGGATAGTATTAAAGCCAAGGAAGTGGCATACAAATTGGCCAGAAATAGCAGCGAACCCGGGGACTGGGAGAAATTTAGAGCTCAGCAGAGGAGGACAAAGGGTTTGATTAGGGCAGGGAAAATGGAGTACGAGAAGAAGCTTGCAGGGAACATTAAGGCGGATTGCAAAAGTTTCTATAGATATGTAAAGAGAAAAAGGTTAGTAAAGACAAACGTAGGTCCCCTGCAGTCAGAATCAGGGGAAGTCATAACGGGGAACAAAGAAATGGCAGACCAATTGAACAAGTACTTTGGTTCGGTATTCACGAAGGAGGACACAAACAACCTTCCGGATATAAAAGGGGTCAGAGGGTCGAGTAAGGAGGAGGAACTGAGGGAAATCTTTATTAGTCGGGAAATTGTGTTGGGGAAATTGATGGGATTGAAGGCCGATAAATCCCCAGGGCCTGATGGACTGCATCCCAGAGTACTTAAGGAGGTGGCCTTGGAAATAGCGGATGCATTGACAGTCATTTTCCAACATTCCATTGACTCTGGATCAGTTCCTATCGAGTGGAGGGTAGCCAATGTAACCCCACTTTTTAAAAAAGGAGGGAGAGAGAAAACAGGGAATTATAGACCGGTCAGCCTGACATCGGTAGTGGGTAAAATGATGGAATCAATTATTAAGGATGTCATAGCAGCGCATTTGGAAAGAGGTGACATGATAGGTCCAAGTCAGCATGGATTTGTGAAAGGGAAATCATGCTTGACAAATCTTCTGGAATTTTTTGAGGATGTTTCCAGTAAAGTGGACAAGGGAGAACCAGTTGATGTGGTATATTTGGACTTTCAGGAGGCTTTCGACAAGGTCCCACACAAGAGATTAATGTGCAAAGTTAAAGCACATGGGATTGGGGGTAGTGTGCTGACGTGGATTGAGAACTGGTTGTCAGACAGGAAGCAAAGAGTAGAAGTAAATGGGTACTTTTCAGAATGGCAGGCAGTGACTAGTGGGGTACCGCAAGGTTCTGTGCTGGGGCCCCAGATGTTTACATTGTACATTAATGATTTAGACGAGGGGATTAAATGTAGTATCTCCAAATTTGCGGATGATACTAAGTTGGGTGGCAGTGTGAGCTGCGAGAAGGATGCTATGAGGCTGCAGAGTGACTTGGATAGGTTAGGTGAGTGGGCAAATGCATGGCAGATGAAGTATAATGTGGATAAATGTGAGGTTATCCACTTTGGTGGTAAAAACAGAGAGACAGACTATTATCTGAATGGTGACAGATTAGGAAAAGGGGAGGTGCAACGAGACCTGAGTGTCATGGTACATCAGTCATTGAAGGTTGGCATGCAGGTACAGCAGGCGGTTAAGAAAGCAAATGGCATGTTGGCCTTCATAGCGAGGGGATTTGAGTACAGGGGCAGGGAGGTGTTGCTACAGTTGTACAGGGCCTTGGTGAGGCCACACCTGGAGTATTGTGTACAGTTTTGGTCTCCTAACTTGAGGAAGGACATTCTTGCTATTGAGGGAGTGCAGCGAAGATTCACCAGACTGATTCCCGGGATGGTGGGACTGACCTATCAAGAAAGACTGGATCAACTGGGCTTGTATTCACTGGAGTTCAGAAGAACGAGAGGGGACCTCATAGAAACGTTTAAAATTCTGACGGGTTTAGACAGGTTAGATGCAGGAAGAATGTTCCCAATGTTGGGGAAGTCCAGAACCAGGGGTCACAGTCTAAGGATAAGGGGTAAGCCATTTAGGACCGAGATGAGGAGAAACTTTTTCACCCAGAGAGTGGTGAACCTGTGGAATTCTCTACCACAGAAAGTAGTTGAGGCCAATTCACTAAATATATTCAAAAGGGAGTTAGATGAAGTCCTTACTACTCGGGGGATCAAGGGGTATGGCGAGAAAGCAGGAAGGGGGTACTGAAGTTTCACGTTCAGCCATGAACTCATTGAATGGCGGTGCAGGCTAGAAGGGCCGAATGGCCTACTCCTGCATCTATTTTCTATGTTTCTATGTCTATGTTTCTATGTAAGTGCCCCCTATAAAAGGGGAGGGGGACACTAAAACCGGCAATTAAAACAAATTAAACTTTAAAACATATAAAATCAAATTAAAATTTGGTTGCCGGGGGTGACGATGCACTCCAGTCACTCCGGTGCCCACCTCTCGCGGACGGCTGCGAGCGTACCGGTGGACACCGCGTGCTCCATCTCCAAGGACACCCTGGACCGGATGTAGGCGCGAAAGAGAGGCAGGCAGTCAGGCTGAACGACCCCCTCGACCGCCCGCTGCCTGGACCGGCTGATGGCACCCTTGGCCGTGCGCAGGAGCAGTCCTACGAGGAGGCTCTCGGACCTACCTGCTCCCCTCCGCACAGGGTGCCCAAAGATCAGGAGTGCGGGACTGAAGTGCATCCAGAATTTGAGGAGCAGCCCCTTTAAATAATGAAACAGGGGCTGCAACCTCGCACACTCCATAAAAACATGGAACATGGACTCTTCCAGACCGCAGAAATTGCAGGCGGCCTGGGAGCCCGTGAACCGACTTAAAAATTTATTGCACGGGACTGCTCTGTGCACCACCCTCCAGGCTAAGTCCCCGTTATATAGTGGGAGGACTCCCGCGTAGAGTGCACTCCAGACAGCAAGATGGTACGCCATGGCGTGTCCGGACGGCAGACGAGGATGGCAAGGTTGAGAGTGTGCAGGAGCAACCCGTACAGGAAACCCCTCCGCGCAGAACTGAAAGGCAGGGAGGGGATTTCCCCGAGGCGGCTCAAGTTGTGAGGCGCCTTCTCCCGAGGGAGGTTCCGGGGTTTGGCGCCGAAGTGGAATTCCGTCCGGACGGGGGTCAGTTTGGACGGGATCTCCCCACGTGCTTGAGCCTCCTCTACGCACCTAACGGAGTCAGGGCCCAGAGCTGTTTTTAGCGACTCGATGGCATCGGCCGCGCGGCGGACGTCGGTCGAATTTAGGCGCTGTGCCAGCACGTCTGGCGTCATCCAGCCCGCTCCTCCGCCATCGAGCAGGTCCCTGACCCTGGTCACCTCACCAGCCACAGCCCTCTCGTCCGACCGCCACCTAAAACCTCGGTCGTGGAGGTACGGATTCCCGAGCAGCGGCTCCTGCAGTACAGCTGCCACTCCAGCCGGCGGAGAGCTGCGCTTGGTGGAGACTTTGTTCCAGACCCTGGTGAGTTCCTTGTAAAAGACAGGCAGCTCCTGGACGGCGGTCCTGATGCCCCCCAAGCTCACAAACAGGAGCTGCGTGTCGTAGTTGAGGCCGTGCCGCTGGCGGAAGAAATACGTCGCCAGCGCACGCCACCTAGGAGGGGGCTCGACGTAAAGGTATCTCTGCAGGGTCTGAAGACGGAAAGTCGCTAGCTGGGTGCTGACGCACACCAACGACTGACCGCCCTCCCTAAGCGGGAGACTCAAGACCACCGCAGAGACCCAGTGCTTCCTGTTGTCCCAGAAGAAGTCCACCAGCTTCTTCTGTATCTTGGCGACAAACGCAGGGGGAGGGGTCAAAGTGACCAGCCGGTACCACAGCATAGTGGCCACCAGCTGGTTTATGACTTGCGCTCGACCCCTGTAGGACAGCACTCGGAGCAGTCCTGTCCAGCGCCCTAGGCGAGCGGCGACCTTGGCCTCCAGCTCCTGCCAGTTTGCCGGCCAGGCTTCCTCGTCGGGGCTAAGGTAGACTCCCAGATAGAGGAGATGGGTCGTGCTCCAGGCAAAAGGCCTGAGCTCCTCCGGCAGGGAGTCCACCCACCACTGACCCACCAGGAGTCCGGAACATTTCTCCCAGTTGATCCTGGCGGAGGATGCGGCCGAGTAAATCTCCTGGCACTCACGCATCCTCCGCAGGTCAACGGGACCCTCTACCGTGAGGAGCACGTCATCGGCCTAAGCCGAGAGGACGACCTCCATGCCCGGCCCTTGCAGAGCCAGTCCCGTCAACCTCGTCCGCAGGAGGCGCAGGAAAGGCTCCATGCAGATGGCATATAACTGGCCAGATATGGGGCATCCTTGGCGCACCCCTCTCCTAAAGCGAAGGGGCGCCCTCAAGTTCCCGTTAACCTTAATCAGACACTCTGCGGCGGCGTACAAAAGTCGGATCCGGACGATGAAATGCGTCCCGAATCAAAAGCCCTACAAACTTCTGAGCATGCTCACAGGTGCATACAGTGCACTGTCCATTTCAAAGGCGGTATGATGGCTTAATCTGAGAGTACACCGTCATACCAACTGCAAATCCTGCGCAGTATCTGCATCATGTTTAAACAGCTTCCAGTTAAGATTTTCATTTAATCGTACGAGGACGTTCCTTACATAGCAAAAGGAACAATCTTAGTTTTAGACGTTTCAAACATATCACGCATAATTTCCATAGTACACAATCCATTTTATCACACACTTCCAGTTATCTGTCAAAATTTTGTTTTAACTTTACATCACGGACATTTTGAGATGAATCAGATGTACAATGTATTCAAGTGCCTCCAGCAGCACTGGCTTTTATTTCAATTGAGGCTGCAATTATTTTTTCCAGTGACTCAGGTTACCTATATAAAAAAAAATCAGCCCCAACGATTTTTTTTTAACTTGAGTTTTTGCAAGTATTAACAAGTACATCTGCATACCACTCTTTGTCACACACCTAGGGTTGGCCACTCTGGTTGGGCGTATTTCTGGAGGTTTCATCAAGTGACCAATTGCTACCAGCCGCCCAGCCCAGTCAAACAGCATTCTTTTTCTATCTCCACAATTATTGGAACTGATAAACAAAACTGTTCAAAGAAAATTAAATAAACACTTGATAGTTCTCCAGTGTCAGCTGTGGCTCAGTGGGTAGCACACTTGCCTCTGAACCAGACAGTTGTTGGTTCAAGTCCCACCTCAGGGATTTGAGCATACAAATCTAGGTTGACACTCCAGTGCAGTGCTGAGGGAGTGCTGCACTGTCTTTCAGATGAGATGTTAAACTGAGACCCTGTCTGCTTTCTCACGAGGACATAAAAGATCCCGTGGCATTATTTAGAAGAAGAGCAGGGGAGCTATCCCCGTTGTCCTGGCCAACATTTATCGCTCAGTCAACATAACAAAAACAGATTATCTGGTCGTTATCACATTGCTGTTTGTGGGAGCTTGCTCTGCACAAATTGGCTGCTGCGTTTCCCACATTACAACAGTGTAAAGTGCTTTGAGATGTCATAAAAGGCGCTATATAAATGCAAGTCCTTCTTTTCTTTCTCAGTTGCGTACAGCAGTATCCAGGAGAATAATGTTTATTTCCTGCAGATTCCAGGGATAGTCCTGGAGGAATGGCAACCCTTCTCATAACAGACAACAACGTCGACAATCTTTGGATTGTCAATATTCCCAAAGAAGGAACAGCTTGTATCAGGTCCAGGATTTTAAACAGAACTTTATGCTCCTTGAGAGGAACAAATGATCTACCTTATAGATACTGGTACTATAGATAGAGTAAATAAAGAGAAACTGTTCCCACCGGTGGGCGGATAGGTAATCAGAGGACACAGATTGAAGATAGTGGGTAAAAGAGCCAGAGAGGAGATGAGGAGAATTTATTTTACGCAACAATCTGGAATGCACTGCCTAAATGGATGGAGGGAGCAGATTCAGTAGAAACTTTCAAAAGGGAATTGTATATTTATTTGTAAAGGAATAATTTACAGGGCACTGGAAAAATTGTAGGGGAGTGGAACTAATTGGATAGCTCATTCAAAGAGCCAGCACAGACAAGATGGGCCGCGTGGCCTCTATCTGTGCTGTAAGGTTCTATGGGGGAGAAATTGGGGTCGTTTGCGCAAACGACTTTTCGTCTGGGCGTGGCACCACTAACGATTCCAGCTAAATTCCACGCCATCAGCAGGCGCAGCGACCTGTTTTCACCCTGTGCATAAATTAAAAAATCATCCGCCTTACCTGTCGCGGCCCCGTGATCGCGGGGTCCATGCCGCAATCTGCCAGCCCAGCACTCCGGTTGAGTGCCGGACTGACAGCATGGCACCCCGCTCCCGGTGGTCCAGGTAAGGTACCGCAGAGTCTGTAGCTTGGCCCACCCCTTTAATGAAAGGGAGGGTCCCTTCTGCGTGGCAGCCCTACGGGGCCCAGTGCGTAGTGCCGTGCCCCGCTCTCTCTGCTCCCATCTCTTTATCGCCCCAGAGAGGAAATGAATCACGATTTGTCGCGTTTCACTTTCTATTGGAGACGGTAACCCCAATTTTGCGAGCAGGTCAGGACCTCCGCGCCTGCTGCAGGAACTCCCGCCTCACGGATATCATCACCCCAAACGGGGCATTACGCAATTTCCCAGCCTATGATTCTGTGGTGAAATGTAGTGACACTAAAGTTTCCTATTCAATTTGTGTATAATTTTGAGGTGCTAATCCAATTGTCTCTTTACATTTTACAACACCCACCCAATAAGATGATCATCATATATTAAACAAATCAGTAGTTTAGGGTCACAGTATACTATGACCCACATAATAATATCAAATAACCAGAAACTTAACTGGACCAGCCACATGAATACTGTGGCCACAACAGTAGGTCAGAGGCTGGGTATTCTGCAGTGAGTAACTCACCTCCTCACTCCTCAAAGCTTTTCCACCATCTACAAGGCACAAATCAGGAGTGTGATAGAATACTCTCCACTTGCCTGAACGAGTGCAGCTCCAACAACACTCAACAAACTCAACACCATCCAGGACAAAGTAGCCCGCTTGATTGGCACCCCATCCACCACCTTCAACATTCACTCCCTCCAGCACTGGCGCACCGTGGCTGCAGTATGTACCATCTACAAGATGCACTGCAGCAACTTGCCAAGACTTCTTCGGCAACACCTCCCAAACCTGTGACCTCTACCACCTAGGTAGGACAAGGGCAGCAGGCGTGTGGGAACACCATCACCTCAAGTTTCCCTCCAAGTCACACACCATCCTGACTGGGAAATATATCGCCATTCCTTCATCGTCGCTGGGTCAAAATCCTGGAACTCCCTCCCTAACAGCACTGTGGGAGTACCTTCACCACACGGACTGCAGCAGTTCATGAAGACAGCTCACCACCACTTTCTCAAGGGAAATTAGGGATGGGCAATAAATGCTGGCCTTGCCAGCGACACCCACATCCCATGAATGAGTAAAAAACAGGTTGGTGATGAGCCAATTTAAAATCAGACTATTTGTTCGGGCGTAGTCACACCTTTTGTGAGAGTTGGCCTGATGGACAGATTATGGTACATTGATTTGATATAGACTCCTCCCAATGGACTCAATTTCCCCAGTGATTGGCCATTTTTTTGGAGCAGGCTGCTTTTTTTGGCCTAAGTTAAAAAAACACAGATTCCCCGATCAATTTGCAACAGCGTAACTCAGTTCGTTCAGATTTTTTTAGGTAAGTTGTTTTTTCAGCCAAAGGTGGCGTAACCTGCCACCTGAGCCAATTCTGGCCATTTAGGCAAGTTTGGCCAGTTGAGAGTTACCCCAGTTCTGCTTAGGCCAGCGTATGTGGCCTCCGTAGAAAACCCTTCTGGAGAGTTAAAGAAATCGGCGCAGGTAAGGAAATCGGTGCAGGTAAGTGCAGCAGATGCCCGGACAGCAGCAGCAGGAAAGGTAAGAGAGAGGGGAGAGAGGAGGAGAGAGAGGGGGAAGCCTTTCAGGTGATAGGTGCGGGGACCGGAAGGGAGGAGGCCATTCGGCCTGGGATAAGATGCGGGGGAGCGGAACAGGAGGCCACTCATTCAAGGCTGGGGGCGGGGGAACGGTCCGGGAGGTCACTCGACCTGGGATAGGTGTGGAGATCGGCACTGGCATCGGGAGTGGGGAGTCACTTTAATAATTGGAGGTAAGTTGTTGCAATGTATTTTAATGTGTTGCGAGCTGACTGTATGTTTCACTTTGTGTCCCTGGTTACCGTGGCAACCCTATATTTTTGGCGCAGATCAAGGTTCCACCCCCAAAACTAAAGGACAGGTTAGGCTGCACCAAAATGAAGAAATCAAACGGGGAAACTTAGAACATTTTTTTTTGGCGTACTTGGGCCCAAAAAAGGGGCGTAACTCTTCAAGTATGCCAAAAAGAAGCTTTGAGGAAAATTGAGCCCAATAATTCAGTAATGGCAGGCACAATTTTAATATTTTACATATTCTTTTAGGTGCAGCAGTTTGTAATTTCACCTCCAGCTTCTCAAAAGTAGCCTTGATAGTTCTCAAAAGTAACCCAAATATTTCACATGATTCATTTCTCTGCAGTCTCGGGCTGTGTTTTTGTAAGGGCCATGTCACACTTTCCATCTGCATTAGATGCTGCTGTTCAGCACTTCCAGTTATTAAAACATCATCAGGGTTATAAATTATCCTATCTGTCGTCCTGTAGGAATTCATCCATTATCTTTTGAAAGATAGTGGGGCACAGGCCACTCCACAAGAGAGTCTGTGGTAACAGTACATTCCCGTCTGTGTGTTAATATCTAAACACACGCAGCACTCGAAATAAAGTAAATGAGTTGACGGCACAAATCATTACAAATGGGTATGATTTGGTGGCCATCGCAGAAACGTGGTTACAGGGTGGCCAAGACTGGGAATTAAACATATAGGGGTATCTGATAATTCGGAAAGATAGGCAAGAAGGGAAAGGAGGTGGGGTAGCTCTGTTAATAAAGGAAGATATCAGGGCAGTTGTGAGTGATGATATTGGCTCTAATGAACAAAATGTTGAATCATTGTGGGTGGAGATTAGAGATAGTAAGGGGGAAAAGTCACTGGTTGGCGTAGTTTATAGGCCCCCAAATAATAACTTCACGGTGGGGCGGACAATAATCAAGGGAATAATGGAGGCATGTGAAAAAGGAACAGCAGTAATCATGGGGGATTTTAACCTACATTTCGATTGGTCAAATCAAATCACACTGGGTAGCCTTGAGGAGGAATTCATAGAATGCATACGGGATTGTTTCTTAGAACAGTATGTTACAGAGCCTACAAGGGAGCAAGCTATCTTAGATCTGGTCCTGTGTAATGAGACAGGAATAATAAACGATCTCCTAGTAAAAGATCCTCTCGGAATGAGTGATCACAGTATGGTTGAATTTGTAATACAGATTGAGGGTGAGGAAGTAGTGTCTCAAATGAGCGTACTATGCTGAAACAAAGGGGACTACAGTGGGATGAGGGCAGAGTTGGCTAAAGTAGACTGGAAACACAGACTGAACGGTGGCACAACTGAGGAATAGTGGAGGACTTTTAAGGAGCTCTTTCATAGTGCTCAACAAAAATATATTCCAGTGAAAAAGAAGGTAAGAGATGGGATAACCAGCCATGGATAACCAAGGAAATAAAGGAGAGTATCAAATTAAAAACCAATACGTATAAGGTGGCCAAGGTTACTGGGAAACTAGAAGATTGGGAAAATTTTAAACGACAGCAAAGAATGACTAAGAAAGCAATAAAGAAAGGAAAGATAGCTTACGAAAGTAAACTTGCGCAAAACATAAAAACAGATAGTAAAAGCTTTTACAGATATATAAAACGGAAAAGAGTGACTAAAGTAAATGTTGGTCCCTTAGAAGATGAGAAGGGGGATTTAATAATGGGAAATGTGGAAATGGCTGAGACCTTAAACAATTATTTTGCTTCGGTCTTCACAGTGGAAGACACAAAAACCATGCCAAAAATTGCTGGTCACAGGAATATGGGAAGGGAGGACCTCGAGACAATCACTATCACTAGGGGGGTAGTGCTGGACAGGCTAATGGGACTCAAGGTAGACAGGTCCCCCTGGTCCTGATGAAATGCATCCCAGGGTATTAAAAGAGGTGGCGGAAGTTATAGCAGATGCATTCGTTATAATCTACCAAAATTCTCTGGACTCTGGGGAGGTACCAGCGGATTGGAAAGCAGCTAATGTAATGCCTCTGTTTAAAAAAGGGAGCAGACAAAAGGAAGGTAACTATAGGCCGGTTAGTTTAACATCTGTAGTGGGGAAAATGCTTGAAACTATCATTAAGGAAGAAATAGCGGGACATCTAGATCGGAATAGTGAAATCAAGCAGACGCAAAATGGATTCATGAAGGGGAAATCATGTTTAACTAATTTACTGGAATTCTTTGAGGATGTAATGAGCATGGTGGATAGAGGTGTACCGATGGATGTGGTGTATTTAGATTTCCAAAAGGCATTCGATAAGGTGCCACACAAAAAGTTACTGCAGAAGATAAAGGTACGCGGAGTCAGAGGAAATGTATTAGCATGGATCGAGAATTGGCTGGCTAACAGAAAGCAGAGAGTCGGGATAAATGGGTCCTTTTCGGGTTGGAAATCGGTGGTTAGTGGTGTGCCACAGGGATCGGTGCTGGGACCACAACTGTTTACAATATACATAGATGACCTGGAAGAGGGGACAGAGTGTAGTGTAACAAAATTTGCAGATGGCACAAAGATTAGTGGGAAAGCGGGTTGTGTAGAGGACACAGAGAGGTTGCAAAGAGATTTAGATAGGTTAAGCTAAGGTTTGGCAGATGGAATACAATGTCGGAAAGTATGAGGTCATCCACCTTGGAAAAAAAAACAGTAAAAGGGAATATTATTTGAAAGGGGAGAAATTACAACATGCTGCAGTGCAGAGGGACCTGGGGGTCCTTGTGCATGAAAGTCTTTTGAGTCCTTGTGCATGAAACTCTTTTGAGTTTATCTGTAAAATAAAAAAACATTAAACCGTGCCACCCGCCCTGGATGACACAGCAGACATTTACAAGGCCCTTTTTTTTTCCTTTTTTGTGTTTTTTTTTTGTGTTTTTCTTTTTTTTTGGTTTTATTTTGGGCGCTAAAATCACATTTTTCCAAGTGCCCCCTATAAAAGGGGAGGGGGGCACTAAAAGCACCGGCAATTAAAACAAATTAAACTTTAAAACGTAAAATCAAATTAAAATTTGGTTGCCGGGCGTGATGATGCACTCCAGTCCCTCCGGTGCCCACCTCTCACGGAAGGCCGCGAGCGTACCGGTGGACACCGCGTGCTCCATCTCCAAGGACACCCTGGACCAGATGTAAGAGCGGAAGAGAGGCAGGCAGTCAGGTTGAACGACCCCCTCGACCGCCCGCTGCCTGGACCGGCTGATGGCACCCTTGGCCGTGCCCAGGAGCAGTCCTACGAGGAGGCCTTCGGACCTACCCGCTCCCCTCCGCACAGGGTGCCCAAAGATCAGGAGAGTGGGACTGAAGTGCAGCCAGAATTTCAGGAGCAGCCCCTTCAAATAATAAAACAGGGGCTGCAACCTCGTGCATTCCATAAAAACATGGAACACGGACTCTTCCAGACCGCAGAAATTGCAGGCGGCCTGGGAGTCCGTGAACCGGCTTAAAAATTTGTTGCACGGCACTGCTCCGTGCACCACCCTCCAGGCCAAGTCCCCGATGAATAGTGGGAGGACTCCTGCGTAGAGTGCCCTCCACCGGGGACCCCCGCCTCCTCCGGACGGCAAGATGGTACGCCATGGCGTGTCCGGACGGCTGGCGAGGATGGCAAAGTTGAGAGTGTGCAGGAGCAGCCCGTACAGGAAACCCCTCCGCGCGGAACTGAAAGGCACGGAGGGGATTTCCCCGAGGCGGCTCAAGTTGTGAGGCGCCGGCCCCCGAGGGAGGTTCCGGGGTTTGGCGCCGATGAGGAATTCCGTCCGGACGGGGGTCAGTTCGGACGGGATCTCCCCACGTGCTTGAGCCTCCTCGATGCACCTAATGGAGTCAGGGCCCAGAGCTGTTTTTAGCGACTCGATGGCATCGGCCGCGTGGCGGACATTGGCAGAATTTAGGCGCCGCGCCAGCGTGTCTGGCGCCATCCAGCCCGCTCCTCCGCCATCAAGCAGGTCCCTGTCCCTGGTCACCTCACCAGCCACAGCCCTCTCTTCCGACCGCCACATAAAACCTCGGTCGTGGAGGTACGGATTCCCGAGCAGCGGCTCCTGCAGGACGGCCGCCACTCCAGCCGGCGGAGAGCTGCGCTTGGTGGAGACTTTGTTCCAGACCCTGATGAGTTCCTTGTAAAAGACAGGCAGCTCCCTGAGGGCGGTCCTGACACCCCCCAAGTTCACAAACAGGAGCTGCGTGTCGTAATTGAGGTCGCGCTGCTGGCGGAAGAAATACGTCGCCAGAGCACACCACCTAGGAGGGGGCTCGACGTAAAGGTATCTCTGCAGGGTCTGAAGACGGAAAGTCGCGAGCTGGGCGCTGACGCACACCAACGACTGACCGCCCTCCTCAAGCGGGAGACTCAAGACCGCAGCAGAGACCCAGTGCTTCCTGTTGTTCCAGAAGAAGTCTACCAGCTTCTTCTGTATCTTGGCGACAAACGCAGGGGGAGGGGTCAAAGTGACCAGCCGGTACCACAACATTGCGGCCACCAGCTGGTTTATGACTAGCGCTCGACCCCTGTAGGACAGCACTCGGAGCAGTCCTGTCCAGTGCCCTAGGCGAGCGGCGACCTTGGCCTCCAGCTCCTGCCAGTTCGCCGGCCAGGCTCCCTCGTCGGGGCTAAGGTAGACTCCCAGATAGAGGAGATGGGTCGTGCTCCAGGCAAAAGGCCTGAGCTCCTCCGGCAGGGAGTCCACCCGCCACTGACCCACCAGGAGTCCGGAACATTTCTCCCAGTTGATCCTGGCAGAGGACGCGGCCGAGTAAATCTCCTGGCACTCACGCATCCTCCGCAGGTCAGCGGGATCCTCTACCGCGAGGAGCACGTCATCGGCGTAAGCCGAGAGGACGACCTCCACGCCCGGCCCTTGCAGAGCCAGTCCCGTCAACCTCGTCCGCAAGAGACGCAGGAAAGGCTCCACGCAAACGACGTATAACTGGCCGGACATGGGGCATCCCTGGCGCACCCCTCTCCTAAAGCGAAGG
This sequence comes from Pristiophorus japonicus, assembly GCF_044704955.1. NCBI lineage: Eukaryota > Metazoa > Chordata > Chondrichthyes > Pristiophoridae > Pristiophorus > Pristiophorus japonicus. The sequence continues at coordinate 188,726,528 of NC_091986.1, read as the reverse complement.
GGCGCCGTCAAAAGTCGGATCCGGGCGACGAAATGCGTCCCGAACCCGAAAGCGCGCAGAGTTCCGAGCAGATAGTCGTGATCCACCCTGTCGAACGCCTTCTCTTGGTCGAGGGATAGGAAGGCGACCGACAGACCAGCCTCCTGGGAACAATGGATGAGGTCCCGGACCAGATAGATGTTATCGTGGATTGTCCGGCCCGGGACCGTGTAGGAATGGTCGGGGTGGATCATGTGGTCCAGCACGGCACCAAGGCGAGCAGACATCGCCCTGGCGAAGATTTTGTAGTCCGTGCCAGTTCTTAAGGAGGCGGAGATCGCCCTTCTTAGGCAGCAGGACGATGACTGCCCTGCGCCAAGAGAGGGGCATCTCCCCGGTCGCCAGACTTTCCCCCAGGACGCGCGCGTAGTCGCCCCCCAGGACATCCCAGAACGCCCTGTGGAACTCCACGGTCAGCCCGTCCAGCCCCGGGGATTTTCCCCTCGAGAGCCGGTCGAGGGCACCGGTCAGCTCCGCCAGGCTTAGCGGAGCTTCCAGATTTTCGACGCCCTCCGGGCTGACCTTTGGCAGGTCCTCCCACAAAACTCTACGCGCTTCCTCGCTGGACGGATCCGGAGAGAACAGAGCCCCGTAATATTCACGAGCCCTGTTATTGACACCCTCCGGATCCGAGACGAGAGAGCCGTCGTCGGCCAGCAGCGTCAAGAGCTGCTTACGGACACTCTGCCTTTTTTCCAGCGAGTAGAAGAAGGGGGAGCCGCGGTCCAGATCCCGCAGGAACCGGATCCGCGACCTCACGAATGCGCCTCGGGACCCGACGAGCTGCAGGTCCTTCAGCGCGGCCTTCTTCGCTTCGTACACCGTCCGCAGGGCCGGGTCCTGGACGACTTGACCGAGACGGGCTTCCAGGTCGAGCACCTGTTTTTCTAGGCGCCCGACTCTGGCCGCCCGCCTCTTGGTCGACCCCCTCGCGTACTCTTGACAGAAGACGCGGACGTGAGCCTTGCCCACGTCCCACCATAGCCTCAAGGAGGGGAAGCCCCCCTGCTTCCTTCTCCAGTCGGACCAGAATCGACGGAACGAGTCCTGGAACCGCACGTCCTCCAGCAGCCGGTTGTTAAAGTGCCAGTACGCGGACCCCGTCCTCGCGCGGAGCGAAGCGAGCTCCGCCCACACCAGGTGGTGGTCCGAACACGGTCCTTGTGCATGAAACTCTTTTGAGTTTACCTGCAAAAACATAAACATTAAAACCATGCCACCCGACCTGGGTGACACAGCAGACATTTTCAAGGCCCTTTTTTTTTTTGGGGCGCTAAAATCAAATTTTTCCAGTGCCCCCTATAAAAGGGGAGGGGGACACTAAAAGCACCGGCAATTAAAACAAATTAAACTTTAAAACGTAAAATCAAATTAAAATTTGGTTGCCGGGCGTGATGATGCACTCCAGTCCCTCCGGTGCCCACCTCTCGCGGAAGGCTGCGAGCGTACCGGTGGACACCGCGTGCTCCATCTCCAAGGACACCCTGGACCGGATGTAAGAGCGGAAGAGAGGCAGGCAGTCAGGTTGAACGACCCCCTCGACCGCCCGCTGCCTGGACCGGCTGATGGCACCCTTGGCCGTGCCCAGGAGCAGTCCTACGAGGAGGCCCTCGGACCTACCCGCTCCCCTCCGCACAGGTTGCCCAAAGATCAGGAGAGTGGGACTGAATTGCAGCCAGAATTTCAGGAGCAGCCCCTTCAAATAATGGAACAGGGGCTGCAACCTTGTGCACTCAATAAAAAACATGGAACACGGACTCCTCCAGACCGCAGAAATTGCAGGCGGCCTGGGAGTCCGTGAACCGGCTTAAAAATTTGTTGCACGGCACTGCTCCGTGCACCACCCTCCAGGCCAAGTCCCCGATGAATAGTGGGAGGACCCCTGCGTAGAGTGCCCTCCATCGGGGACCCCCGCCTCCTCCGGACGGCAAGATGGTACGCCATGGCGTGTGCGGACGGCCGGCGAGGATGGCAAAGTTGAGGGTGTGCAGGAGCAGCCCGTACAGGAAACCCCTCCACGCGGAACTGAAAGGCACGGAGGGGATTTCCCTGAGGCGGCTCAAGTTGTGAGGCGCCGGCACCCGAGGGAGGTTCCGGGGTTTGGCGCCAATGAGGAATTCCGTCCGGACGGGGGTCAGTTCGGACGGGATCTCCCCACGTGCTTGAGCCTCCTCGATGCACCTAACGGAGTCAGGGCCCAGAGCTGTTTTTAGCGACTCGATGGCATCGGCCGCGTGGCGGACGTTGGCAGAATTTAGGCGCCGCGCCAGCGTGTCTGGCGCCATCCAGCCCGCTCCTCCGCCATCGAGCAGGTCCCTGACCCTGGTCACCTCACCAGCCACAGCCCTCTCTTCCGACCGCCACATAAAACCTCGGCCGTGGAGGTACGGATTCCCGAGCAGCGGTTCCTGCAGGACGGCCGCCACTCCAGCCGGCGGAGAGCTGCGCTTGGTGGAGACTTTGTTCCAGACCCTGATGAGTTCCCTGTAAAAGACAGGCAGCTCCCGGAGGGCGGTCCTGGCACCCCCCAAGTTCACAAACAGTAGCTGCGTGTCATAATTGAGTTCGCGCTGCTGGCGGAAGAAATACCTCGCCAGAGCGCACCACCTAGGAGGGGGCTCGACGTAAAGGTATCTCTGCAGGGTCTGAAGACGGAAAGTTGCGAGCTGGGCGCTGACGCACACCAACGACTGACCGCCCTCCTCAAGCGGGAGACTCAAGACCGCAGCAGAGACCCAGTGCTTCCTGTTGTTCCAGAAGAAGTCCACCAGCTTCTTCTGTATCTTGGCGACAAACGCAGGGGGAGGGGTCAAAGTGACCAGCCGGTACCACAGCATTGCGGCCACCAGCTGGTTTATGACTAGCGCTCGACCCCGTAGGACAGCACTCGGAGCAGTCCTGTCCAGCGCCCTAGGCGAGCGGCGACCTTGGCCTCCAGCTCCTGCCAGTTCGCCGGCCAGGCTCCCTCGTCGGGGCTAAGGTAGACTCCCAGATAGAGGAGATGGGTCGTGCTCCAGGCAAAAGGCCTGAGCTCCTCCGGCAGGGAGTCCACCCGCCACTGACCCACCAGGAGTCCGGAACATTTCTCCCAGTTGATCCTGGCAGAGGACGCGGCCGAGTAAATCTCCTGGCACTCACGCATCCTCCGCAGGTCAGCGGGATCCTCTACCGCGAGGAGCACGTCATCGGCGTAAGCCGAGAGGACGACCTCCACGCCCGGCCCTTGCAGAGCCAGTCCCGTCAACCTCGTCCGCAAGAGACGCAGGAAAGGCTCCACGCAAACGCGTATAACTGGCCGGACATGGGGCATCCCTGGCGCACCCCTCTCCTAAAGCGAAGGGGCGCCGTCAAAAGTCGGATCCGGGCGACGAAATGCGTCCCGAACCCGAAAGCGCGCAGAGTTCCGAGCAGATAGTCGTGATCCACCCTGTCGAACGCCTTCTCTTGGTCGAGGGATAGGAAGGCGACCGACAGACCAGCCTCCTGGGAACAATGGATGAGGTCCCGGACCAGATAGATGTTATCGTGGATTGTCCGGCCCGGGACCGTGTAGGAATGGTCGGGGTGGATCATGTGGTCCAGCACGGCACCAAGGCGAGCAGACATCGCCCTGGCGAAGATTTTGTAGTCCGTGCTGAGGAGGGAGACCGGTCGCCAGTTCTTAAGGAGGCGGAGATCGCCCTTCTTAGGCAGCAGGACGATGACTGCCCTGCGCCAAGAGAGGGGCATCTCCCCGGTCGCCAGACTTTCCCCCAGGACACGCGCGTAGTCGCCCCCCAGGACGTCCCAGAACGCCCTGTGGAACTCCACGGTCAGCCCGTCCAGCCCCGGGGATTTTTCCCTCGAGAGCCGGTCGAGGGCACCGGTCAGCTCCGCCAGGCTTAACGGAGCTTCCAGATTTTCGGCGCCCTCCAGGCTGACCTTTGGCAGGTCCTCCCACAAAACTCTACGCGCTTCCTCGCTGGACGGATCCGGAGAGAACAGAGCCCCGTAATATTCACGAGCCCTGTTGTTGACGCCCTCCGGATCCGAGACGAGAGAGCCGTTGTCGGCCAGCAGCGTCAAGAGCTGCTTACGGACACTCTGCCTTTTTTCCAGCGAGTAGAAGAAGGGGGAGCCGCGGTCCAGATCCCGCAGGAACCGGATCCGCGACCTCACGAACGCGCCTCGGGACCCGACGAGCTGCAGGTCCTTCAGCGCGGCCTTCTTCGCTTCGTACACCGTCCGCAGGGCCGGGTCCTGGACGACTTGACCGAGATGGGCTTCCAGGTCGAGCACCTGTTTTTCTAGGCGCCCGACTCTGGCCGCCCGCCTCTTGGTCGACCCCCTCGCGTACTCTTGACAGAAGACGCGGACGTGAGCCTTGCCCACGTCCCACCATAGCCTCAAGGAGGGGAAGCCCCCCTGCTTCCTTCTCCAGTCGGACCAGAATCGACGGAACGAGTCCTGGAACCGCACATCCTCCAGCAGCCGGTTGTTAAAGTGCCAGTACGCGGACCCCGTCCTCGCGCGGAGCGAAGCGAGCTCCGCCCACACCAGGTGGTGGTCCGAACACGGTCCTTGTGCATGAATCCCAAAAAGTTAGTTTGCAGGTGCAGCAGGTAATCAGGAAGGTGAATGGAATGTTGGCCTTCATTGCGAGAGGGATGGAGTACAAAAGCAGGGAAGTCCTGCTGCACAGGGTATTGGTGAGGCCGCACCTGGAGTACTGCGTGCAGTTTTGGTCACCTTACTTAAGGAAGGATATACTGGCTTTGGAGGGGGTACAGAGACGATTCACCAGGCTGATTCCGGAGATGAGGGGGTTACCTTATGATGATAGATTAACCAGACTGGGCCTTTACTCGTTGGAGTTCAGAAGGATGAGGGGTGATCTTATAGAAACATTTAAGATAATGAAAGGGATAGACAATATAGAGGCAGAGAGGTTGTTTCCACTGGTCGGGGAGACTAGAACTAGGGGGCACAGCCTCAAAATATGGGGGAGCCAATTTAAAACCGAGTTGAGAAGGAATTTCTTCTCCCAGATGGTTGTGAATCTGTGGAATTCTCTGCCCAAGGAAGCAGTTGCGGCTAGCTCATTGAATGTATTCAAGTCACAGATAGATAGATTTTTAAGGGAATTAAGGGTTACGGGGTGCGGGCGGGTCAGTGGAGCTAAGTCCACGGCCAGATCAGCCATGATCTTGTTGAATGGCGGAGCAGGCTCGAGGGGCTAGATGGCCTACTCCTGTTCCTAGTTCTTATAGTTAGATATTGTATTGCACTGTCATCTAGCATAATCCGCTGAGAAGCCTGCTAAACAACACACTCTGGGCTTTATTATCTTCCTCTTGCTGATTTCCTCACAATTTTTTCTGCTGATGAATTGATGCAAAATTATGGGCTCAATTTTCCCCAGTTATTTGCGCCATTTTTTTGGCCTAAATTAAAATATTCAAGTTTCCCCAAAGATTGTGCACCAGTGTAACTCAGTTAGTTACGATTTGCTTAGGTTAGTTTTATTTTACCTCATTCGGGGTGTAATCTGCCACCCGCTCCAATTCTGGCCATTTAAGCAAGTTTGGCCAGCTCCGATTTACTCCAATTTTTGTGACCGCTGTGGAAAAACCTTCTGGGCAGTTAAGAAAATCGGCGCAGGTAAAAAAATCAATGCAGCAGATCCATGGCCGGGACAGCAGCAGCAGAAAGGGAGAGAGGAGGGGAGAGGAGAGAGGGGGGAGAGAAGGGGGCTGGGGGGAGGCCTTTCGGCCAGGATTAGGAGCGGCAACCAGCACCGGCAGAGGAGGGAAGCCTTTCGGCCAAAGTTAGAGAGCGTTAACCGGCACTGGGAGGAGGGAGGCCCTTCGGCCAGGCCTAGTAGTGGGTACCAGGAGTGGGAGTCCCTTCAGCCAGAGCTAGTAGCAACACCGGGCACCAGGAGGGGGGTGATATGTATGCGTATCACTATAATAAATCAACATGGCCCATGCTGGAGCTGATCACCTTGTGACCTTTAGGTTTAATGTAAACTCCAAAAGTGAGCACTGCAGGGGGAGCCTGCTTTGTATAGGGAGGCAGCATGAGGTGCAGTAATGTGTGCCTCCCAGGCTTTCCCCATCTGTTGGCTATTACATGTAATTACATGGTACAGAGCATGGCTGCAAATATATCACAACACTTCCCCCCAAGTCTTAGATGCGGTTTACAGGTCAAGCCTGACCGGGGGTCTACGCTCTCTGGTTGAGCGTCTGAGTTGGACGCTGGGTGTGGGTGGCCTGACCGTAGTGTCGCTGCCTTACGGTGCTGTGGCTCTGCTCGGACTGTCCGGTGCGATGGGTTCTGTCTCTTGGTGAACCGCTGGTTCTGTTGCTTATGGTTGGAAGTCGATGTCACTGTAGTCATCCAGCGGCTCTGGATCATCGGTGAACCTCAATTTGGTTTGATCGATGTGCTTCTTGCAGGTTTGGCCATTCGTGAGTCTTACCACCAATATGGATAAGGGGTAAGCCATTTAGGACCGAGATGAGGAGAAACTTCTTCACCCAGAGAGTGGTGAACCTGTGGAATTCTCTACCACAGAAAGTTGTTGAGGCCAATTCACTAAATATATTCAAAAAGGAGTTAGATGAAGTCCTTACTACTAGGGGGATCAAGGGGTATGGCGAGAAAGCAGGAATGGGGTACTGAAGTTGCATGTTCAGCCATGAACTCATTGAATGGCGGTGCAGGCTAGAAGGGCCGAATGGCCTACTCCTGCACCTATTTTCTATGTTTCTATGTACCCTACTCCCCTCTTTAGCTGCGACAGAGCCTGTGAGCCACTTGGGGCCCGTACCAAAGTTCAGCATGAAAAGAGGGTCATCGACATTGATACATCACTTTACAGGGTTGCGGTCATGATATGTACATTGCTTAAGAGGCTGGTTTTCGACACTCTCACTTAAAACCGGGTGCACAAGGGACAACCTTGTTTTGAGGGTCCTCTTCATGAGAAGTTCGGTGGGCGGAACCCCTGTGAGTAAGTGGGGCCTCGTCCGATATGCAAGCAGCACGCGAGACAGACGGGTCTGCAAGGGGTCTTCCCTCACTCACTACATGCCCTGTTTTATGATCTGTACTGCCTGTTCAGCTTGACCATTGGAGGCTGGTTTGAACGGGGCCGACCGGACATGCTTTATGCCGTTACAGCACGTAAATTTGCGAAACTCAGAACTCGTAAAGCATGGTCCATTGTCACTAACAAGAACGTCGGGCAGGCAATGGGTGGCGATCATTGTCTGAAGCCTCTCTATTATGGCGGTGGATGTGGTGGATGACATTATAACACATTCGATCCATTTAGAGTAAGCATCAATTACAACTAGGAACATTTTTCCTCGAAGGGGACCCGCATAGTCTACATGAATTCGGGACCAGAGTTTGGAGGGCCAGGACCACAGGCTCAGGGGGGCTTCCCTGGGTGCGTTGCTGAGTTGCATGCACGTGTTGCACCGGTGTACGTACGACTGTAAGTCTGCGTCGATGCCGGGCCACCACACATGCGATCTCGCAATGGCTTCCATCATTACAATGCCAGGGTGTGTGCTATGGAGATCCTTGACAAATAAATCTCTGCCCTTCTTGGGCAGGACTCCGCGATTTCCCCACAAAATGCTGTCGGCCTGGACGGATAACTCGTCCTTGCGCCGGTGAAATGGCTTAAAATCGCCATGCATCTCTCCATACGTTGTTGCCCAGTTTCCACTTAATATACAGTTTTTTACCTGGGACAGCAGTGGGTCTTGGCTGGTCCAGATTCTTATCTGGCACACCATGACGGGTGACCCTTTTCCCTCAAAGGCTTCCATGGCCATGACCAGTTCCGCGGGCTGCTCCGCTTCACCCTCGGCGGTGGCGAGCGGGAGCCAGCCGAGCGCATCTGCGCAGTTATCGGTGCCTGGTCTGTGGCGGATCGTGTAGTCGTAAGCAGATAGCGTTAATGCCCACCTCTGAATGCGAGCTGAGGCGTTGGTATTAATGCCTTTGCTCTCAGAGAATAATGATGTGAGTGGCTTGTGGTCGGTTTCTAGTTCAAACCGCCGACCAAATAGGTACTGGTGCAGCTTTTTTACCGCGTACACACAAGCTAGGGCCTCCTTTTCAACCATGCTGTACCACCTTTCAGCCTTGGAAAGGCTGCAGGACGAATACGCTACAGGTTGGAGCTTACCCGACACGTTCACTTGCTGAAGCACACACCCGATCCCATAGGATGACGCATCGCATGCTAAAAAAAGATGCCTACAGGGATCATACAGCGCCAGTAGTTTATTTGAGCACAATAAGTTTCTGACCTTCTCGAAGGCAGTTTCTTGATTTTTACTCCAGACCCAGTCATCACCCTTACAGAGCAGTACATGTAATGGTTCAAGCAAAATGCTTAGCCCAGGCAGAAAGTTACCAAAGTAGTTCAGTAGTCCTAGGAACGAGAGCAGCTCCGTTGTGTTGCGTGGTCTCAGGGCCTTCTGGATCGCCTCCGTCTTGTAGTCTGAGGGTCTGATGCCATCTGCTGCAATTCTCCTTCCCAGGAATTCCACCTCTGGTTCGTTTCAACCTTAGACCTACTCGATTTAGTCAGCGTAGCACCTCTTCCAGGTTATGGAGCTGTTCATCGGTGTCGTGTCCGGTGATCAAGATGTCGTCCTGGAAGACGACCATTCCCGGGACAGATTTCAGCAGGCTCTCCATGTTTCATTGGAAGATTGCAGCTGCTGTACGGATCCCCAAGGGGCACCAGTTGTATACGAACAGCCCCTTGTGTGTGTTTATGCACGTCAGCTTCTTGGACAATTCCGCCAGCTCTGGGGTCATGAATGCCGAGGTGAGGTCCAATTTCGAAAACAGCTTTTCGTCCGACAGGGCCGCGAACAAATCCTCCACCTTGGGTAGCGGGTACTGGTCCTGTAACGATACTCGGTTTATGGTTAATTTCTAATCTCCACAGATTCTAATTGTCCCATCACTTTTAAGAACGGGGACAATCGGACTGGCCCAGTCATTAAATTCCACTGGCGATATGATGTCTTCGCGATGAAGCCAATCTAGCTCGACTTCTACTTTTTTCCCGCATCATGTAAGGGCCTTGTGGTGAATGGGTCTCACGTCTGGGCTGAGGTGAATTGTCACCTTGGCCCCTGTGAAGCTGCCGATGCCAGGCTGGAACAGTGACGGAAACTTGTCTAAGACCTGCGCACACGTGGCTTTCTCCAGCGACGATAATGCTTTTACATCGCCCCATTTCCAGTTAAAATTCCGTAGCCAGTTTCTGCCAAGCAGCGTGGGTCCGTTACCGGGAACAATCCATAGTGGCAATTTATGTACAGAACCATCATACAGCACCTGAACCATTGCACTTCCGAGGACCGGGATAATCTCTTTAGTGTAGTGCGCAGCTTCACATCGATTGGGCTCAGCTTGGGCCTGTGTGCCTTGTTTGCCTATAACTTCTCGAAGGCCTTCTGGCTCATGATCGATTGGCTCGCACCCATGTCCAGTTCCATCGGTATCAGTATGCTGTTCAGTTTAACGTTCATCATAATCGGGGGACTCTTGTTGGTAAAGGTGTGCACCTCATGCACGTGCACCCCATGTACCTCTTCCTCCTCGGTCATCTCTGCGCGATCCTCAGGATCTATGCTTGACCTCCCAACCTCCGCTATGTATCGAGTTGTAGCACGTTTACACATTCGTTGGAGGTGCCCAATCATTGAGCAATTCTTGCAGACATATTATTTGAACCTGCACTGGTTTGCGCGATGAGCCCCTCCACAGCGCCAACAGCTTGCTGATGGCCTTGCATTCACAGGTACTGATCTCTTCATATTAGTCCATTGTTGTGGTGAGTCATCTCAGGTCGAGCAGAGGTCGCATTAGCCCAGCTGTGGGCACTTCTCCTGTCTGCCGATGAAGTTAGCTTATTCACAGTGTTTGGCCCTGGGTGATTCCGAAGTTGTGAGTAGAGTAGCTTTGTTTCTTCCTCTCTGGCCATGTATGCCTGAGCAATCAGGGTGGCTTTGACTAAGTCCAAGTCTTCCTCCACTAGCAATTTGTGGAAAATCCCTTCCTGCCCGATTCCCAAAACAAAGAAGTCTCTTATCATTTCTTCAAGAACTGTCCCGAATTTGCATGGCCCAGCGAGACTCCTTAGCTCAGCGATGAACGCTGCCATGTCTTGGCCTACCCCGCACCGGTGGGTGTAGAAACGGTACCTCGCCATGAGCGCACTGCGTTTCGGCTTTAGGTGATTTTGAACTAGCTCGCACAGTTCTTCGTAACTTTTCTCAGCGGGTTTCATTGGGGCCAGTAGGTCCTTGATCAATGCGCATATCCGTGATCTGCAGACCGTGAGGAGGACGGCCCTGCGTTTGCTGGCATTCGCAGCTCCCTTTAAGTCTTTCGCGACAAAGCATTGATCCAGCCGGTCAATTTAGTCATCCCAGTCTTCCCCGATGCAATATCGCTCGATGTAGTCAACGGTGATCATGGCTGCGTGTTAGCATCCTATTCTCGTCGCCAGTTGATATGTATGCTTATCACTATAATAAATCACATATGGCCCATGCTGGAGCTGATCACCTTGTGACCTTTAGGTTTAATGTAAACTCCAAAAGTGAGCACTGCAGGGGGAGTCTGCTTTATATAGGGAGGCAGCACGAGGTGCAGTAATGTGTGCCTCCCAGGCTTTCCCCATCTGTTGGCTGTTACATGTAATTACATGATACAGAGCATGGCTGCAAATACATCTCGGAGGTGGGTGGGTGGGTGGGGGTTAGACTTTTGGCATAAACACTTCAAATAATTTAATGCTGGTAAGTTGCTGCAATATGTAAGGTGCTTGTGCAGGTTGCTGTGAGCTGGCCAGGATGTGTTGTATGTGTCACTTTCCAGCCTCAGCCCGCAGTGTGTCCCTGATTACCCTGGCAACCCGATGTTAGGCTCCACCCTCAAATCTAAAGGACAGGCTACGCGGCGCCAAAATGAACAATTCAAACGGGGAAAGTTTTTTTTTAATGTAGTTATGCCCCAGAAACTGGGCGTAACTCTTCAAGTACGCCAAAAAACAGCTTTGGATAAAATTGAACTGTTAGTAGAAGTGAAGGAAAAGATACCGATCACTTCACACCAGTAACAATGTTCCTTTTACACTTCTCAAACAGCTAAATTGTCATAACCTGTGTAAATGGCACATATTTCTTTCATTCAGCTGTGGAGTTTGCAAAGCTTTTCAAACATGGTACAGCACAGCCTTAGGAAAGCAAGTTTCACTGAACGGGGACATTGAAGCAATGTCTTGGAAGAAAATAATGATGTTTTGGGGTCAATGGTAGGCACACAACTTGCACTCGAGTATGATGGTATATCACTGACCTGCTCAAATCAGCATCTATCATCTCAATCTTTATGAATCAAAAAACAGCACCAAGGTAAAGCAAGAAATTCACTTTAGCCTCGATTTTAACTCGAGGCATGAATTGGGCGGAGGGTGAGGCGAGCAGGAAAAGCCCTATGCATCATGGGCATTAGGCCCAGGCCATTTTAATTCGCAGGCCTCATTTCAATATGATTGACTGGCTGCCCACCTGATCAGATTCGGAGTCGATTGGGAATCAGGCAGCCCGCCACATGATGTCAAAATTACCTCCTCACGCCTTTTTAACGCAAGGTTGCATTCCCTGAAGACAGATTGCGTTTTCATGTTGATGCAAGGAGGGTGTAATGTATGCATCTATGAGTATGCTCACAGGTTTATAGAGTTGTGGGTGGCTTAGCCAGTCATGTGATGTTCACAAGACTCAATAAAACCCCAGCCAGTTGGGTTCAGGGGATCCACAATGCGGCAGGTGGTTGTGAGCCTGGTGGATGAACTGGTAATATGTAGTGTGATTGTTAAACCTTTGCTAATAAACCAACTAGTTCTTAATAGCAATGTGTTGCTGTGAATTCTTAAGCAAAGAACCCATGAAGCAAATACATTACAGAGGAGAATCTTAGAAATGAGTCAGAAGACTACTCCCAGGTTTTTTGATGCCTCCCCGGAGGTCCTGGTGGGGGAGGGGAAAGCAAAGAGTGGGGGGCTGGGTGGCTACTGTTCTCCAGCAGCCGCATCCCCATGGCAAATATGAAGCAGGTTTGGATAAAGGTGATTGACAGAGTCAGAGGAACGAGCTTCTCTCCCGGGACCTGAGATCAATGTAGAAAGAAGTTCAGTGACCTCACAAGGGCAGAATGGGTGAGTGCAGCCCTTCACCTCTCCAGCGCTCTCAACATTCCTTTCACCCTCTACCCCACCACTCAGCAATCCCTCCCTCCATCACATCCTTCAGCGCACACTCTCTTCCACATTCCAAACACACTCACCTCTTCGTTTGCTCTCTTGCCATCACACACTAACACTATTCTCACAACCACCAATTCCTCCAAACATTTGTTTTTCATGACATTCCACACACTTGCCTTTACATTCATTGCCTTGCCATCCTCACTCCACATTGCTTCTTCTCCAGCTCTCAGCACATGCACCATATGCACAAGGCCTACACATCTCCACTTAACCTTTTCTGTAGTTACTCTAACTCTCACCTGCTCTTTCTGCAGGACCAGGCAGCACATAATGCCAGGGAGAGGACCAAGACCGAAGGAGGAATACCCAACATCATAGGCCTCAACCAAGCGGAGAAAGAAGCCCTGGAGATCAGTTGTCCAGACAGAGCCGAGCATCAGGGAAGGTGAGGCTAATGGCTTAACTGCAGGCTGCCTGTATATGGCTTCGAACCCTTCATTCACCTCTGCAAATACCCAGCAAGCTTCACAACTTCAAGTTGTATTCTCAAGACTGTCATTTGCTACTGTCCTGTTTCTCAGTTCCATCCTAACTCTTGTTCTTTTTCTATTTCCTCTAGGTCCTTTTCGGCATCAAGAGGCTCCTGAAGAAGACAACTTGGAGGGGGACAATTGTAATGCTGGCCTATGGGTAGGATGCCATGGAGTGGCACAGAGGGCAACATACCTCGCTAGCATCTCATGCAGCACCTCCATCACTTTAGCAGCAGTCAGAAAGTGTCAGGTGCTGGCTGGGCTGTTCCATCATTTGCCTATATACCTGCGCCTACACCTGAGTTATGTTTCCATTCATTCTTGCTCGTCGCTGCTTAGTCCCATCCCCACTTCAGCTTTAGCAAAAGGTTGAGAGGTTCGGAATTTTTGTCCCCCTGTTCTGACACTCTGATCTAATTGTCTTTTTCTTTTGAATTTCACTTGCATGCAATTTTCCACTCCACGCTTAGAGTGTTTCCTGCACCTCAAGCTATGCAAATGAACTATTCTCAGAAAACTGGATACAAGGTGTGCACTCCTACATTTGAGTTTGTTTAAAAGTTGGCAATAACCCTTCAGGCATGAACTACATCAATATCGGAACATCGAAGGTTTTTAGTTGGAAAGACCATTCCTCACCACAAATACACATCCTGTTAACCAAATGTGACAACAACGATACTGGTTGTCGTAAATCTGAGTCCAGATTATCCTGCCTTCCATTTTAGTTAGCAGTAAATGGCTGCAACTGAAAACAAATTGAAAATCGGGTTAAAAATCACACACACACAAAATTAAAATGAGGAAGGGGGAGGGGAAACTAGGTGGTACATTATTGAGTTAGCACATTGTCCTTTCATTTCTGAACCTTGATTTTAAATTCAACACAGATTAATGAGATTAAAGTCTTATCTTTCTGTTGACTCTAAATGCAAGTTCTTTCTTTCTTTGAATTCTGATGAAAGGCCACCAACCTGAAACGTTAACTCTGTTTCTCTCTCCAGAGATGCTGCCTGATCTGCTGAGTGTTTTAGCATTTTCTTTCTTTCTTTCCTGTCCTAGAGATGGAGTTCAGGCACATTGTAAGGATAGAATGGGAGGGAGCTTTACTCTGCAGCTGACTTTGCTCACTGAACTAGGAGAGCTCGATGCTGACATGTACCCAAAGTGTAAACTGTGTATTCCCCGGAGATTAACATCTCTCAATTTAAGTACAAAATAATTACCAAAAATTTTAACTTAAAAAGGTGAAAAAAAATCTGTGAAAACTCCAGTATTATAAGTGTTACCTTCCTAGGAATGCATTTCCTTCATTCTGAAAAGACTTTTCCTGTACTCAAGTTATAACGTTGCTTCAAACAAAAATCAAGAAAAATATTCACTGTATGCTTCAAGCACAGGTAAAACTTGGTGCAAACTAATTGTAGTCAGCCCCATCCTTCCATGCTTCTACTGTCAGCATCTTCTTTGTTGTGGTTTGTTCAGTTTGACATGTTGTCATTTATGCCTTCATTAAGGTGATATATTGATCCTTTAAAGCCGCTTGAAAATGCTAAAGTTTCTCCCACCTGGACTTGCTATTCAAGGAAGCCCATTATGTTCTGCTTCCTTTCCTCTGAGGTATTTTCCCCTGGCAGTGCTCCAGTCACCATTGCAAATTGTATAAAATACCAGTAGATATAACACACAAACTGCTTTTCCTCCTCATCAATAACCCCTAGTCTTACAGGATACAAATCGCCTATTTTGGTTAGGCGGCATTTATTTATCCATTATTGAAGCAGATATTTATTTGTGACTGAAAAATGATAATAGATCCACTTTATAAAAGCAATGTTGTTATCCCATTATACAATATCTTCATAGGTTTCAAAGACTTCAGACCCTTACCGTCACGCTTTCATGTTTGTTACAGTTGGGTTTATTCCTGAGGTAGCAAACCAACAGGATGAAGCAACAGGTGAAACATTTGACTAGTGTCTCACCTCCTGACTCCCCAAAGCCTTTCCACCCTCGACAAGACACAAGTCAGGAGTGTGATGGAATACTCTCCACTTGCCTGGTTGAGTGCAGCTCCAACATTCAAGAAGCTCGACACCATCCAGGACAAAGCAGCCCGCTTGATTGGCACTTCATCCACCACCTTCAACACTCACTCCCTCCACCATCGGCGTACCGTGGCTGCAGTGTGTACCATCTCCAAGATGCACTGCAGCAACTCGCCAAGGCTTCTTCAGCAGCACCTCCCAAATCCGCGACCTCTACCACCTAGAAGGACAAGTGCAGCAGGCGCATGGGAACGCCATCACCTGCAAGTTCCCTTCCAAGTTACAGACCATCCTGACTTGGAAATATATCGCTGTTCCTTCATCGTCGCTGGGTCAAAATCCTGGAACTCCCTCCGTAACAGCACAGTGGGAGTGCCTTCACCACACGGACTGCAGCGGTTCAAGAAGGTGGCTCACCACCACCTTCTCAAGGGCAATTAGGGATGGGCAATAAATGCCGGCCTTACCAGCGATGCCCACATTCCATGAACGAATAAAGAAAAAATTGAAATGCAGCCTGTGTCCTGCCTCCAGAGTCTCTAGTGCTGTACCACATAGTAACCAGTTCCAAAGCTTGGATTAGAGTGTGTCATTGGTCAGTTGGATGTACACTAGCTAGACTCTTGAAGGAGACACATTTTTGACTAAATGACGGGGGTTTTCCTCCTGCACTCGTCAGGCTGCATTTTTCCAACTATTCACTTTAACAGGCAGAAAATCACAGGGCCGGAGTGCTCCGAAGCAGAAAATCCTGGCGATATGTCCCACTTTATTTTCCAAAGCATGTTTCCTGGCTTTCCTTTTACTTTGATAAGTAGACCTATTTTACCTGTAGTTCATGGAAAATCTGTGGATAATCAATCAATGACAATTGAGAAAAGTCCAGGTTGGACCTGGAGTAAAATACTGTTTAATTTGACTGTACAGATGTAGAATGCTGCACAACTTCACAATCAAGGACTAGACAATTAAAAAATGGATTTTCTTCTCGCTGTTCAGAATGCTCCATTTTTGGATGAGAAAGAATCCTCACATTAGCATTAAACATGGTCAAATAGCTCGCCACTGACATTACACACATATCTCATTTTTTGCTAAAATTGACAAAGGAGGAAAATAGATCTCTGTATTTTGTGGTTATGGCATTGGACTAACAACCCAGAGTTTCAACGAGATGTCAAGTCGTGTTCTCCACCATGCTCTCAAGCTCTAACGACTGGCTACAAACTAAATTTTTTTAAGTTTGGAATCAAGAATCAACAACAACAACAACTTGTATTGATATAGCGCCTTTAACGTAGTGAAATGCCCCAAGGCGCTACACAGGAGTATTATGAGATAAAAATTTTAACATCGAGCCACATAAGGAGAAATTAGGGCAGGTGACCAAAAACGTGATCAAAGAAGTAGGTTTTAAGGAGCATTTTGATGGAGGAGAGGTAGAGAGGCGCAGAAGTTTAGGCAGAGAATTCCGGAGTTTGAGGCCCAGGCAACAGAAGGCATGGCCACCAATGGTTGAGCGACTGTAATCAGGGATGCTCAAGAGGGAAAAATTAGAGAGGGGGTTGTGGGGCTGGAGGAGATTACAGAGATAGGGAGGGGCGAGGACATGGAAGGATTTGAAAACAAGGATGAGAATCATAGGATCATAGAATGAATTTTACAGCACAAAAGGAATCCATTCAGCCCATCGAACCTATACTGGTGCAAAGCAGGAGGTATCCATTTACTCCCATTCCTCTGCTTTTCCCCATATCCGTTGAACCTCTGCTTTTTGAATATTTATTCACTTCTCGTTTAAAAACTGTTATGGAGCTGCTTTCATGACTGTCTATGGTAGGCATTCCATGTCTTAATTATCCTCTGCATTAAACAATGCTAACTTCTCCCATTGTTCTTTTGAGGGTGATTTTAAATATTCTAATTATTGATTCACTGATCTTTCCTGATTTGCCTATTCAAAATATTTCACAATTTTCAACATCTCTATCAAATCTCTTCTTAAGATTGCCTGCTCTAATGAAAAGATCCCCAGTTTCTCTAATATAAAAACAGAAAATGCTGGAAATACTCAGCGGGTCAGGCAGCATCTGTGGCATCATCTCAATTCCTCGGCTGCCCTCACTCACTCCAACCTACCTCCCTTTGAATTTGCAGCACTCCGCTCCCTCAAATCCAACCCCAACATTGTCATTAAAGCTGCTGATAAGAGTGGCGCTGTTGTTGTTAGCGAACCCACCTCCTGATTTCCAGCATCCGCAGTATTTTGTTTTTGCCCCAGTTTCTCTAGTCTGCTCTAATAACTAAAGCCTATCGTCCTGGTATTAATGTACTGAATACTCTTCTCTTAGTCATGGAAAGGATGCAGAAGAGTAAGAGTGTGACGACCTCCTAAATTTGGATGCCGAAAGCTAGACACAATGGCCTAGAGTTTCCGCAAGGTTGTGCTGGTATTTCCAGAGTTAATTCGCTCGAAATTGGCCAAACCAGCACAAAAGATCAAGGAATTTCAAACGCAAATCTGTACAGTTTTTTAAAGTCATTTCCAGTTATTTAAAATTGGGTTATTCACGGGTGGTGGACTAGACACTCTGATTGAAAATGCTTATTTTTTGTGATAAACCCAGTTTCAGCTGCATTACTAAAACTGCACCAGGTTACCACTCATCAATATATCATGGAAAAAATTTTTATGACAATATTTTTTAACTTATCCTCTAAAAAGTTGCCCGATTGTGCTGGTTCATGGAAGATTTTATGTTCGATGATATGCAAATGAGTTTGAGCAGAAACCAAGCAAAAAAAAAAATCACTTATGAAAACTAGTGCAATTTTGAGCGTAATTTGTGCCTGGATTGCCGATTGCACCCAAAGCGGAAACTCTTATCCAATATTCTAACTGCAGCCTACCTTCTCTAGTAGGAAAGAGTTCATCTGAAATTCCTCACTCCACTATTTAACTAGTTAGCTTGTTTTACGTAAATGGATCAACTCCTAAGTTACAACAGCAGTTAAAAAAAACATGCAGTTATAGGTATTTAGACAATAATATCTCAATGTGTAACTTCAAGCCCCAGTCGATGTTTTGGGGATAAAAGCTACAGATTGTGTGAAAAGATCCACAAAGGAACATTCATACAAACATAGAAACATAGAAAATAGGTGCAGGAGTAGGCCATTCGGCCCTTCGAGCCTGCACCACCATTCAATGAGTTCATGGCTGACCATGCAACTTCAGTACCCCATTCCTGCTTTCTCGCAATACCCCTTGATCCCCCTAGTAGTAAGGACTTCATCTAACTCCTTTTTGAATATATTTAGTGAATTGGCCTCAACAACTTTCTGTGGTAGAGAATTCCACAGGTTCACCACTCTCTGGGTGAAGAAGTTTCTCCTCATCTCGGTCCTAAATGGCTTACCCCTTATCCTTAGGCTGTGACCCCTGGTTCTGGACTTCCCGAACATTGGGAACATTCTTCCTGCATCTACCCTGTCTAAACCCGTCAGAATTTTAAACGTTTCTATGAGATTACCTCTCATTCGTCTGAACTCCAGTGAATACAAGCCAGTTGATCCAGTCTTTCTTGATATGTCAGTCCCGCCATCCCGGGAATCAGTCTGGTGAACCTTTGCTGCACTCTCTCAACAGCAAGAACGTCCTTCCTCAAGTTAGGAGATCAAAACTGTACACAATACTCCAGGTGTGGCCTCACCAAGGCCCTGTACAACTGTAGTAACACCTCCCTGCCCCTGTACTCAAATCCCCTCACTATGAAAGCCAACATGCCATTTGCTTTCTTAACCGCCTGCTGTACCTGCATGCCAACCTTCAATGACTGATGTACCATGACACCCAGATCTCGTTGCACCTCCCCTTTTCCTAATCTGTCACCATTCAGATAATAGTCTGTCTCTCTGTTTTTACCACCAAAGTGGATAACCTTACATTTATCCACATTATACTTCATCTGCCATGCATTTGCCCACTCACCTAACCTATCCAAGTCACTCTGCAGCCTCATAGCATCCTCCTCGCAGCTCACACTGCCACCCAACTTAGTGTCATCCGCAAATTTGGAGATACTACATTTAATCCCCTCGTCTAAATTATTAATGTACAATGTAAACAGCTGGGGCACCATCACAGAACCTTGCAGTACCCCACTAGTCACTGCCTGCCATTCTAAAAAGTACCAATTTACTCCTACTCTTTGCTTCCTGTTTGCCAACCAGCTCTCAATCCACGTCAGCACACTACCCCCAATCCCATGTGCTTTAACTTTGCACATTAATCTCTTGTGTGGGACCTTGTCGAAAGCCTTCTGAAAGTCCAAATACACCACATCAACTGGTTCTCCCTTGTCCACTCTACTGGAAACATCCTCAAAAAATTCCAGAAGATTTGTCAAGCATGATTTCCCTGTCACAAATCCATGCTGACTTGGACCTATCATGTCACCTCTTTCCAAATGTGCTGCTATGACATCCTTAATAATTGATTCCATCATTTTACCCACTACTGAGGTCAGGCTGACCGGTCTATAATTCCCTGTTTTCTCTCTCCCTCCTTTTTTAAAAAGTGGGGTTACATTGGCTACCCTCCACTCCGTAGGAACTGATCCAGAGTCTATGGAATGTTGGAAAATGACTGTCAATGCATCCGCTATTTCCAAGGCCACCTCCTTAAGTACTCTGCGATGTAGACCATCAGGCCCTGGGGATGTATCGGCCTTCAGTCCCATCAATTTCCCCAACACAATTTCCTGACTAATAAGGATTTCCCTCAGTTCCTCCTTCTTCCTAGACCCTCTGATCACTTTTATATCCGGAAGGTTATTTGTGTCCTCCTTAGTGAATACCGAACCAAAGTACTTGTTCAATTGGTCTGCCATTTCTTTCTTCCCAGTTATGACTTCTCCTGATTCTGACTGCAGGGGACCTACGTTTGTCTTTACTAACCTTTTTCTCTTTACATATCTATAGAAGCTTTTGCAGTCCGTCTTAATGGTCCCTGCAAGCTTCCTTTCGTACTCTATTTTCCCTGCTCTAATCAAACCCTTTGTCCTCTTCTGCTGAGTTCTAAATTTCTCCCAGTCCCCGGGTTTGCTGCTATTTCTGGCCAATTTGTATGCCACTTCCTTGGCTTTAATACTATCCCTGATTTCCCTTGATAGCCATGGTTAAGCCACCTTCCCTTTTTTATTTTTACGCCAGACAGGGATGTACAATTGTTGTAGTTCATCCATGCGGTTTCTAAATGTCTGCCATTGCCCATCCACTGTCAACCCCTTAAGCATCATTCGCCAATCTATCCTAGCCAATTCACACCTCATACCTTCAAAGTTACCCTTCTTTAAGTTCTGGCCCATGGTCTCTGAATTAACTGTTTTATTCTCCATCCTGATGTAGAATTCCACCATATTATGGTCACTCTTCCCCAAGGGGCCTTGCACAACGAGATTGTTAATTAATCCTCTCTCATTACACAACACCCAGCCTAAGATGGCCTCCCCCCTAGTTGGTTCCTCGACATATTGGTCTAAAAAACTATCCCTTATGCACTCCAGGAAATCCTCCTCTACTGTATGTTTCCAGTTTGTTTAGCCCAATCTATATGCATATTAAAGTCACCCATGATAACTGCTGCATCTTTATTGCATGCACCCCTAATTTCATGTTTGATGCCCTCCCCAACATCACTACTACTGTTTGGAGATCTGTATACAACTCCCACTAGCGTTTTCTGCCCCTCAGTATTCCGTAGCTCCACCCATACCGATTCCACATCATCCAAACTAATGTCTTTCCTTACAATTGTCTTAATTTCCTCTTTAACCAGCAACGCTACCCCGCCTCCTTTTCCTTCCTGTCTATCCTTCCTAAATGTTGAATACCCATGGATGTTGAGTTCTCAGCCTTGGTCACCCTGGAGCCATGTCTCCGTGATGCCAACCACATCATATCCGTTAACTGCTATCTGCACAGTTAATTCGTCCACCTTATTCCGGATACTCCTCGCATTGAGGCACAGAGCCTTCAGGCTTGCCTTTTTTATACACTTAGACCCTTTAGAATTTTGCTGCAAAGTGGCCTTTTTGTTTTTTGCCTTGGGTTTCTCTGCCCTCCACTTTTACTCATCTCCTTTCTGTCTTTTGCTTCTGTCTCCAATTTGTTTTTTTCTGTCTCCCTGCATAAGTTCCCATCCCCCTGCCATATCAGTTTAACTCCTCCCCAACAGCACTAGCAAACACTCCTCCTAGGACATTGGTTCCGGTCCTGCATAGTGCTGATCGTCCGTTTTGTACTGGTCCCACCTCCCCCAGAACCGGTTCCAATGCCCCAGGAATTTGAATCCCTCCCTGCTGCACCACTGCTCAAGCCACGTATTCACCTGAGCTATCCTGCGATTCCTACTCTGACTAGCATGTGGCACTGGTAGCAATCCCGAGATTACTACTTTTGAGGTCTTACTTTTTAATGTAGCTCCTAGCTCCTTAAATTCGTCTCGTAGGACCTCATCCCATTTTTTACCTATATCGTTGGTACCAATGTGCACCACGACAACTGACTGTTCACCCTCCCTTTTTAGAATGTCCTGCACCCGCTCCGAGACATCCATGACCCTTGCACCAGGGAGGCAACATACCATCCTGGAGGCTCGGTTGCAGCCGCAAAATCGCCTATCTATTCCCCTTACAATTGAATCCCCTATCACTATCGCTCTCCCACTCTTTTTCCTGCCCTCCTGTGCAGCAGAGTCAGCCATGGTGCCATGAACTTGGCTGCTGCTGCTCCCCACTGATGAGTCATCCCCCTCACCAGCGGTGTATCTGTTTTGCAGGGGGATGACCGCAGGGGATCCCTGCACTACCTTCCTTGCACTTCTCTTCCTATTGGTCTTCCATTCCCTCTCTGGCTGTGGACCCTTTACCTGCGGAAGACCAACTCACTAAACGTGCTATTCACGTCATTCTCAGCATCGTGGATGCTCCAGAGTGAATCCACCTTCAGCTCCAATTCTGCAACGCGGTCTGTCAGGAGCTGGAAGTGGATACACTTCCCGCACACGTAGTCGTCAGGGACACCGGAGGCATCCCTGATTTCCCACATAGTACAGGAGGAGCATATTTTTAGAATACAAAACATGGAGGATAGAATGTAATTTGTGTCTTCCACAGATCACACACAATGCACTCTACCATGGATTCTATTCCACCAGTTTAATCTCCTGAGAGAAGGTTGTACAAAATTTCTCCCTGCCCTCAAATAAATCAAGCACAATTTCAGAATATCTAATCTGCCTTACATCCTACAATATTTGACTCAGACCAGTTTCCTTAGCATGTCAATTCCATTATTCCCATGATACAGGAAAATCACTGGCTGTAACTTCCACTTCTGCAAAAAATAGTAATGCCCACTTTTTATCATAATTTTAAACTTGCTAAGAAAGTTGTGGGATGTACACAGCTTTGAAATGTACTCTTTCTGAGAGTGCAATTCTGTTAGCAGTACAACCCCCACCACTTACACCATCCACGCATACTGTGGACAGCCGCCTATATCAGGGAAATGCCGCTAACCAATTGCCTTTTCCATTGGAATCAATTACAAAGGCATTGCTTAAAATGTATTAAGGGCTCCGGCTATTTCGGGCAGACTTTGTCATGTCACTTTCCTTTCTTGCTCTGCCATTTCGGTCCTCTCCCGTTTAGCTGCATACAAGGTCTCTTCCATGCAGTCATATACAGTTGGAGCTCCATTAAATTCATGGTCCGAAATTGCAGGATTGAAGTCAGGCGCAGGAAATTGCAGGCATAGACCTGTGACCTGGAACAGCTACTTCCTGCCTTCAAGCACAATTTCAGAATATCTAATCTGCCTTACATCCTACATTATTCGACTCAGGCCAGTTTCCTTAGCATGTCAATTCCATTATTGCAATGATACAGGGAAATCACTGGCTGTAACTTCCTCTTCTGCAAAAAATAGAAATGCCCACTTTTTAATCACAATTTAAAACTCGCTAAGAAAATTGCAGGAGTTCACAGCTTTGAAATATACTCTTCCTGAGAGTTACAACGTTCACTGACTGTAGCAGGCAAATCGCTTTAACGTCAACATGCCTGCTAGAAGCGATGGGGACTGTGATGACAAAAATAACTCCCAACTGCAACACACCTGCAATAATGCTAGGTCAACCGAGCTGGTTTATTGTGTCCTGATTCGATGACTGAGTCGCAGCCGAGTGGTCCGTCCGGTTTCATTCTTGTTTTCCTTTCCTAATGGTGTGATACAACTGTGTGGTATCACATAGAGGGCTGTTAACTATCAACCATCGGTGTGAGACTGGAGTTACACCAGGCTGGGTAAGGACGGCAGGTTTCCTTCTCTAAAGGACATTAACCTGTTGGGTTTTGACGACAATCCGACAACTTCATGGGCAGAGGCTGGGTATCCTGCGGCGAGTGTTTCACCTCCTGACTCCCCAAAGCCTTTCAACCATCTACAAGGCAGAAGTCAAGAGTGTGATGGAATACTCTCCACTTGCCTGGATGACTTCAGCTCCAACAAAACTCAAGAAGCTCGACACCATCCAGGATAAAGCAGCCCGCTTGATCAGCACCCCATCCACCACCTTAAACATTCACTCCCTCCACCACCGGCGCACCGTGGCTGCAGTGTGTGCCATCTACAAGATGCACTGCAGCAACTCGCCAAGGCTTCTTTGGTAGCATCTCCCAAACTCGCAACCTCTACCACCTAGAAGGACAAGGACAGCAGGCGCATGAAAACACCACAACTTCCAAGTTCCCCTCCAAGTCACACACTATCCTGACTTGGAAATATATCGCTGTTCCTTTACTGTTGCTGGGTCAAAATCCTTGAATTCCCTCCCTAACAGCACTGTGGGTTCAAGAAGGCGGCTCACCACCACTTTCTCAAAGGCAATTAGGCATGGGCAATATATGCTGGCCTTGCCAGTGATGCCCAGATCCCATGAATGAATTTTTTTTAAACCTTTACTGGTACCAGCTTTTTATTTCCAGATTAAAAAAAAACGGAATTAAAATTCTCAAACTGCCATGGTGGAATTTGTATTCGTGTTTATTGAATTATTATTATCAAGGCCTCTGGATACTCGTCTCATAACAACCACTGCACTATCGTAACCCATCGTGATGGAGGCCTGATGGAGGCCCAAATCATAGAATCACAGAAAATTATGGCACAGAAGGAGGCCATTCATCCCATTGTCTCTGTGCCGGTCGAAAAAGTCACTGGATGAAAAAAGTTCTCCTCAACTCCCCTCTAATCCTTCTACCAATTAGTTTAAAGCTATGCTCCCTAGTTATTGACTTCTCTGCTAAGGGAAATAGATCCTTCCTATCCAATCTATCTAGGCCGCTCATAATTTTATACACCTCAATTAAATCCTTCATTGGCTGTAAAGCGCTTTGAGATGTCCGGTGGTCGTGAAAGTGACTATATAAATCCAAGGCTGGATTTTAGGCTTTGATGTTTTTGGGGTGATAATGACAGATGGGCAGGTAAGTTAGCGGCCGGAAATAGTTTGCACCTCAGCAGGTAAGTTTGGGCATCTGGGCCCTGCGTCAGGGGGCGCAGCGCTAAAGGAGGCGTTGTACATCTCTCTTGGCGCTAGTATGGGAAACTCCCGAGCTAAAGAGCCGGTCCGGGAGCGTCCCGAGAGTCATCTGCGGGGGGGGGGGGGGGGGGGCAAGGGGGTGAGGACCTAAAAAAACCCCACAGAAACATTTGCAAAACATTACCGACGCCACTACAACACAAATTGCAAAAAAAATTAAAAGGGAAAACCATCACACTTACCTTAAGAGTCCATTATTCACCTCTTCGCCGATGGGATGGTTCGACTGCCCTGATTTCCCAGGCGATCATTGCAAGGTGCATTTCCGGGCGGACAGGTCAGGCAGGAGTTCAAACTCAAGTCGATGTCACAACCAGGGTCGTTGCACACCGGCGTAGCTGTTCCGGGCCACAAAACCGGACCCAAGGATCGCTGCGGGGCGCTGGAGGCTGACCGCCCACCCAGAAAACCTCACCGCCGTCATTGCCACCGCTCCGGGGTGAAAAACGGAGCACAGAAGATCGGAAAATCTAGCCCCATGTCTTTCTTTCTCTTCCCATCTGCTCCTCTGCTCCAAAGAAAACAGCCTCAGCCTCTCCAATCTTTCCTCATTGCTAAAATTCTCCAGTTGTGGCAACATCCTCGTAAATCTCCTCTTTTACCCTCACTCATGCAATCACATCTTTCCTGTAATGTGGTTACCAGAACTGTATGCAGTACTATTGCTGTTTTATATGGTTCAAGTATAACCTCTCTGCTCTTATGTACTATGCCTTGGTTAATAAAGGAAAGTATCCCATATGCCTTCTTAACCACCTTATCTACCTGTCCTGCTACCTTCAAGGATCTGTGGACATGCACTCTGAGGTCCTTCTGTTCCTCTACACTTCTCAGTATCCTACCACTTATTGTGCATTCCCTCCCCCGCTCCCCACCCCCCCAAAGCTTTACCTCACACTTCTCTGGATTGAAATCCATTTGCAACTTTTCTGCCCACCTGACCATTCCATTGACATCTTCCTGCAGTCTACAGCTTTCTTGCTCACTATCAACCACACGGCCAATTTTTGTACTATCTGCAAACCTCTTAATCATATCCCCTACATTGAAGTCTAAATCAATGATTATATAACACAAAAAGCAAGGGACCTAGTACTGAGCCCTCCAG
The DNA here is from genome assembly GCF_044704955.1 of Pristiophorus japonicus. NCBI lineage: Eukaryota > Metazoa > Chordata > Chondrichthyes > Pristiophoridae > Pristiophorus > Pristiophorus japonicus. Next base: position 188,700,832 of record NC_091986.1, on the reverse strand, counting down.
AACCCCACTGGATACAGCATCCCAATCACAAAACACCCATCGACCCTTTGCTTCCTGCCACTTAGCCAATTTTGGATCCGACTTATCACTTTCCCTTGGATCCCATGGGCTTTTACCTTTCTGACCAGTCTGCAATGTGGGACCTTGTCAAAAGCCTTGCTAAAATCCATGTAGACTACATCAAATGTGTTACCATTATTGACGCTCCTTGTTACCGCCTCAAAACATTAAAGCAAGTTAATCAGACATGACCTTCCCTTAACAAATCCATGCTAACTCTACTTGATTAATCCGTGCCTTTCTAAATGACGATTAATACTGCCCCTCAGAATTTTTTCCAATAATTTGCCCACCACCGAGATTAGGCTGACTGGCCTATAATTATTCAGTCTATCCTTTTCTCTCTTTTTAAACAACGGTACAATGTTAGCAGTCCTCCAGTCTTCCGGCACCACACCTGTAGCCAGAGAGGATTGGAAAATGATGGTCGGAGCCTCCACTATTTCCTCCCTTGTTTCTCTTAACATCCTGGGATACATTTCACCCGGGCTTGGCCATTTATCTACTTATGCTATAGTGTCTACTGAAAGAAGGCCTTGGAGGCTGCACTAGCCACTTCTGATTGGAAAATCTGAGAAGGGGATTTCACTGACCTTGGACCTCCAAACTGATATGTGATTCCTTTTTAAGGCAGGTAAGGAGGATCATTAGGGCCAGAGTTCTTCTGGCTGCTGTTTATGAATAGCAGCCAGAAGATCCTGAAGCTGACACCCATTACCATTGCTGTGGTCCACTTTCCTGCCCTGATTGTGGGCGCATGCCCATTCTGAGGGACATCTGCAGTGGGGACATGTAAGGGCCATGCTATTGACCTAAACCTGGAATTACAGGTGGGTAAAACTAGTGTTAAAACACTCTACCTAAACACACGCAGCATTCGAAATAAAGTAAATGAGTTGACGACACAAATCATTACAAATGGGTATGATTTGATGGCCATTACAGAAACGTGGTTGCAGGGTGGCCAAGACTGGGAATTAAACATACAGGGGTATCTGACGATTCGGAAAGATAGACAAGAAGGGAAAGGAGGTGGGGTCGCTCTGTTAGTAAAGGATGATATCAGGGCAGTTGTGAGAGATGATATTGGCTCTTATGAACAAAATGTTGAATCATTGTGGGTGGAGATTAGAGATAGTAAGGGGAAAAAGTCACTGGTGGGTGTAGTTTATAGGCCTCCAAATATTAACTTCACGGTGGGGCGGGCAATAATCAAGGGAATAATGGAGGCATGTGAAAAAGGAACGGCAGTAATCATGGGGGATTTTAACCTACATATCGATTGGTCAAATCAAATCGCACGGGGTAGCCTTGAGGAGGAATTCATAGAATGCATATGGGATTGTTTCTTAGAACAGTATGTTACAGAACCTACAAGGGAGCAAGCTATCTTAGATCTGGTCCTGTGGAATCAGACTTGAATAATAAACGATCTCCTAGTAAAAGATCCTCTCGGAATGAGTGATCATAGTATGGTTGAATTTGTAATACAGGTTGAGGGTGAGGAAGTAGTGTCTCAAACGAGCGTACTATGCTTAAACAAAGGGGACTACAGTGGGATGAGGGCAGAGTTGGCTGAAGTAGACTGGAAACACAGACTAAACGGTGGCACAATTGAGGAACAGTGGAGGACTTTTAAGGAGCTCTTTCATAGTGCTCAACAAAAATATATTCCAGTGAAAAAGAAGGGTGATAAGAGAAGGGATAACCAGCCGTGGATAACCAAGGAACTAAAGGAGAGTATCAAATTAAAAACCAATGCGTATAAGGTGGCCAAGGTTAGTGGGAAACTAGAAGATTGGGAAAATTTTAAACGACAGCAAAGAATGACTAAGAAAGCAATAAAGAAAGGAAAGATAGCTTACGAAAGTAAACTTGCGCAAAACATAAAAACAGGTAGTAAAAGCTTTTACCGATATATAAAACAGAAAAGAGTGACTAAAGTAAATGTTGGTCCCTTAGAAGATGAGAAGGGGGATTTAATAATGGGAAATGTGGAAATGGCTGAGATCTTAAACAATTATTTTGCTTCGGTCTTCACAGTGGAAGACACAAAAACCATGCCAAAAATTGCTGCTCACAGGAATATGGGAAGGGAGGACCTTAAGATAATCACTATCACTAGGGGGGTAGTGATGGACAGGCTAATGGGACTCAAGGTAGACAAGTCCCCTGGTCCTGATGAAATGCATCCCAGGGTATTGAAAGAGATGGCGGAAGTTATAGCAGATGCATTCGTTATAATCTACCAAAAGTCTCTGGACTCTGGGGAGGTACCAGCGGATTGGAAAGCAGCTAATGTAACGCCTCTGTTTAAAAAAGGGGGCAGACAAAAGGCAGGTAACTATAGGCTGGTTAGTTTAACATCTGGAGTGGGGAAAATGCTTGAAGCTATCATTAAGGAAGAAATAGCGGGACATCTAGATAGGAATAGTGCAATCAAGCAGACACAGCATGGATTCATGAAGGGGAAATCATGTTTAACTAATTTACTGGAATTACTTGAGGATATAATGAGCATGGTGGATAGAGGTGTACCGATGGATGTGGTGTATTTAGATTTCCAAAAGGCATTCGATAAGGTGCCACACAAAAGGTTACTGCAGAAGATAAAGGTACGCGGAGTCAGAGGAAATGTATTAGCATGGATAGAGAATTGGCTGGCAAACAGAAAGCAGAGAGTCGGGATAAATGGGTCCTTTTCGGGTTGGAAATCGGTGGTTAGTGGTGTGCCACAGGGATCGGTGCTGGGACCACAACTGTTTACAATATACATAGATGACCTGGAAGAGGGGACAGAGTGTAGTGTAACAAAATTTGCAGATGATACAAAGATTAGTGGGAAAGCGGGTTGTGTAGAGGACAGAGAGAGGCTGCAAAGAGATTTAGATAGGTTAAGCGAATGGGCTAAGGTTTGGCAGATGGAATACAATGTTGGAAATTGTGAGGTCATCCACGTTGAAAAAAAAACAGTAAAAGGGAATTTTATTTGAATGGGGAGAAATTACAACATGCTGCGGTGCAGAGGGACCTGGGGGTCCTTGTGCATGAATCCCAAAAAGTTAGTTTGCAGGTGCAACAGGTAATCAGGAAGACGAATGGAATGTTGGCCTTCATTGCGAGAGGGATGGAATACAAAAGAGGGAGGTCCTGCTGCAATTGTACAGGGTATTGGTGAGGCGGCACCTGGAGTACTGCGTGCAGTTTTGATCACCTTACTTAAGGAAGGATATACTAGCTTTGGAGGGGTACAGAGACGATTCATTAGGCTGATTCCGGAGATGAGGGCGTTACCTTATGATGATAGATTGAGTAGACTGGGTCTTTACTCGTTGGAGTTCAGAAGGATGATGGATGATCTTATGGAAACATTTAAAATAATGAAAGGGATAGACAAGATAGAGGCAGAGAGGTTGTTTCCACTGGTCGGGGAGACTAGAACTAGGGGGCACAGCCTCAAAATACGGGGGAGCCAATTTAAAACCGGTTTGAGAAGGAATTTCTTCTCCAAGTGGGTTGTGAATCTGTGGAATTCTCTGCCCAAGGAAGCAGTTGAGGCTAGCTCATTGAATGTATTCAAATCACAGATAGATAGATTTTTAACCAACAAGGGAATTAAGGGTTACGGGGAGCGGGCGGGTAAGTGGAGCTGAGTCCACGGCCAGATCAGCCATGATCTTGTTGAGTGGTGGAGCAGGCCCGAGGGGCTAGATGGCCTACTCCTGTTCCTAATTCTTATATACTTATGTTCTTATGTTCAGATTCATTTCGTGGAGCACAATTGAGTGTATTCTTCCCAACTTATACTCAGATAGAGGAACGAGAGGAAAGCTTTCCCTTTTACATTTTGCGCTGAATAATGTTAATATGCCTGCTTTTTGAAATAAATTGTCTGTTGATTGAAGTACCTGAGTGTCATGTATGTATTTTTGATATCACTAGCCACTAGATGGCATCACTGTTGGAGGCCATTGGGCTGCACGCACGTGTGTGCAGCCCAAGTATAAAAGGCCAGCCATTTTGTATATTAGTCACTTTGGGCCTTAATAAAACAGAGCCAAGGTTATACCTCTTGGAGTTAAACAGTACTCAGTCTAACAGTTATTGCATACACAACGAGGCAACAAGAACATGCAAAAATGAACACAATTGGATTGTTGGAGCGATTTGTGGAAGAAGATTGGACAGACTTTGTGAGCTGTTTGAGCCAGTTCTTCGTGGCCAACAAAATGGATGAGGTCGGTGACGCAGATCAGCGCCGGGCGGTGTTCATCATGGTTTGCGGTCCAAAGATTTATGGTCTGATAAAGAATCTACTCCTGCCTGTGAGTCCACGAGAAGATGTACGAAGAATTGTGTACACTGGTACAGGCCCACTTTAAGCCAGACGAAGCTATCATCATCATCTCGAGATACAGATTTTACACACACGTTCGCTCAGAGGGCCAGAATGCGGCGGAATTCATTGCTGACCTGAGACGTCTAGCGGGACCGTGTAAGTTCGGGGCTGTGTTGGCAGACATGCTGCTAACTTCTTTGTAATCAGCATCAACCACGAGGTGATCCTGCGTAAACTACTGGCAGTGGAGACGTTGGACTTGAACAGGGCCATCATGATCGCTCAGTGATGCATGACGATGGATAGAAGTCTAAAGCAGATATCAGTGAAAAATCGAAACTCGGCATGTACTGTAAATATGATTGATTCGGCGTTCAGCAGAGTGGCACATGGCAGGACCTATCCAACTGCGTACGCGAAACCTGTGGCTGCCCAAAGTCCGTCAGCGGGAATGAATCTGATTTCTCCATTTAAGGCGTGGGCGAAATCACCGGCATCAGCAGTGCCAATTTAAGCAATATAGTTGCAAAGGCTGTCTGAGAGTGGGGCATCTCCAGCGCAGATGAGCAAACATGCTGCGACACACCATGTGGAGGATGATGGGCAGACTAGCGTGGATCCAGATACGCAATCCGAGATACCAGAGGAGGAAGTGTATGGACTGTATTCGTTCCTAACTAAAAGCAAACCGATAAAGATCAACATGAAATTTAATAGGGTGCCGGTATCGATGGAACTGGACATGGGGGCGAGTCAATCGATAATGAGCCAGAGACCATTCGACAAGCTGTGGGATACTAAGGCTGTGAGGCTCAAGCTGAGTCCAGTCAATGCCAAGTTGTGCACGTACACCAAAGAACTCATAACGGTGATTGGTAGTGCCACAATTAAAGTGTCATTTGACGGTGCGGTTCACGAATTACCGCTATGGATTGTCCCATGAAGGAATGCAAAATTCACAAGAAACCCTCCCTGTGTTTGGGCTCATTCAAAAGGAAATTTAATTTGGGACTGTCTACCGAAAAGTTTGGAACTCTAAAGCGCTTATGGAAGAAACTACAAACTTTAATAGAATTATGAACTTTTACAAGACAAATTCAAGGCTGTGGGCGGACCTAAGGAACCCACAGGAGACACCCTGATTAATGGGTCTGCCTAGGTGTTGGAACTGAAGTAACTTTGTCTGGAGAATTGAGTAGTCAAGAATCTTTCTCCACAAGGAACATTAACATTACAAAATAGCTACTCATCAACATGGGTCTGGACAACCATTTTAGCATATACATCACAAAGAGGCCCAATCCAGCCTGTATACAAAAGAATAAGCACAAAAGGACATTGCAATTACCAACTAATATTTCCATCAGGAAACAGTGTTCGAACATCAACCCACCCAAGACATATCAACTTTTAACGAGCCCGACAAAATATTACAAAGAAGAACCAAGCCCGCCCAAATTATCCAAAGGGTCTTGAACAGATTGGGCGGCAAGATTAGAACATTGAAATCATATAACTTGCCTCTGTTTTCAACAGAGTTAGGGGGTGGTTGCTCGGTAGCGACAAGGCTGCTACTACCTCATCAAGACAAGGAGAGAAACCAATGCGACAGTTGTAAACTAACTTCTCCAGCCTTGAAGTCCTGAAGTTCTGAAGGAAGGAAGAACATCACCATCGCAGCAGTGACCGACCACAGTCAACATGGTATCAAGGGAAAACACAACCGTGATCTACCATTAACTATCAAAAGGATTGGTGAGCATAAGTCCCTGCCTGCCCTGGAGTCTAACCTAGCTAGAATTAGGTATTGGGAGGTGGGAGGTATAATTTTACTGCAACCCCCTTTGAATGTGTAGTGTATGGTTCTTTATTAGAGTGATTTGTGATTTTAAGTTTGACCTTGTACCCTTTCCTTGTATTGTCTTTATTAGAGTGGTTATAAGTTTGACCTTGTACTTTTCCTTGTACTGTTCTTTATTAGAGTGATTGTAAGTTTGGCCTTGTATTTTCTTACTAGAGTAATAAGCCTGTATCACCTTGACTGTAATAAAAACAAAGTTATTTTCATCAAACCAGTGTCCTTTGCGCTTTTGTCACACCCCCCCCCCCAAATAAATCCAGAGTACAGAACCCAAGGGGAGTGGGAGTGATTTGAACCACTCAAGTTGGTCAGAAGGGAATCTGACCACCTCATAGAGACCACCTCCCCTTACACCCAGGCAATGGCCCAATGCTGTTCGGCAGGAACTGGCTTGAAAAAATCATTGGAATGACATCAAGGCGTTGTCATCAGAGGAAGATACATGTGTCCAAGTACTGAGCAAGTTCCCCTCGCTTTTCGAACCAGGCATCGGCAACTTCACGGGAGCCAAGGTGCAGATCCACGTGGACTCGGATGCAAGACACATCCATCATAAAGCTCGGGCAGTTCCGTATATGATGAGGGAGAAGGTCGAAATCGAACTAGACAGACTCCAGCGTGAAGAGATCATATCACCGGTTGAATTTATTGAATGGGCTGGCCCCATTGTTCCTGTGCTGAAAAGTGATGGCACAGTCAGAATCTGTGGAGACTACAAGGCTGCGATCAGCAGGGTTTCGAAACAGGATCAGTAACCATTACCGAAGGCTGATGACTTGTTTGCAATGCTAGCCGGGGGGAAGTCGTTCACCAAACTGGACTTAGTCTTGTCCTGTAAAATATATCTACATACATAAAAGTTACAAAGTAGACACAGACCACTCAGCCCAATGATACCATATTAGTGTTTACTGTCCACATGAGCAAATAGTTCTAATCACATTTACCCACCCTGTTTCCAGATCCTTTCAACCCTTTCCCTTCAGCCATCTATCTAATCTACTCTTGAATGTTGACATGGTTTCTGTCTCAACCACTATGTCTGGAAGTGAATTCCATAGCCTCATAACTCTCTGTGTAAAGAAGTTTCTTCTGCCATCTATTCTCAATCTCTTACATTAAAGCTTGTACAAATAGAGCAGTAGGAAAGTATTTAACGACAAAGGCTGGAGGAAAAGAGCAAATCTTAGAGCATTGAGAAAGAGGCTAACAATAAGTATAGTAAAGGGGCAAATCAGTCTAAAATAGTAAACATGAAGAGACACACCTTCGGGCAGATAGGAGAGTGGTTAAGAAGGATAGTGAAAAAAAGAAGAAGAAAACAAGGAAATGAAACAAGGTGGAGAGGAGTATGAATGATTTAGGGTTGCAGTATTTGTATGAAAATGTGCAAAGCATTAGAAATAAATTCAGTGAACTAGAGCAACTAATTCGAATGGAGGCAAGCGATGTAATTTTGACAGAAGCTTAAAATAAATTAAATAAGCACAGTCTGCCTTTTACAAATCCATGCTCACTATTCTTGATAAAATTCCATTTTTATAAGTGTTCAGTAAATTCGACATTAGTTGGCCAAGAATCCATGGCCCTTCCAGCATGCTCCCACCATAGATCCTATTGAAATATGATGAAAGTGACACAACATATGGCAGGTCCCAGCCACCCCCATCAGTTTCAGCGTGGTTTTGTTTGAGGGGGAGTCTCTGGCTGCTTCAAACAAGGTCTGTTATGTCTGATGGGACATAGAGATACGGTCGAATAGTGGTTATGTTACTGAACTAGTAATCCAGAGGCCTGGAGTAATAATCCAGAGGCATGAGTTCAAATCCCACCACGGCAGCTGGGGGATTTAAATTCACTTAATCAAAAAAAAATCTGCAATTAAAAGGCGAGTATCAGTAATGGTGACCATGAAACTATCAGATTGTCATAGAAACCAGTCGGGTTCACTAATGTCCTTTAGGGAAGGAAACCTGCCGCCCTTGCCTTTGTCTGGCCTATATGTGACTACAGACCCACAGCAATGTGGTTGACTCTTAACTGCCCTCTGAAATGGCCTAGCAAGTCACTCAATTGTACCAACCTGCTGCTACAAAGTCAGCACTGTGGGAGTAGCTTCACCACAAGGACTGCAGTGGTTCAAGAAGACGGCTTACCACCACCTTCTCAAGGGCAATCAGGGATGGCCAATAAATGCCGGCCTTGCAAGCGAAGCCCACATCCTAAAAATAAATTTTTTAAATGGCTGACTGAGGAAATGGGCCTGACTCGGCAGCAGGGGTACAGAAGTCCACTACTGGAGGAGCAGTTGCAGGCAGCTACACCAAGTGGAAACCACATTTGCCAGTCCACTATCTGCATTCACGAGGAGCCTATCTGAGGAACCGTGCCTCAGCTTGGACTCAGAAGAGCGAAGAAATTATAAATCCCCTGTTAAAGGGATCCAATGGGCACACCGATGATGTTTTCTGGGGGGATGGATGGCACCACACATATTCTGATAGGATGTGTGCCAGAGGTCACAGGCACCTAACCCCCAGTTAAGCGTGATGGACAACTCATGCATTTTCGGCTACTAAAAGCTTGCCTACTGCCAGGGTGTGTTTGGGGCTAAATATAAAATCTTCAGGAGATATAGAGAATGAAAAAAGGGAAGAGAAATGGCCTTATTAATTAAAGGCACATTTATAGTCATAGAAAGGTGTAATGTATTTGCTTCATGGATTCTTTGCTTAAGAATTCATAGCAACACATTGCTACTAAGAACTAGTTGGTTTATTAACAAAGATTTAACAATCACACTACACATTATCAGTTCATCCACTAGGCTCACAACCACATGCCTCATCGCGGATCCCCTAAACCCAACTGGCTGGGGTTTTATTGAGTCTTGAGAACATCATGTGACTGGATAAGCCACTCACAATTCAACAGCTCTGCAAACCTGTGAGCATACTCACAGGTGCATACATTACAAAAGGGAAATTTGAATGGATTGTGGTGATCATACAGAGTGGCTTGTATTCTCCTCCCAGTGGCGGTGCTCTGATGGGGTGGAACCACCTGCTTCTCTGACACCGTCGCAACACAGACCCACTTTCCTAGGTTCATCAACCATATGTGGTGGACTCCTGGCAAGATTCCTGCTGTCAAGAGAGAACCCACCAAGTGATTGACTTCACAATCCCGGTAGCAGAAGAACTGCAGCGACAGCACCACAGGAGGTGGCCAGGTATTTAAAAGGGCAGAAGAGCCTATCAGAAGCAGCAGCCTTGCATGCCGCAGCTGAGACCATTAGGTTAGTAGAGGCCAGAGTGGAGAGAGAGGAGGTCACGACAAGGTCTTCTCTCTCAATTAGAAAGACTTCCCGGGCCTACCACAAAATTTCGGCATGGCCGTCCTGGGAAGCAGTGGCAAGACTTTGAATGCCAGGAAAATCCACCAGGGATATGAGCTTCATGCCACTGCTGCCATTTTCATGAGGGGGTGGGGCGGGGAGTGGGGGGGGGCGGAGGGGAAGGGGCAGCCAGCAACAGTCCCAGTGCTGGAAGGGGGGCGGTAATGGGGTTGGATTGGTGAGCTGGCAGTTCGGCCTCACCGTCTGCTTTTCCCTCCTTCACTATCCCGTGATTTCCTATGGGACAGTGGAGGGAAATCCAGCCCAGTCTGTCTGAGTGGAGTTAATATATAGTAAGGGATCGGTAATCGCACTGGGAGTACCTTATAAAGCATCGGGCAGTGAGAAAGAAATTGAGGATGGGATTGATTGACAATTTAGAGAGATTTGTAATGGTAACAGAGTTTTAATTATGAGGGAGTGTAATTATCTTTAGCCTAATGTTCACAAGTGTTTCTGGTCAAACTGTGAAAGGGTTCTTAGAATGTATCTTGGGCTAGTTCCTTAATAAAAATGTTGCCTGTCCAACAATGAAGGATACAGTGCTGCGTCTAGTTCTGCTTAATGAAGCAGGGCAAGTATGTGACCTGAAGATAGGAGAACTCTTGGGAAACAGCCTAATTAGGTTCACATTGAAAATAGAAAAGAGAAGACCAAGATAAAGGTGTTGGAATGGAAATTAACTAATTTCAGTGACATGAAAGGGGAGCTATCTCAGATTAATTGGTTTGAAAAAATTGGCATATCAAACAGCAGACCACCAATGGGAGATATTAAATATGGAATGGATAAGGTACAAGTTAAATACATTCCATCCAGGAGTAAAGGGAGCACATTAAAGATAGGGTCTCTGTGGATATATAGATAGGCTCGAGCAAAATTAGATGTTTTTAACAATAGGTATACAGGGATGCTAATACAGATGAAAACTGAAAATTGTCAGAGGTATAGAAAGGAAACAAAAAGAGAGATTAGCAGTGCTATGAGTCAGGTGTATGATGGAATACTTACCACCCACCTGGACTGGTGCAAGAAAGAAGACTTGCATTTATATAGCACCGTTCATGACCACCAGACGTCCCAAAGCACTTTACAGCCAATGAAGTACTTTTTGAAGTGTGATCACTGTTGTAATCATCATCATCATAGGTAGTTCCTTGGAATCGAGGAAGACTTGCTTCCACTCCTGAAGTGAGTTCTTTGGTAGCTGAACAGTCAAATACGAGAGCCACAGACTGTCACAGATGGGACAGATAGTCGTTGAGGGAAGGGGTGGGTGAGACTGGTTTGCCGCACACTCTTTCCGCTGCCTGCGCTTGATTTCTGCATGCTCTCGGATGCAATTCCTCCACTTAGGGCAGTCTTGGGCCAGGGACTCCCAGGTGTCAGTGGGGATGTTGCACTTTATCAGGGAGGCTTTGAGGGTATCCTGGTAGCGTTTCTGCTGCCCACCTTTGGCTTGTTTGCCATGAAGGAGCTCCGAGTACTGCACTTGGGAGTTTCGTGTCTGGCTAGCAAACTATGTGGCCTTCCCAGCGGAGCTGATCAAGTGTGATCAGTGCTTCAATGCTGGGGATGAGCCTGGACGAGGACACTGATGTTGGTATGCCAGTCCTCCCAGGGGATTTGCAGGATCTTGCGGAGACATCGTTGGTGATATTTCTCCAGCAACTTGAGGTGTCCGCTGCACATGGTCCATGTCTCTGAGCCATACAGGAGGGCGGGTATTACTACAGCCCTGTAGATCATGAGCTTGGTGGTAGATTTGAGGGCCTGGTCTTCAAACACTCTTTTCCTCAGGCGGCCGAAGACTGCACTGGTGCACTGGAGGCGGTGTTGGATCTCATCTTCGATGCCTGCTCTTGTTAATAGGAGGCTTCCGAGACATGGGAAGTGGTCCACGGTGTCCAGGGCCGCGCTGTGGATCTTGATGACTGGAGGCACTGCTGTGCGATGAGGACAGACTGGTGGAGGACTTTTGTCTTACGGATGTTAAGCGTAAGGCCCATGCTTTCGTACGCCTCAGTAAATACGCCGACTATGTTCTGGAGTTCAGCCTCTGTATGTGTGCAGACGCAGGCGTCGTCCGCGTACTGTAGCTCGATGACAGAGGTTGGGGTGGTATTGGACCTGGCTTGGAGACGGTGCAGGTTGAACAGCTTCCCACTAGTTCTGTAGTTTAGTTCCACTCCAGTGGGGAGCTTGTTGGCTATGAGGTGGAGCATGGCGGCGAGAAAGATTGAAAAGAGGGTTGGGGTGATAACGCAGCCCTGTTTGACCCCGGTCCGGACGTGGATTGGGTCTGTGATGGATCCGTTGGTAAGGATCACGGCCTACATGTCGTCGTGGAGCAGGCGGAGGATGGAGACAAACTTTTGGGGACATCCGAAACGGAGGAGGATGCGTCATAGACCTTTGCAGTTGACTGTGTCAAAGGACTTTGTAAGGTCGAAGAAGGCCATGTATAAGGGCTGGAGCTGTTCCCTGCATTTTTCCTGTGTCTATCGCGTTGCAAAAATCATGTCCGTTGTGCCCCATAGGGGACGAAATCCGCACTGTGACTCCGGGAAGAGCTCCTCGGCCATGGGAAGAAGGAGGACTCTAGCAATGACTTTCCCAGTGGCTGATAGCAGGGAGATTCTTCTATAGTTGCCGCAGACAGACTTGTCCCCTTTTTAAAACCTGGTCAGTGTCATCTCTGAGATCCCCGGCATGCTCGCCTCCCTCCAGATGAGAGAGATGAGGTCGTGTATTCGCACCAGCAGTGCCTCTCTGCCATACTTCAATGCCTCAGCAGGGATTCCGTCCGTACCCCTAGCCTTGTTGTTTTTAAGCTATCATGGCTTTTTCTACCTTATGCAGTGTTGGGGACTCACTGAGGTGGTGGCGGGTGGCATGCTGCGGGATGGAGTCGAGAACACTCGAGTCAAAGGCAGTCTCGATTGAGGAGATCTTCGAAGTGCTCCTTCCAGCGGGCCCTGACTGCCTCAGTGTCCTTGATGAGTGTTGTAATGTAGGAAACGCGGCAGCCAATTTGCGCTCAGCAAGCTCCGACAAATACCAATGTGATAATGACCAGATAATCTGCTTTAGTGATGTTCGTTGAGGTATAAATATTGGTCAGGCCACCGGGAATAGCTCCCCTGCTCCTCTTTGAAATAGTGACATGGGATCTTTTACATTCACCTGAAAGAGCAGACAGGGCCTCAGTTTAATGTCTCATCTGAAAGACGACATCGTCGATAGTGCAACATTCCCTCAACACTGCACTGGAGTGTCAGCCTAGATTTTTGTGCTGGAGCGGGACTTGAACCTACAACCTTCTGACTCAGATGTGAGGGTGCTACACACTGAGCCATTGGCTGATACTCCAGATAATGCAGCCATGACAACTTTCAGCTTGATACTATCCAATTTGCTTGAACACACCCCTGCCACTGGACTCAAGGTATTCAATAGGGTACATACAGAGAAACTAATTCGTCTCGTAGAAAATCCAGAAATGGGAACTAGTCCAGTTAGGAGTGAAATCAGGAATCAGGAAGCATTTTTTCACACAAAAGGTAGTGGAAACCTGGAATTCTCTCCCCCAAAAGGCTGTGGATGCTGGGTCAATTGCAATTTTCAAGACTGAGATTGCTAGATTTTTGTTAAGTAAAGGTATCAAGCAATATGGAGAAAGGGCAGGTAAATGGAGTTGAGGTGCAGATCAGCCATGATC